>NC_086317.1:222058825-222380325 GCF_036172605.1 Pelobates fuscus
CCCTGGGGTACTGGGAGGCAGAGCCAGTAGACCAGTAGACCAGTAGCTGTGAGGATAGCCGACGCCAGCCCTGAGTGGCCAGAGATGGGAGAGACAATCAACAACCTTCATCTTACCTGGCTGGAGATCTTGGAGCGTAGTGAGGGTGCAGGAGGCGTGCTGGAGAAATGCTGGCAGATGGCTGGTGGCCCTGGGGTTGCCAGCGGGGGCCATGGGGTTGGCAACCCCCCCCCCCCGCTGTACATGGGACAGGACACATGCATATATTAATATGTTCAACTAGGATGTTATCTTGATTTATGCTACCATTGACCAGTTAACTTAGCCTAATATTGCATTAAACTGCAACGTTAAATTGCGAGGGACCACACAGTCTTCTCATTACTTGAATAATTTTGGCCAAATGGTTAATACAAATACAAATTAATACAAATTACATGATACCTTACCATACGGTTTAGACATTTACATATATTTAGGCTAAGTCTAAGACGATAGCTTATGTTATGTTTCCTCTGTAACATATGCAGAAACCGAACACAGGCATTTAATTCTGCCAATGCCGTTTGTTTGTTTTTTTAAGTACTTCTTATGATACATGTACTTGCTTCCCTGGGGAGACTACCACTCTCTTCATGCTTGGCAATTTTTCACTTAGATGCTTACATATCACTAGCCTACTGTTACAAACTGCTATTTGTAACTGGCCCTTTAAATGAGAAATTGCCCTGCTTCCCTGGCTTGTGGAGAAGCCTATTTGCCAGCCTCCTCCCGCATGACTATGGCCCTGGGAGATTGGGCCCGTTAAAAACAGTATTCGGCCATACCAGAGTGTATGTCACTCATTCTGGCCCTTTTAATCCTGTGGGGAAGGATTGGTACTTTTTATATGGCACTTCGACTGTATCCGAAGTGCCGAAGTTGTCGAAGTAGCCGCCATTCGACAAAGGAACACGTGGCGGCGGCCATTTTAATTTAGTCGAACGAGGTCAGCGGTATGTGTAGCCAAATTCATGGAACTAAAATCGGCTACACATTTCCGCAAACACCGCTGACCCTTACCTTCTCCCATACTGAACTTTCAGCTGCAGAGACTAATTCCCTTTCGAAGATTTGAACGCCCGTTCGAATGGGACTTAGTCGTTTTTCTGCATGAAATTGACCGACTGTTTTGGGCAGGAAAATGTGCTTGCGGTCAGTCATAAAGGACTTCCGTCTATCTTTTTATCCACTGGATGGATTTGTGTGATTTTTGGTTATGTATATATTTGAAGGTTGCTGATTCTAAATAAGTAATTTGTATGAATTTGTATTGGATGTATGGTTTTAAAGTTACAGGGTATGGGTAAAAACTGTATTTTCCTATCTAAGGAGATCCTGCATAAAAGAAGGTTCTTTTGGTGCCAATAAACAGAATGACTTGTCCCTCTAACTTGCAGCCTCGACTCATGTTTGTAGGGAGCAGCTATAATCACTTCAGGGATTGCTATGCTCTGCATGCTCCCTTTGCTACTGTGCTCTTGTAAGAGCTCTTGTTCCTGATCCTGCTTCGCTCTGCAGAAGGAAGAGGTTCACCTACTGGAACCTGGAGCCTGGTCGTAGGTCCAGGGCGCAGAGCAGACGGCGAGATACCAGCCCAGCAGCGGTATCTTATGGTGGCTACACAGTAGTTATGGTGTCTATGGTGCTGATGGTCCTTTGGTGAGCGCTAGGAGCATCCTTTTCTACGGTCCAACTTTCAGCCAGCCTGGAGGCAACCGTAACACCTACGCTTCCAGAGGCTGACCTATGCTGTATTTTTATTTCACTTCTTATTTAGTTTTTTACGTTTTTTATGCAGGAACAGGATTTAAGTCAAAATGCCTAATTATGAAGTTTTATCAACCTATGCTATCACTTACCTGCTAACTTATCCTACCAATGCATTAACTGGTAATGTTACATTGTGAGGGAATACATAGTCTTACCATTACTTTAATAATTTGGACATATATGGCTACCATCACTTATATAAAGCCTTACGATCATCCTGACATTTATGCATATTTAGGCTAAGTCTAAGCATATGATACCTTTCCTTTGTATCATATGCAGAAACTGGAGAAATGTTGTTGCGCTTACTTAAGTCGGTTTATCATTTCAATCATCACTTTAGATACGTGTACATGCTTCTCCTGTGTGACTAACATGTAGAATGTTACCTATGTCTTACGATTATCCTGTTCTGACGTAACCAACTGTAAGCAACTATTATTGATCATTTTCTTGTTGCCTATGAGCATGTATTAATAAACACTGATCTTGAATAATAAAAAAAAAAAATATTAGTTAAAGCAGAACTGTCACTGTCTGGGAACGTTGCATAATTTGCAAAGATCACCCCACGGTGACGACGCAGCTGGGGGTCTGATGTCTGGGCAGGAGCAGGCAAAAGTGTAGCTGAACCTGTCCCTCGCGGGCACTGCCATCTTGTTCCAGACAGTTGTCTTATGCTCCTAATCTCATTTACCTTATTCTATTTACTGACCCAAAGGAAGTGCATTGTGTCACTAAGATTATAATATAGTAAGGAGCATGAAATGAGCTTAACCCCTAAAGGACACATGACGTGTGTGACATGTCATGATTCCCTTTTATTCCAGAAGTTTGGTCCTTAAGGGGTTAAGGGCACCAATGTATTTATATATTTTTACTCCTGCTTTCACAAAGAGGTCAGGTCATCAATACATTTTGAAAGCATTTTTCAGTTGAATGAAAATGTTCATATATTTCTATGCTGCAAATTTTTTAATAATATGAGTTTCACATGTTGGTAATTGATCAGATTTTGGAAAAAATAAATAACTGCATTGAGAATGTGTGTTGTCCGTGTAAAATTCAGGTATGCATACCTATATACATGTTGTGTGTTTTCGGTCATCAATGTGAGATACTTAGTGGAACTGTTGACACTGGTCTTGTAACTGATAACTAGTCTACACAACTGTTGTTACCAAGAAACAATTATAATCACCTAGAGTAGACTAGGTAGTTTTTTTGACCTGGATAAATATAGGTAAACAAATCAAAAATTAACAAGTAAACAAAAATTAGTTTCCTTAACTGCAGGGAGTCCATATTAATCTTAGAAAAGTCTATTAGAGTAGATAGTTGAAGAAAACACATTCAAATAGAACCATAGTTACATAGCTGCATAGCAATACAGGCTAAAAAAAGATTCAATCTGACTGCCGTGGTTTAGAATAAATGTTCTGTGTAAATGTAAAGACACTACTCCAACACATGCATGTCAATATTTTCATCAGTGATACGGGACATACCTGAACAGAGAGTAAAGGATAACCTGTTGCACACAATGCTTCTGCCCTCTCCGCACTCCCAGAAGCTAAGGTCAAGAGTAAAGAAGCCATAAAACCATCCTTTTAAATGATACACAGCTTGGCCCCTCATCTTTACAAAGGTTAACAACACAGTTAATGTCAATCTAAAATAAGATCGATAGAATTATAAGACCCGAGTGACACAAGGATCATAACAATGATAAGTGATGAGTGCTTTATTGTGTGGTGCTGACATGCAGTGTTTGAGATGAGCAAACATATTGGTGTGAAAACATACAAATGCGAAAGAAGGTTGGGAAATATCAGATCAGATCAAATATAATCAGTGTTGCGCCCATAAAAACAGATTACTGATTAATATACATGTAGAGTTTGTAAACAGTTCAGACGTATTCCAACAGAAAACAACAGAATTAAACTTGAGGCCTAGAGCATAGTCAACAAACTGAAATTTAGGCATCTGGAATCACGATTGAAAATTACCAAACTACCTAAGACTATTTTATTTCCAATATTTATTGAGATTTCCAGATATAAAAAAAATGGCAATGCGTGATACATAAAAATAAAGATAAACATCAGATGGAGTTATATGGATGGGTCCTGAGATGTTTTAAATGTATCCTACATCATTTATAGAATGAAGATGTTCATCATTGATATGAAGGGTAACAGTTAGTTTACTGTTGAGGAGTACATTGTCAGCTAAAAAAAATCAACAACTCAGCTATTTCTCGAAAGATAACTAAGTACTTAATTAATAAGTACTTGCTATCAACTTTCACTGCTTGTCTTGGGGACTGTATATTCAGTTTTATGTTAATCAGAGTGCTAATAAATTTTGTTAATATCTAACAGTTAAACAGTCAAGCATACAAAAAAAAGGCCAACAGGCAGTCGTTGCCACTATGGTAATGGTAAGGAACAAATAGATAAATACAAATACAGTATAATATGGAGTTCACATGCACAGCAAGAAGGGTATCCTCTACCTATTTAAACATCATATAGAACACATCATGATTAAATGAAAGACTGTGCTAATAAAAATAAATAAAAATGGCAAATCTCACCAGCAACCGAAAAATAAGTAGGAACTAAAAACTTTAACAATACTTTACCAACACTTTAGGTTCACTAGAACTCACACTATAAAAACATTTTAAGAATAAAGAGTATTAAAATATGCATTTTTTTAATATATGTTTCTTTTTTTTAACACAGTCTGCAGTTTGATTTTTAGTTGTGTTTTAAATTAATAAACCCCCAAACCCATTTTAAATGATTAGGGAGTTGCAATTTCTCTCATGTCCCATTAAATGCTTAAAAAAAAATGGTTGAGGTCACTAATCATTACATGATATAACCAGCAAATACTGACCTCTTCTTTCACCCACATGTGAAATATATATTTTGATTATTTCACTTGGTTATTGATGTATTTTGATCTAGATTGTTCTTGAATGTGATTTTAAAAGGTAGCCATGACATATTTCCTTTTGGAATTCTTGCCATTTTATACAATCTTCAAATAAAGACATCTTTATTTGAAAGTACATCTTTCTAGAATATTTGTAAAAATCTCTATAAAGCAAACCAATGTGAATTAAAAATAATATCAGGAAGTATTACTTTACTGAGAGGGTAGTGGATGCATGGAATAGAGGATAACACAGTGTGGGAGTTTAAGCATCCGTGGGATAGGCATAAGGCTATCCTAACTATAAGATAAGGCCAGGGACTAATGAAAGTATTTAGAATATCGGGCAGACTAGATGGGCTGAATGGTTCTCATCTGCCATCACATTCTATATTTCTATGTTTCTAATAAAACTTCATAGCTTTCATAGCTGTAAGATTTTTTAGTAAGGGTATTTACTAAAACTATTAAAGATGACGTATTTCATTTAGCAATATTTTGTACTTTTATAAGTTCTTGTATGTAATTCACTGCTTATGAAACTGCAAATGCTAACACATACCAAGTAGCCAAGCTATGGCATTAATGAGTGAAAATCATTATGCCAATGATGCCAATCCATAGTGGAATACAGGGTCTCTATGTTTCTAGAGAATGAGTCTGTCTAGCCATGATTGATTAAGACTGTCTAAATGTAGAAATCAATCTTCCAAATAGACATAGCTTCCACACAACACAGACATCTTATGTCTGATACTGTCTTACACTATGAGACAGTGTAGTGTGAAGAGTGGCAGTGAATCCCAATGATCAAATGATAAAATGCATCAATACTGATTTTCATTATAAGAAACAATATTACAATAAATTATGTTTACTATATGTGACTACCTGCCAAAGAATGATACTGATATGAAATGATTAGCGCCACCTAGTAATGACTTTTATCACTTTGCAGTGCCTATCATTGTCTTGAAAGTATTTTGCTCTAGGAGCATGTATGAAGAATGATAATTCAGCATATATTAATATTTGGAGCAAAAAGCACAGAAATGTATGAACAGCATATGCTGTTTGAATGACTTCTACAAGTTTGTCCTACTATCAGACTTCACTTTTTGTTTATAGTATGTGACACTTGTTTTCAATGACACATGAAGAGGCTTATGCAAAACATGCAATTCTTAGGAACACTGTACATGTTGCGTATTCAGAAAAAATATTTAGTTAGATTCCATTGTGATACAAAAGACCAACTCTACTTGCCCACTTTCAGTATGCAATCCATTATGTTGGCAATGTATTGTTAAATATAAAAATCTAAATAACAAATAATTTAATAAAAATTGTACAAATAATCTTTTCAAACTCTATCACTTGAAATTTACTTAGTTAAGGGAGAACTCCCTTACCTTAAAAAAGCAAATTAAGAGGATGATTGTCTCTAAATGTCCCTCCTTTGGAACAAATGCCCAGAATGTGTCCCAGAAAGTAATTGTTATATTTCAGGCAATCCTGGTTTACATTATTGTGTTTTTAGTAATGCAGTATAGCATAAAAATATTTTTATACCTCCCACAATTTATAGTAGGAGCACTAAGCAAATCATTATAAACACAGATCGCATATGTGTTGGAATTTTGTTAACAGAAAGTGGATCTATTTATGTATAAATTAATTCATAAACATCTTGTTTAAAGTTAGTTAATAAATCACATGACTTTCATATATCATTTGAAAAGTAGCTTTGTTCAGTAAATCTGCAGTACATTGTGTATTGTGGCTGCTGTATAATCAGAGCTGGTGCAAGGATTTTTGCTGCCCTAGGAAAAGATCCATTTTGCCGCCCCCTCATGTCACTCACTCACTCACTGACAGACACACACTGGTAGACACACACACTCACTGACAGACATACACTCACTCACTGACAGAGAGACAGACAGACACACACACAGACACTCACTGACATACATACACTCACTGACAGACACACACTCACTCACTGACATACATACAGTGACACACACACAGACACTCACTGACATACATACTCTCACTCACTGACAGACAGACGCACACACACAAACAAACACACACCCACACACTGACAGTCAAACACTCACCTCCCTGGGGTCCAGTGTGGGGCAGCTCCTCACTCCTCCCGCCCGCTGTTTAGTATGCCGGGGCCGGAATGAAATCATATTCCGGCTCCCAGTATCGCAGAGGGCACACAAGGGAGGAGTGAGAGGCTGCAAGAACAGCCTCCCTCGCTGCCTGGCTTTTCCTTCCCTCTCTCCTCGGGACCGCCACTGGCATTTGTTGGCAGAGCAGGCACCTACCATCAAGGTAAGCAGGTGCCTGATCTGCCTTACCTAGCACAGCTTTGAGGGCGCCCTGAGATGGCCAGATGGCCGCCTCCTGGCCCCCCTCTAACAGTGGAAAGGCACCTTGAGGATCGCCCCGGCGCTGGGAGAAGCTCAAGAGCCACTTGCCCAGCACTGCAGCCTAAGACAGGGACAGGCAGCCCACCAGGAAACATACCTGTGACTGCCCGCAGCAGACCGGGGGCCCTAGGCAAATGCCTTGTTCGCCTAACTGTTGCACGGGCCCTGTGTAATATAGACTTGCGCACAGCAAAAAAAAATTATTTGGCCAAGCATTTTCGCTCAAATACTAAATTATTTTAGGAAAGGCCAAACTGCAGCCATAAGAAATAAATAAATGAAGAATGGGGCAGAGCTTGACAGTTATACTGGATGTACGCAAAGCAGATGGGCTCCTCTGACTTTTGCAAATTACTACAAGATTACTCATTTACATTTACCTTCCATCTATGGCTACCTGCAGAGGCAACATCCTGAGGCACCTATGGTGTGGTGGCAATGAGTAAAGGCAAAGAATCGAAAGAGCTTACTGCTGCTGGGGCCTTTTGTGTTCCGGGCGAGTGAAAAGGCAGGGCCCCCTAGATGGGTTCTGGGTCCGTTCAGCTGTGGAACTTCCTTAAGACCTTTATATCCCATCCCCACTCCTGAAGCTGCCTCCTGACTCAGACAGTCATAGTAAACAGATGAACAAGGGCCTACTTTTCAAGATGACCGAGAGGCCACTGACCTATGGCCGCAATCAGAAGACATTAAGGTAAAATATGATTGACTGATCGAGAAGTTCATGGACCAGTTGAGGCAGAGAGTGAGACGATCAATACTCTCTAGACACAGTGCCAAGCGACTCAGCAAGTGTCCGCACCGTTCCATGGCAGCAGCACCTTCCTAGCCTTGGAGTTCACTGGGGTGGGTACCGCACACACCACCCACATTCTCAGAGGGTTCCGCAGCATAAGCACCAGCAACCTTGGGTACTGAAGCCCACTGGGAGAGTGGAGCTATGGTGAAGTATCTTATACAGGCCTGGGGTTGGTTTGGAGTAGTTCGGGTGTTCAGGCATGGCAGATCGCAAAGCTTAGCATGCATATTGCTTTCCCTAGCGGGGACATGGGTTAATGCCTCTTTATTTAGTGCTGTTTAGTCAGGCCTCATATTATTGTTTTTATTATGTTTCAGTATATATATTTTTTTTTTAAGGGAGTTCATATGTGCTCTCCTTCCAGTTTCTTATGTGTGGCCTCCAAGTGGCTTCAACATCAGTCACATGCTTGACCTGTTTCATTCTGACACCACCATTTCCACATAGTGTATAATTATATTCTCATAATTTTACTCTACTGCATATTGTTCTACTGTTTTTTACCCTACATTGCTCATCTCTTTTCCTTACTTAGGCAGTACACTAATGTGTACCTCTGATTACCTATGTGTGATCTTCATGGTAATTTGCAAATATGTTCATTTGCGTGACTATTTCCTAAAAAATTTAGTTACTCATGTACCAAAAAAAATGGTGCAGTATTCATCTACATACCTGTTTTCTGCTTTATATTGTTATGGCAAATTGTATGTATATTGCTTGCACCACAATAAATAAATAAATAAAGATGTAGGAAAACTAGATAGACAAACCAAAAGGCACAAAATGGTCCAATCAGTGTACTGCTAAATATGTACTTAACATACATATTGTATATATATATATATATTTCAGTACAATGATAAGTGCATTTCCCTGCCAGTGGGTTCACAGATCAAGTGAGAAAAAGTAGCAAGTAGAGAGGAAAAAGCAGAAGAGTAGAAAAAAATACATCTATATTGATTACACTATATAGATTTTTACTGCTCCTCCTTTTCCCCTTATCGGTCAACATTTAATCATGGTCTGCTAGCAATGAATCAGCTTTTTTTTCCCCATCAAAGATCTCTTTTGGTTTTGGTGCCACTGGTTTAATTCAGAATCAGGAATCAAAACTCAAAACATGCTAATCTATTTTGTTTGGTTTGTGATTCAGCTGTATTTCAGCTCAGTGTTCTGTAATTTGAATGGTCTCTGAATCTCCCCAAATTTGTATGGATTGCACTCAGTAACTAAATAAATCTCCAGGTCTACTGTACAGAGCACTTAGCAAAATCTCTGAATTAGTTCTGGATACATCTGTGCTGTTTTCTGGTGCCTTTCCACTCACACATGAAAGGGATGATGCCAGGTAAGATCTAAGGTTCTAGTGTTCTTTGCATTTGTTGAAAGGAAAAAAAAATGCATCAAACATCATTCAACAAAAAAATTGCATGCTTTTTACATAAATTTGCATGATGTTTCATCAAAAGCCTCCCCATATGTTTAGGGCATAGATGCTTACCTTTAGGTAAAGTATACTTTTTATTGCAATAAAATACACAGTGCCCATAAATCCTCTACCCTATACAGAATGTTAATACAGATATATTATGCTTCGGACAAATAAAAAAAAAAACATTTTTAACCACTGATAATTGAAATAAAAGAAAAAGGGAACCATAAAGACTTGCAGCAAAATAATTGGCCCTGAAATGAACGTGGTCACTTTCTCATGATGGCAAATCGATTTTTCTCTGCAGCCTTCTGTGTATGTGATTTGCGCTTATTCATGAATTCATTCTGTAGCCGTGCCAATCCCAGGGCGATGAGCTCAGCCTGACAGGTCCTTCTCTCTGGAGGCTCCTTAGCTGCATACACCATGCACTAAGCCTTATCTTCGGGGAGTCGGGTGAACACAAATTAACACAAGAAAAATGGCTCCGCTCCAGAGTGTATCGATCGTCTGGTTTATTTTTCAGCAGGAAAATCTGCCCCTTGTTTTCATAGAGCGTCCCCTGGGGAGATGGCTTTTTCTCTATGCTGTAGAATAGAAGGTTTGACAGAATCCTGAAGCTGCAAATCCCATGGAATTCAAAACCATTACCTTTAAGAATACATTTTCGTGTATAGGAATATGGTATAGTAAGCAGAAGTATATGTACAAGTTGCAGCCTCACTGTGTGAAGTTTATCTAGACCAAACGTGAAATAGCATTTGGATGTCACGTACCATGTTGGAAATGGTAGTTTTGTGATTATTATATAGATGTACAGTAGTAAATGTTATCCCATCCACAAGTGTTTACTGTTGGTACACACTGATGTAAAGTTAAAATAAGTTAACAAATGCAAAAGTAATAATGTATACTATGATTATGAATCATCATTACCTGTATGACAAACGCTAAAATTACGTGTATAAAGGTACGCAATGAATATTTAGGTACAGGTAAATGTTTCCTTCAACTAGTTTGCTTTGATTTTAATGCATTCTGTATTCAAACCCAAGATTGCTGAGATTCTTCAAAGTTGAAGCAGTGCCCCCTTAAGCTGTTTTGCAAATAAGGAATCCTGCAAGCTACGTATTTCCTGAGCTGAGTTGGATTGTTGTCATTCATTTTTTATAAAAACTCTGACATTTCTTGGCCAAAGCTTAAAGAAAAATACACTCTCAAATTTCTGTAGAGGTATTTTACCTTTTTCCATTTCAGCAGTCTTTTGTCAGAACAGTTTTTGAAATGTTATGGAGCAATATGGCATAACATGATGTAAATCCAGTTATTTATAGTCTACAAATATCATTATGTTTCGGTTATAATAGCAGTACCATGCAGTTAATATGTGAAAGCCCACAAACCTTCTTCGTAGAAAGAATGACCTACTTCTAAATCCAAAAGACATAGAAATGTGCACATAATTGAAATTAGCCTTAAACTCTTGTTCCAGGCTGGCTAATGACACCCTAGTGAAGCAGCCAGAGGTGGACTTACAACCCCAACAGCAAAGGGGTTAAACTGTATGTGCAGTGTCTCACAGCGATACATTACACATAAAGACTCTAAGTACCATGACCACTTCAAATCACTGATGTGGTCATGGTGCTTGGACTAGTCCTTTAACAGAAATGTACTCACTGTGTCTAAATATACATTCTCATGGCATTTATTCTCATGGAGCTTTATAGAACATCAACTTGATTTCATATTTTTATATAAACTTTTAAAATAATTGTTTAAATATTAAACAAATTAAAAAATATATAATGTATGTAGTATTGATCAAAATATTGAAAAGTATTTTGTATTCTTTTAAGTTGTATTGTGGACTCTTTTTATGTCATGTGGGTTTTTTATTGCTCTTATTGTTTTTATTGTTCTTATAATTCTATACTATTGTGTTTGGAGTATTTTTCTTGGCGCTACCTGTATATTGTTGTTATACAAACACACATGCAATAACACTCATATTGAAACTCATACACTAATACAAAACATACATGCATACATACATAAACACTCATACTAGGCAGCGGGAGATTAGAGAGGTTAATGCGTGGCTGAAGTCTTGGTGCAGGAAGGAGGGTTTTGGGTTTTTAGAGCACTGGGCCGACTTTGCGATTGGGTACAACCTATATAGTAGTGATGGATTGCACCTAAACGGGAGGGGGTCTGCAGTGCTGGGGGATAGGATGGCTAGAAGGTTGGAGGAGATTTTAAACTAGTAGTAGGGGGGGAGGATCATAGCAATCTACAAAATGGAGATAGGACAGAAAGGAGATGGGCTTTAGAACAGTATAAGGAGGGTGGAGACGGGGGGAGGGGCAAGCTCAGAACAGAGAAGCTATGTAATGTTGGTAATTCACAAAATAAACAAGAGACGCATGATATTAAATGTATGCTTACTAATGCAAGGAGCCTAAATAACAAAATGGGGGAACTAGAGGCATTAGCATACACTAAACAATATGATATAATAGGCATAACTGAAACATGGTGGGATGAGACACATGACTGGGCAGTTAACTTAAATGGGTACACATTATTTAGGAAGGATAGGAAAAACAAGAAGGGTGGTGGGGTATGTTTGTATGTCAACCATGATTTAAAGCCAAATCTTAAGCAAATTGAATGCGATGAGGAAAATGTGGAAGCTTTATGGGTAAATATCTGCTTGGAGGAAAAGAAGGGAAACCAACTATTGGTTGGGATATGTTATAAACCACCTAATGTTAATATTGACGAGGAACAACAGCTGTTTGAGCAAATTGAGAAAGCTGCAAATCTTGGTAACACTTTAATTATTGGAGATTTTAATTACCCAGACATAAATTGGGACATAGGGACTAGTAGCTCAGCAAAGGGAATTAGGTTTTTAAACTTGTTAAATGACAACTTCATGTCACAACTTGTACAAGCACCAACTAGAATGGACGCTTGTCTGGACCTGGTTTTAACAAACAACGTTGATCTTTTGACCAACATTCAAGTAGGTGAGCACTTGGGAAATAGTGATCACAATATAGTGTCCTTTGAAATAAACTCAAAAAAACAAAAGCACATGGGGTATACTAAAACATATAATTTTAAAAAGGCCAATTTCAATAAGATAAGGGAAGCTTTACAATATATTGACTGGCATAAACTCTTTAGTGAAAAGAACACTGAGGATAAATGGATCATCTTCCAACAAATATTAGAAAGGTACATTTCTCAGTATGTACCATTGGGAAATAAGTATAAAAGAAACAAATTAAAACCAATGTGGCTTAGTAGAGAAGTAAAACAAGAGATTAAAAATAAGAAAAGGGCATTTAAAGCATTTAAATCAGACAAATCAGATGCATCTTATAAAAGATATAAGAAAGCAAATAATGCGTGCAAAAAGGCAATTAAACTTGCTAAACTTCAAAATGAAAAAATTATAGCTAAAGAGAGCAAAACCAACCCCAAAGCATTTTTTAAGTACATAAATTCCAAAAAACCCAAAAATGAAAGTATAGGTACACTTAAAACTGAAACGGGGGTGTTAGTTAATGAAGACCAAGAAAAGGCAGGAATTCTAAATAACTATTTCTCCTCCGTATATATTAAAGAAGAACCCATGGCAATAGATGTGCAAATGATTGCTACTAAAAACTTGCAGAATAATTGTAATTGGTTAACTCAAGACAATGTGCTGCAGCAACTAAAGAAAGTTAATATAAACAAAGCTCCAGGGCCTGACGGTATCCATCCACGTGTACTTAAGGAACTAAGTGTAGAAATAAGTGAACCTCTGTTTTTAATCTTTCAAGATTCTTTTCTTTCAGGAAGTGTTCCGGAGGATTGGAGGAAGGCAGATGTGGTTCCTATATTCAAAAAGGGTTCAAAATCCTTGCCTGGAAATTATAGACCTGTGAGCTTAACTTCTGTGGCTGGTAAAATATTTGAAAGGTTATTAAGGGATAATATTCAAGAATTCCTTGAGAAGAATATGGTTATCAGCAAAAATCAGCACGGTTTTATGAAGCACAGGTCATGTCAAACTAACTTGATTGCGTTCTACGAAGAAGTAAGTAGGAGTATAGATCAGGGTGTTGCAGTGGATGTGATCTATTTGGATTTTGCCAAGGCATTTGATACAGTTCCACACAAAAGATTAGTGTTCAAACTCAAGGAAATCGGTCTCGATGAAAATGCTTGTTCTTGGGTAGAACATTGGCTTAAAAACAGAATACAAAGAGTTGTCGTTAATGGTAAATTTTCAAGCTGGACAGAGGTGGCAAGTGGTGTCCCTCAGGGGTCTGTTCTGGGACCCCTTCTATTTAACATTTTTATAAATGATCTTGAAGACAGCATTGAAAGTCATGTTTCAGTGTTTGCAGATGACACAAAACTTTGTAAAATAATACAATGTGAGCAAGATATTACTTTGCTGCAGAAGGATTTAGATAGACTGGAGGACTGGGCACTCAAATGGCAGATGAAATTTAATGTTGAAAAATGCAAAGTTATGCACTTCGGCGTAAAGAATACACAAGCAACGTATACCCTTAATGGAAGCGAATTAGGGATAACAACACACGAAAAGGACTTGGGAATTGTTATAGACAACAAACTATGCAACAATGTGCAATGTCAATCAGCAGTGGCCAAGGCCAGTAAGGTATTGTCATGCATGAAAAAGGGCATTCATTCTCGGGACGAGAATATCATTTTGCCTCTCTATAAATCACTGGTAAGACCACATATTGAATATGCTGTGCAATTTTGGGCACCTGTTCTAAAGAAGGATATCATGGCACTAGAAAAAGTGCAGAGGCGGGCTACAAAATTAATAAAAGGAATGGAACATATCAGCTATGAAGAAAGGTTAACAAATTTAAACCTATTTAGTTTAGAAAAACGTCGCCTGAGAGGGGATATGATAACATTATACAAATATATTCGGGGCCAATACAAACCATTGTGTGGAAATCTATTCACAAACCGGACTTTACATAGGACACGAGGCCATGCGTTTAGACTGGAAGAAAGAAGATTTCGTCTAAGGCAAAGGAAAGGTTTTTTTACTGTAAGAACAATCAGGATGTGGAATTCTCTGCCTGAAGAAGTGGTTTTATCAGAGTCCATACAGATGTTCAAACAGCTACTAGATGCATACTTGCAAAGACAGAATATTCAAGGATATAATCTTTCAATGTAGGGTAATAACTGCTTGATTCAAGGATAAATCTGACTGCCATTCTGGGGTCAAGAAGGAATTTTTTGTCCTAGCTTGTTGCAAAATTGTGCTTCAAACTGGGGTTTTTTTTTTCTTTTTTTTTTTTCTTTTGGATCAACAGCAAAAAACAGGTGTGAGGAAGGCTGAACTTGATGGACGCAAGTCTCTTTTCAGCTATCTAACTATGTAACTATGTAACTATGTAACTAACACTGTATTCAGTTACACTCAGACACTAAATATTATACACTAACACTAATACTAACACACATAGTAATACACGTACACTAATACCCAGGGTGGCCTTAGGGGACGCCATGCGGCTGACACAGCTCGCACGTGGTCGGAGTGACAGCTGTGAAGGGTGCTCAGAGCTCTCCCCTAACACTGGTCGCACTGCACAGCACAACCAGCATTATAGGAGTGCTCTGAGTACCCCTCACACGGCACCCAGGGGGAGGATTTTTTTATCCTCCATTCGGGGCTATCAGAGACTCGGGGGCGGAGCTATGTGACAGGAGGGGTGGAGCTACACACGCTGAACCCTCTGCCTGGTAAGTGAGAGGGGAAGCAGGAAGGAGTTTCTGCTCCCTCACTTAGCATCACACTGCCTCTGCCCCCCCCCCCCCCACTGTGCCCATGCTCCCCCTACCTACCCACTGTACCCCTGCTCCACTGTGATGATTTTTCTCACAGGGCACCTAAAGGCCTAAGGCCGGCCCTGCTAACATCCATACTCATATGCATACACAACACACATAAAATTCTAGCATTTCCTTCTCCTCCAGCTTACATGTGACCTAAGAAGGGATGGAAGGAAGGAGTGATATGGCTTTGACCTGCTGTGTCTAGGGGTATATAAAATGGGGGGTATATAAGAGCTATGGCCAGCATAATCTTCTCTCCTTCTTCCCTTTGACAATATGATAGAACAGACTGAGAGTGCGGCATATAACATCCGTTCATGTGGCTCCCTATCACTAACATATGCACAGATCTTTGGATCTGCAGGTGTAGAAATCGTGATTGAGCAGCTCTCAAACAGTCTTCTGAAGTACACTGCCAGTATTCTGGATTTATGTGTGGGAGCTCAAAGTAAAAGGCACATGGCCTTTTATGTGTCATACTAGCTCACATAGGGTAACACTGACAGGGGTTTATGGTCTGCTCTTCCAAAGGACAGAATGAGAGTGCCATAACTGGTTGAAAATTTTCAGATACCTTATCATTTTAGCAGAAATTATAGTAGCATGTGAAATATCCACATTGAAGGGAAATTCAAAGACACATACCTTTTTTCTTTCCTTACAGTTGTTATATATATACCGTATATACTCGAGTATAAGCCGACCCGAATATAAGCCGAGGCCCCTAATTTTTCCCAAAAAAACTGGGAAAACTTATTGACTCGAGTATAAGACTAGGGTGGGAAATGCAGCAGCTACTGGTAAATTTCTAAATAAAATTAGATCCTAAAAAAAATATATTAATTGAATATTTATTTACAGTGTGTGTATAATGAATGCAGTGTGTGCGTATGAGTGCAGCGTGTGTGTGTATGAGTGCAGCGTGTGTGTATGAGTGCAGTGTGTGTATGAGTGCAGCGTGTGTGTATGAGTGCAGCGTGTGTATGAGTGCAGCGTGTGTATGAGTGCAGCGTGTGTATGAGTGCAGCGTGTGTGTGTATGAATGCAGTGTGTGTGTGTATGAATGCAGTGTGTGTGAGTGCAGTGTGTGTATGAATGCAGTGTATGAATGCAGTGTGTGCAGGGCCGGTGCAAGGATATTTGCCCCCCCCCCATATGTCCTGACCTCCCCTCCTCCTCCCTCAGTGGTCCTTACCTCCCCACCCCCGTGTTCCTTCACCCCCCTCCCCCAGTGGTCCTGACTCACCCCTCCCCTAGTGGTCCTTACCCTCCCCTCCCCTAGTGGTCCTTACCCTCCCCTCCCCTAGTGGTCCTTACTTCCCCCTCCCCTCCCCTAGTGGTCCTTATCCCCCCCTCCATCCCATAGTGGTCCTTATCCCCCTCCCTCCCATAGTGGTCCTTATCCCCCCCTCCCTCCCATAGTGGTCCTTATCCCCCCCCCTCCCTCCCATAGTGTTCCTTTTCTCCCCCCCTCCCTCCCATAGTGGTCCTTATCCCACCCCCTCCCTCCGATAGTGGTCCTTATCCCCCCTCCCTTCCATAGTGGTCCTTATCCCCCCCTCCCTCCCATAGTGGTCCTTATCCCCCCCCTCCCTCCCATAGAGGTCCTTATCCCCCCCCTCCCTCCCATAGTGGTCCTTATCCCCCCCTCCCTCCCATAGCGGTCCTTATACCCCCCCTCCCTCCCATAGTGGTCCTTATCCCACCCCCTCCCTCCCATAGTGGTCCTTATACCCCCCCCTCCCTCCCATAGTGGTCCTTATCCCACCCCCTCCCTCCCATCGTGGTCCTTATACCCCCCCTCCCTCCCATAGTGGTCCTTATCCCACCCCCTCCCTCCCATAGTGGTCCTTATCCCACCCCCTCCCTCCCATAGTGGTCCTTATACCCCCTTTTTTTATTATTTTTTTTTATTATTATTATTATTATTTCTTATTTTATTTGTATTTATTTTTCGTCCCCCCTCCCTGCTTGATACATGGCAGGGAGGGGGGCTCTCCTTCCCTGGTGGTCCAGTGGCAGTTCAGTGGGGGGAGAGGGGGGCTGGCAGAGCTGTAACTTACCTGTTCTGCAGCTCCTGTCAGCTCTCTCCTCCTCTGCGCCGTCCGTGCAGCTCCTTCTATCAGCTCACACTGTAAGTCTCGCGAGAGCCGCGGCTCTCGCGAGATTTACACTGGGAGCTGACCGAGGTGCTGAACGGACGGCGCGGAGGAGGAGAGAGCTGACAGGAGCTGCAGGATAGGTAAGTACAGCTCTGCCAGCCCCAGTCTGTATTATGGCAATGCAAATTGCCATAATACAGACCTTGACTCGAGTATAAGCCGAGTTGGGGTTTTTCAGCCCAAAAAATGGGCTGAAAAACTCGGCTTATACTCGAGTATATACGGTATATATTTTTTATGCTGAACTGATCCTGATGAAAGCCACGGACGATGGCTGAAACGTTGATGACAATTTATATGTTTTAACTACTTTGGAATAAAGAAGAAACCTTTTATCTTTAAAAGACCGTGAGTGCAAGCCTTATTTCATTAATTTATATATATTTGCAAATTGTCATAGAGAGTGTCTGTATAATACATTGAGAATGGCACCAACTCAAACCTTGTTACCCCTACAGGAGCGAAGGAATATATTGTTTGGCACTCGCAGGGTTTACAATGAGCAACGTTTGTGTAATTTGACAAGACAGCATAATCAAAAAAAAGAAGAATCAAAAATGGTATACATTCTTAGATGTTGGGACCAGTGGTAGATGTCTATTGCAAAGCTAGTAGATTCCAAGGACCAAGTTTATTCAGTCTGGAAACTTGCAGCACAGATCTACTAAAGCCACTGTTTACCAGCAGTAAGAACATAATCTCTACTCAATACTGTAACACAGACAAGTGTTTTAGTTTCTGCATTCAAGTCATTGAAAGTGTCACATCATATGACATATAAAAAAATCTATATCATAAAATATTAACAGTGGGCCTACATTACACTCTATTATGCCAGCCTCAATAGCGTTTAAACATCAATCAATATGCAGGTTAAACTCTCTCTCCGCTCGCTTTTTAACTGAGAGGCAGGCTAATTGATCTCCAGAGAAAGTCAATCTTCTATGAAAAGAAAATACTCTAATTATAACGAACTTCACAGCCATTTGCGCAGCAGAGACTGAAGACTGTGTAATGGGAAATTCTGCACCTGCATATTCTGTGTTAAAAAGCTACTAACCTGTTGATTAGAGGGATAGGGTAGTTTACGGTTTCAGAAAAATCTGGCAATGCAATACACAATTTTCTTTGTTTTTCCTGCAGATTGTGTCCATCATTACTTGCTTTGCATTCAAGTAAATTTAAATAAATGTGTTGTTATCGATCCATTAAAAACTACTGAACATACACATTAATCTTTCTGTGATCCAGAAAACGTAATTTACATATTTGGCAATCCACTAAATGAGAAGACCCAGATGTCCAAGAGGAGTTTCCCCTTTAGGTACCCAATCAAGAAGATTATATGCAACAATTAATTATGTTAATGAGCCTACTAGCTGTCAACACCAAATCCAAACATCCTAAGAATTAATAATATCACAGAATTAGATGTTTCGGCTCAACAATTAAATAGCAGTTTAAGTGCCTAAATAATGGTATTCCAATAATAGAGATAAAGTAAGCTAATCTACACCAGCGATCCCCAACCCAGTCCACGTGGCCCAGCAACAGTCCAAGATTTATGTATTTCCCTTTTTTTATTCAAATGGAGATATTGACAAAACCTGGACTGTTGGTGGGCCATGAGGACTGGGTTAGGGACCACTGATCTATACAATGGGAATTTGAGTTCTTACACATAGGAAGCTATAGACAGCCTTTTTATTTTGATAGCCTTTATTTATTTATTACATGTATGTCTTGGGCCCACAAACATAGTATGCATATTGTTTCCTAGGTCACGCTTTTTGCTGAATGATTAGGTTAGTGGTACCTGCCCCCCAACGATGGACAGGGTAAAAGGGAGGGGGTCCGAAACACAAAGTGTCTCACCCAAAGGGGCTTGTCCTGAAGAACATTGTCAGAAAATGCAGCGCAAGCATATCATTACACTACACTATTCACAGGGCACTGGAACAATGCTGAGAACACTGGAACAACACTGTCTACATAGTGGGTCAATCTATGTGATTGGCAGGCAGCTAAGCATATATTCACACTAGGCATACCTGCCAATCACACAGTTTAGCCCACCTAGATGGACCATGCAGGCAGTGCTGTTCCAGTGCTCTCTGCATGATTCAAGTGCCCTGAACATATTATAATGTATCAGTGCATATTTGCTCTTTTTTTCTAGGGATATTTCACTGGTTTCTCTAAAAGAAGAACACCGAGTAGCAAAGTAGGACGCTGAAATAAGGTAATGAAAGAGGGTCTGTATCAATTAAATCAGGATTGTTCAGAGGCCAAGTAGGAATTGCAGTGTAGGAGTTATTAAGTAGTTTGTCATATCTACTAGTTAAAATAGTAGCAAATTATCTTTTCAAAGTTGGAATGATCTATGGAGGCAGTTGTGTAAATGACAGGTAAGAGTAAATAACTTTTGGAGATTCTAATATGCTCTTGAGTTTTAGAATCTGCTATAATAAAATATATGCACAGGGAAGACATGTTCTGATGTTCAAAATATAACACACACACACAAAAATACAGTTTATCATTTTACAAAGCTACTTAAAATGACCTATCTGAGCAAGCAAATACAGAGATTCAGTTCCACCACAAGGTCATATCGCATTAAGCCTACTACTATGCCACAGTACCCCAATATCGGTGGGTCATACACTCATTTTAACATGGGAGACAAATTAAACAGTGTTAGTACTAAATGAACTAAAGTGCATTTAATTAATCTTTTTTTCCATTTTCTGCTGTTCAGTCCATATTGATTATTTTTTCATCGTTTGTCAAGAGAGTGTGTGCTATTCAACACTTAATGCTCTATTAAGAACAATAAAGTAAGGCACTTTACCATCATTAAATAAACACTAAAGGCACCCAGCCCACATTTTCTCAATGAAGTGGTCTGGTCTGTTCAAGCCTGCAATGTAAAAAACATTGATGTTCTTTCAGAATGGCAACTTTTACACTGCAGATTTAAAACGCTTCTAGTAGCTGTTTTCCTGAAAGCCACTAGAGGCACATCTTCTGCTATAACCTAGTTAAACTCAGTTATAGATCCAATGCTGCTTATTTATCAGCATTTGATTGGCAAGAAAGAAAGAAAAAAAGACATTTAAGTAATATAGCATTGAAACAACTATATCTGCACTAAAACAAATCTTTGGTGAGTTTTGAGTTCTCTTTAAAATCTATAACTCAGCCACGTCCTGGATGTAAATAACTGAATGACTGAATTGAATACTTTCCCTTTTTACTAGCTATGGGCAGCAAATGCGTTTGTATTAAGTTGAACTGGCCTGTCAATCAGGCGTCTATTCAATTAGCATGAATAAAGTGCTACTAACGTTCGGTATGGAACCCACCCATAGTTGGAACAATGCAATGCACTTTCCTTGAAGGGATTAATCAGTGACCATACAATGTGAGAAAATTGCCACGAAAAATAAAAAGTGCACCGTTTCAGGGTTCCTGTGAGAATCAGCACGCCACGCACAGTTTATAAAAGAAAATTGTGTTCATTCTTTAAACTATTTTAGAACTATTAAATAATGATTACACAATATAAAATTGCACATCAGTTTAATTATTTTCTAGAGCACTAGAAAGTAATATAAATAGTAAAATCTACTGTAATCTACATCAGATTCACTGCTGATTTTACAGCATTAAAATCAATAACCTAATAAAGACATATATGAAGTCAGATTAATCTCCTTGTAGAAGAAACAATATATGTGCTTAAATCTGAGTATGTCTCATTCTAGCAAGTCACATGAGTAATACATTTCTATCAAGTCAATTCATTGTTCATTATAAAGGAACTCTTTAAGCATCATAACCAATGCAAGAGTGGAATGAGTTCTTCCATAGAACAAAACTGAGTTCTTATTGAACAAAATTGACTTCTGACATTCCAGTTCCAAGTACCTGGACAAGTGTCAAATTATGCTAAAATGGGTTAATACCATATGATGGGACGGTGCCATGGCACTGTAACCACTGCCACAAGTGGTTATGATGAATGGAGTGTTTCTTTAAGGAACCCATTTTCTTTCTCTAAAGGAACAAAGAATTCCTGAAATGTATTCAAAATCGACTATTTATATATTTATCTGTTTGTTCATTTTTTAAGCTGAATAGAGAGAATTCAATGATTTTTTGTTGTTATAGTGAAATCACTGCTTCTAATAATTACACTTTGCTAATAAATGATTTTTTAAGGAATCATTTTCAGCTTAAGACTTGTCTTGTTGGCATTCAAAGCAGAAGTTGCTACAGAGAATTTAGCTGGGATGATGCAAAAATGTGTAGGTGAAATGAAGGCAATATTTTCCTTTTTTTATGGAGCAGTGCATTTAACTTACAAAATTATAAATTATAATATACATTCTAAAATAATAATCTTTTTCTTAATTTGTTTTCTCAATTTTTCTTAATTTTTTTTCAGCTCTGAGACAAAACAAATTCTAAGATAACGCTTTTCTTACTTTGTTTTTTCAGTACAGAGACACCAGATTTTTCTGTTAGCATGCTGATGTCTTGCAGACGTATTCTCCATTCAAATGCTTCTCATAAAGAAGCACGTTGGATGAAAAGCGCCTGTACAGAATCCAATGCCTCTCTGTGAGAAGCATCGGAAGCGACAAGATAGTATATTTCATATCCATGCAATGCATGAGGATGCCGAACATCAAAAACAAGTTTGACTTGGTTCTCACTGCAGGAGCACCAGCTAGAGGGTGTCAGCATTACAGCCACTAGAGCTGTGTTTAGACCCACATTGTAAATATATTGTTTCATCTATTAGATTAATTGTATTCATTTAATTAATTTAAAAAGGGTTTTACTGGGAAGATACATTGAGATGCTTCTCATTTTCAAGTATGCCCTGGGAACACAAATAACATAACATAATGACAAGATTATACATTGAACACACACACAAAAAAAAGTACCAACATACAAAAGTTATGGTTTCATATTAAATATATTACTTGACTACAAAGAAAGATATTTTCAAAGACAAACTATGATGACAATCAAATGTTTATGCCCCCACCCACCGCCTCAAATACAATATCCATAATGTACAAATTGTGAAATAGATATGGATAGAAATGCAGAAAATGGATAGCTGTTAATATGAGAGATAAATAGATAGTTGTAGATAGTCAAAGATAAATGACAGATAGACAGAGACACAGACAGATTGATTGATAGACAGACAAATGAATAGACAGACAGACAGACAGGCTGGTGAATAGATAAAAATCAACGCACACACTTTTTTACCTAGAATTTTCTTTCATCAATAAAAAAACAGTAGCCTGTTTTAAGGTAACACTAGTAAGTCAGATCAAGAGAATATATCAAAGACTTAAGCTCAGATGAAAAGACTCTAACAGGGAACATGGCATGCTGAATAACAGATATTTTGCTTTTATTTACATTCTTAATTTACATGCTGTTTTTTCTTCATAAAAGCATCCCGCAGGTATATTTGCTACCCTGTGTTCTTTTCTCCATTGACACAAGATGCTTTAAAAAGTAATAGAGTGATTGAACATGGGAAACTAGGAAACATATTAACAAGCAATCTTTTTATTTTATTGTTCACGTAATGAAAAACTGAAATGAATGTTCATAACCTTTGCTTAGACATTATTTGAAGATTCAGTCCAATTATGCATTGTATTAACAGTAAAGTCTAGGTGGTGTCTAGATTATAAATTGTGATAAACGCAGAATTGGCAACTTTCAACAGCCTCAGGAACTCATGACCCTTCAGCATCAATCAACCTGAGCCATGCCATTGGCTATGCAGACATGTAGATAGAGTTCAAAGCTTGTCAACATTTCAATCTTGCAGTTGCACAAGAGATCAGAAAAATTGTATTAAAAACCCATAGATTAAAAATAAATACTAAAATACAATCAAGCCATGGGGGAACAATGCAAAATGATAACAAAATATAAAATATGCAAGTATATCACAATTTAAACAGGCCCCCAATTTAGGGATTTTATTCCAACAAGGCACCTATTCCTGGTGTATAAACCTACTAAAAAGTGTAAGGGTAGGCATAACATGTAAAACAAAATAAACTACACAGATCATAGGATAATATTGTCAAATCAAATACAATTAAGTGACAAAATGCACAATTGCTAATAAGTGTAGCGGTACTTACCCTTTCCAGGGGCCGGCCGGGGTCTTCTGATCGAGCCGCGCGCGGTCCTGCTGCTGCACGAGCCGCGCGCGGCTCATCCGAAGGCGAGAAGCGGTCACGTGTCCCGCCTGACTCTAAGAGCGCGCTGCAGGTCTAGGGTGCGCTCTTAAAGGGACAGTGGGAGCCTAAATTGGAAAAGGCCTCCCATTGGTCCCTGTCATGCCACACTCCCCATACACTTACCTTTTGGGGGCGTGGAGATGACAGGGACCAATCAAAATAGATGTTTAAGTTATTTATACTCACCTTTTTCCCTTGGTTCCTTGCCCTATCGTGGTTTCTGTTACAGTTCCCTTTAGCGCTTGTTGTGTTCAGTTGTGTTCCTTCGTACTTGACCTTGGCTTTGTTTCTGACTACGTTATCTCTTTATCCTGATCTGTTCTGTTTGCCGGCTTGCTGTTTACAGTGTACCAGACCCTGGCTGGTCCTAGTTTACGCTGTCTCTTTGTGCCCTTGACCTCGGATCGTTCCTGACTCTGTACTTCTCCTATATACGTCGAGTCCGGCCACTCTAAGGTCCGGTAGACGTATCTCCCCTCGGTGTTGTCTTCTGTTTAGCTGAATCCTGCGTGTTGGGGTATATTCTCATTACAATAGGAGAGCAAAGTATACTTCGATGGTCCTCTGGCAATACAGTTCAACAGTAAAGGATCTGGAGAGTGTACTCCTACTACCACAGATAGAGAGCACTCTCCAATGTGGGGACACAGATTGGATCTTAAAGGGACAATCCACATATTATTTACACAAATTGATGAGCAACATAGAGAAAGTGCTGCCCTGCAGTATGTAGAAGTCAAATGCCGCAGGTAGCAAATCAGTTGATAAATGAATCAGGAATCCTGCAGCATATACGTTATCCATAATACAGGGTAGCATTTTCATGTCCTGCCAAACAACATGGTTAAATGATGTGCCTCCAGGAAAACATGGTCAATATGGCAACCTTAATTAAAGGGACACTATAGGCAGCAAAACAACTTTAGTTTAATGGAGCAGTTTTAGTTTATAGATTGTGCTCTTACAGTCTCACTGCTCAATTCTCTGCCATTTAGGAGTTAAATCACTTTACGCAGTCTTAGTCACACCAGCATGTGACATATGCAGCCTTCCTAAACACTTCCTGCAAAGAGAGATCTAATGTTTACACTTCCATTACTGCACAGTCTGTTTAATTTAGATTTGCTTATCTCCTGCACTGTTAATTGGTTTGCTACAACTTGCAGGAGCAAGTGAGATCTAATGCTTACACTTCCTTTATTGCAAATTCTGTTTAATTTAGAATTTCGTGTCTCATGCTCTGTTTAGTAGTTAATAGTTTGGCAAGAGACACAGTCAAGGTATCTTTTTTGATATCTCATTAATTAATTTATGATATTTAGCAGTCATATCCTTGCCTCCAGTTCTTTACATTATATTCTCAAATACCTCAATAGCATTGAAATAATTATCCATAGAGAGACATTTCGTCAAGTAAAACTTAAAGGGACACTGTAGATACCCAGACTACTTCAGATCATTGAAGTGATCTGGGTGCAGTGTCCCTGGGTGCAGTGTCCCTGGGTGCAGTGTCTAGTGGCTGTCTACCGGCTTCCTGAATCGAAACAAACCTTTGGTCTGCATATTGTCACGTATTCATCTGCACATAAAAATGTGATTAATGGCATTTACTGTCCTGACAGGAAACGTTGTGCCGAGCAGCAATCAATCCACAGGAGGGTTTGTGCTGAGCAGTAATAATGCAAATAGGAACCTGGTAATTGCCTTTGGGGTCAATTCAGATCCACAGGCGGGGTATTTAGGCCAGTTCTCCTCTTGCTCTGTGCCCTGTCGTGGTTTCACTTGTGGTTGTCCGGGAGCGCGTTATTGATTCTGTTTTTTCTGGTTATTTGACTTTGGCATTGATATTGACTTCCCTGTTTTCTGACATCCATGGCCCCTGGCCTTTCCTTATCGTTGTGTCTCTTTCTGTATCCCTTGACCTCGGCTATTTCTGACTATTCTTTGGTACGTTAGTCCGGCCATTCTAAGGTCCGGTATACGTTACCTATCAGTCCTCTGTGTTACACAATTCTACGTGCTGTATCATACTGTAATCCTGACACATTTGCTGCGCATGCTCATTAGCTCATGCTCATCACGGGATGTCGGTGGGGCGGAGGTAAGTAAATATTTTTTTTTAACCCTCTATTTACCCAGTTGGGGGGGGGGGATGTGAGAGAGGGGTAGGCAGAGGGAGTGATAATATTCCTGCCACTTTAGTATCCTTTTAATTCTTAGGTATTTAAAAATGTCATCGTTAGACTGTCCAAAATCAATTCTCAATTGATGGTACAATTTATATCTACCTGTTGTATAGATATCTCTGTAGTCTACCCAGCTTTGTATATTGTACAGGTATATTTCTATTGTGCCCAGCTCCATGTATTATATCTCTATTTTTTCTCAGTTCTATTTGTTGTATGGTTATCTCAGTATTGTACTCAGCTCTTTATGCTGTGCCCAGCTTGATTTATTGTATGAGCATATCTGTTTTATGCTCTCTGTATTGTAAGAGTATATCTGTACTGTATAGGGAGAAGTAAAATTCTGGGAAAGAAGTCTGTTGACCCATCATCTTAAAATTCACCAGCCGACACTGGATACGGTAAGCACTTCTAAACATTAACCATAAAATGCTTTAAATAATTAAAAATTAAATATAACTGTACCTTTGAGAGAAATTTCAGTATAAACCTAAAATTATCCAAAAAACGATTTACGTAATGTCTTTTATACAGCTAGACAAAAGGAAGGTTGAACAGAATTATATTAATGCTTCTGGACTTCTTCTGGCCAGCTTTTGTACAGTCTGCCAAGTGTGGATAAAATATATAATTTAGCATTTAATGTGGAGAGTGGGATTTACTGAAGTGCTTTTTCAGACTTAAAGTATTTGCAGGAAATTAATTAAGGCTTATGTCAGTTTGTGCACAGAACACCGGGCTGATCTTGCAGGAGTCATCAAAACTCAGATACTTCAAAGAAAGCAGCATATGTATCTTCTAATATCTAATTAAAGGCAAACCTACATACAGGTTTGTATATAAATATATCTACAGGTTTGTATATATACCTCATCATGCTGCATGCAATATTAAATAACAATAATTCTGTGCATTTCTAACCAGGGCTGGTGCAAGCATTTTCGCCGCCCTAGGCAAAAAACAATTTGCCGCCCCCACTCATGCAGGCTAACACACATGCTGACTCAAGTATAAACACACACTGATCCATGCAAACTAACGCACACACACTGACCCATATACACACACTGATCCATGCAGAGACACACACAATGAACCATGCAGACACACAATGACCTATACAGACACACACTGACCCATTCAGACACACAATGACACATGCAGACACACATTGACCTATACAGACACACACTGATCCATGCAGACACACAATGGCCCATGCAGACACACACTGATCCATACAGACACACACTGACCCATGCAGACACACACTGACCCATTCAGACACACAATGACACATGCAGACACACATTGACCTATACAGACACACACTGATCCATGCAGACACACAATGGCCCATGCAGACACACACTGATCCATACAGACACACACTGACCCATGCAGACACACACTGACCCATGCAGACACACAATGATCCATGCAGACACACAATGATCCATGCAGACATACACTGACCCATGCAGACATACACTGACCCATGCAGACACACACACTGACCCATATACACACACACTGATCCATGCAGAGACACACATATAGACACACTGACAAATGCAAACACACACACAATGAACCATGCAGACACAGTGACCTATACAGACATACAGTGACCCATGCAGACACACAGTGACCCATGAAGTCACACAATGACCTATACAGACATACAATGACCCATAAGAACACACACTAACCCATACAGACTGACATACACAAACATACTGACTGAAGCATACTATCATGCATTCTCTGAGACACATCTTACCTCCATTGCTGTTCCTATGTTGCCTGCGCCTGCGCCCTATGATGGTGGCCCATCACTTTCTGTCTTAGCCCTTATCCTCCCGCCAACTTGCCCCCACATACAGGGGAAGGGGCAGGAGCGAGCAATTGAAGCGTCCTAGTGCTGCTTCAGCATTGGATGCCTGGGAGGGGATCTGGCTCTGAGGGCTGACCTGGATGCCGACAGACCAGTGTTCTACAGGGTGCTAGTGAGCAGCAATGTAAGTGCTCCCTAGCGTCCGGTAACATGGCCGGCGGCACACTCAAAATAATAGAGGGGCGGTTGCAGAGCAAACTTGCACATAAAGTCAGTTCCGGCGCCCCCCATTAAGCAGCACCCTAGGCAGCCTCCTAGTTGGCCTATGGGGTGTGCCGGCCCTGTTTCTAACTAACTGTGCAATTATTTTATTCAGACATACATTATTTGTATTGACATTAAGTTGTTTAGGTGACACTCAACAAACCATTACTACTAAATGCATTTTGGTACAATTAGCTCCCTGTCCTGACCCCTCTAACCCACTCCATTATAGGTCTAGTAAATTGCATTTTCTGTAAGAATGGCTCCATATCTTTGACACCAAAGATGATTCTCATTCACGTGTACAACAAAGTAGCACAATAATCATGCTTCTGCTAAAAGGGTAACAATTCTTGCATGTTTTACTTTGACATAATTGTATTATTTTCTCAGTTTCTCCATGGCTTTATTACAGAATAGGAAGTTCATCACAGTAGGTAAGCAGTGGGCCAAACCGATCCCTGTGCTCACAGACTATTCATTTTAAAAATGTAACCTGTAGGGACTGTTTTATATGAGGCATGACTGGACTAAAAAAGGAATACAAGGCAGAGGTTGCATTCTTTGAAGAAATTGCAGAAGTGGAAGCACCTGTGGAATCCCAACCACTAACCCTAACCCTACCCTAACACCACCCCAACCCTCTTCTGTTTTGCCACATTTCACAAATCTGAAGCACTTCGGCACTTCCGGAATTCGGTTCGGCATTCCAAAATTCGGCACTTCAGAAATTCAACAATTTGCCACTTCACATTCGGAAGCATCTGAATGTCCGAATTTCTGAAATTTGTCCGAATTTGAATTTGAATTTGAATTTGGAACGAAACAAATTACACATGTCTAATTGCTATATCTGACCAATGGTCAGAAGACTTTGATGTTAAGCTTCATAAAAGAAGGAACCGTTTGCGGTATGTTTAACCAAGAACTCAATCAATACAGTTTCATAATGAATATGTTACATTAATGCCGGTGTATCTGATGAGTAGGTAGATCACGTGGACTCCCCACATAGATGTAACAACTCCCACTGAGATTCCAGTTTATGGTTTCTGTTCTTGTACCTGCAGTCCAGCATAAGAAGTGAAATTTAAGGTATAAAATTCTAAGGCCTTGCAAAAACAAAAACAAAAAAACTAAGAGGAAGTTACTACTAAATGGTTAGAATATGATGATCAACATCGAAATATTGTTGGTCTAAATCTGTGTTAAATCAATAGAGAGCAAGGAGAAAAAGGAGTGAAACCCATGAAACGGACACTCTAGGCATCTAGACCACTTCAGCTCATTGAAATGGTCTGGGTACAGTGTTCCTATTGCACTTAGAGCTTTTTGCAGCACTAATTCTGCTTCCAGTGGCTGTCTACCAAGCAGCCACTAGAGGCACTTGATGTTAATTGACTTTTGGTCTGCATGAGGACATCCAGTGTCAATTATTTCCCCACATGAAAGCAATGATTCAATGCTTTCCTATGGGGAGACTTGATGCATTCGCAGCACTCGCTGCACATGTGCATTAGTGCTCACTCATCGAGGGATGTCGGAGGGGGCAGAGCCGCAACCCAGAGTAGAGGTACATCAGCGCTGAGATCAGGTAAGTAAATAAAGAGTTTTGAACTATTTATTCACTACGGTACGTGGGGGGTTGAGGGGGAAAAGGGAGGGGGCGGCAGAGGGAGACTAATGTACTAACGATAGTATCCCTTGAAGACTAATAAAGGCAATGTGCAATCTGAATGCTAATCAAAATTGTGGGAGTTCATGGAGCTTGACTCTGAGAAATCCACAGTCAACAAAGATGTTGCACATGACATCTGCAGTGAAAAGCTGCAACCATCATTATGGTCTGTGCAGATTTCTCTGGTAACCAAGAATTTTATCAACCATTCCATTTGACTCATAGAGGGCCAGAAGTGTATCTATAAGGAAAAATTAGATGTTGCTATACATGGGTGCAATTTTTTCACAGTAGTAACTGTTCCTCACCACAGAATTTTCATTTATAAACTTAGTATATTAATGGGTTGGCATCAGGGCCGGATTTTCTTATAGGCTAACTAGGCTTCAAGATCAAGAGGGCCTACATTCAAATTGTTAGCAAAATTAAAATTACACTATTCTAAAAACAGTGAACACTAAAACACTGAACTGAAAATAAGGAGAAATTCTACGCATATGATATGACCAGTGGCGTACTAAGGGGGGGGGAGCGGTTCGCCCCGTTTGCCACTTACTAGGGGGGTGCCCGGGGCAGACTGCATTGCCCCTCCTGCCGCAATGTGCAGAGCTGCAGACCATGGATCTCGCGTGCACTGCCCAATCAGAGCGTTGCCGCGGGTTACCACGGCAACGCTCTGATTGCGTCTCGCGAGATCCATGGTCTGCAGCTCTGTACATTGCGGCAGGAGGGGCAATGCAGTCTGCCCCGGGCACCCCCCTAGTAAGTGGCAAACGGAAATGACCTGCAGACCGGAAATGAGGGCCACTGGACCACCAGGGACCCCACCGGACCACCAGGCAGCCCCCACTGGACCACCAGGGATTTAAGGTAATTTTTTTAGTCACTCCCCTCTCCTCATCACCCCCTCCCTCTCACAATCACCCCCCCTCTCCTCATCACCCCCCTCCCTCTCACAATCATCTCCTCATCTCGACTTTTTTTTTATTTATTATCCGTGCCACATTTTTTATAAAGTTTAGTATCAATCACAACATGTTTCATTTAACATATTGATATATATCACAGTAATGATGTATTTTATTGTCTCTCATGTAATTTACAAACTTAAAAATGGGAGGTGAAAGGGCCTCATAAGTGGAATAGCCTAGGGCCTCTTTTCATCTAAATCCGGCTATGGTTGGCATATACTTAATTTGAAAGATCACCCACCAAACAATACTGGGCATAAACCAAAACAGGAAAAACATTTAGGGGAAAAAATAAATTGAATTACTTTTGTTCAACATATATACTATTTGGCATCCTTTGTAAAATATCACTAACAGACTGGATAGCGTGTACATATTGACTAGCAAGCAATGTTGGGCTAGGCTGGCTGACCCCACCAGGCTGAATTAGTAGGTTTGCAATGGATTTTTATTCACTTTGAGAGAGGGTAATTAATATCTGATGTCTGTGTTTTCACAGCTCAATGAACATATTAACACACAACCGGTGAATTACTGAAATGTCTCTTTTGGGAATAAATTGATTTTACACTTATATCTACTTACAGTAATATTTTAATTATGCTCGTCAAAAGCAATTTTCAACTTTATCTATTAATGCTTCCCTTTTGCATGTCAGAAAACTAAAAGCATCATGACAAAGGTAAACAACTGGGAGTCGGATTCACACATTTCTGAAAATCTGTGCATCTTATTAAAAAAGTGTAAAAAGTGCCTTATTATTTTTTTAATCTGTTCCTAATTTTCCAAAAGCCCAAAGCAAAGTCTCATATTTCATAAAAAAAAAAAGAGACTCATATTTATGTAAAACAGCATAAACTGTCTCAGTATGTTATTTTCACTTTTTAATTTTATAGTAAACTTCCATTTGTTCATTTTAGTGTCTAGAATGCTTTACTGTTGAATGGGAAACTATTTAAAAATGTATGAACATCATTCCTTTGTAGGATTTTCTAATTTCTAGTGTCGGACTGTTGCCATTTGCTGCCACCAGTGCAGCCATCAGTACCACCTGTACAACGAAAACTACTGTGAGGAGTCAAAATCTGAAGTCAAATAACTTACAACTGTCGAATCCTTTGAAAGGATTGTATTACATATAGTGGTACTGTCACGGTAATATACCCCAACACGCCGGAATAGTCCAGATAGTCAAGAGACAAGAAAACAGGATTCCAGAACAAGCCGAGGTCAAGGGAACGGAGAGACAGCATAAAGTAGAACAAGCCAGGGACTGGTACACAGGAGAGCAAACCGGCGGATAGACAAGCAAGGATAAAGAGAGAACGGAGTCATGAACAAAGCCAAGGTCAAACACCAAAAAAACAACTGAACGATACAAGCACTAAAGGGAACTGAACAGAAACCACGATAGGGCAAGGTACAAAGGAAACAGGTGAGTATAAATACCCTAGTGTTCACTTTGATTGGCCCCTGTCATATCCACGCCCCCAAAACGTGAGTGTATGGGGAACGTGGCATGACAGGGGCCAATGGGAGACTGATTCTAATTTTGTCTCCCACTGTCCCTTTAAGAGCGCGCCGCGTGTCTCTTAGTGTCAGGCGGGACACTTGACCGCTTCTCGCGGTCACTGCCCGCCTTCCTGATCACGTCGTCGGATGAGCCGCGCGCGGCTCGTGCAGGAGCAGGACCGCGCGCGGCGAGAAGAGAGGACCCCGGCCGGCCCCTGGAGAGGGTAAGTACTGCTACAGGTACAAACAAAATTAAATACGGCTTGGATAGGGATTAAACTTGACTACAGATATTTAGATAGTAATAGTTGATATGATAATTGGTACACACATGCTATGTTGCCTCATGCAACACATCTTCCATTACCCCAAATGTCACCATTTCTACATATAGTGTCATAGTCTAATAACCAATTCTTAAAAGGATAATTTGACTCAACTCTAAACATTTATATAGCTACCTAATATATATCACTTGAAATTTCAGATAGTGAAATTTGCGTTCAATTTTTTTATTTTTTTAAAGGAATTATGGCTGATGACGGATAGTTGAGCTAAAGATATATGTACAGAAAAATGGCACTTCCTAATCCCTTATACCAGAAAAGTGCACCAAGACTGCATATATACGAAGATCTTAATTTATTGGATTGAAAGTAAATTACGAAAGTGACACTTATTGCTTGCATATGATATTTATAAAAAAAAGATGATTGTAAACTTATTTGGAGGCAAACAGCACTCCCTGCTGAACCATTTCATAACAATATGTAATACATGAGCATGCATTTATATATACAAATGCAATAATGCAATTAGGCATTAAAAATGAGTGATGGCTCCGGTGAAGTTTTTTCATGACAATCTGAACTGCCCAAATGGATAGAATGACAAAAAAATCTTTCCTATTTGCACAGTATTCTGACATTTTTAAACTCTGCCTGCAAAGGACTTCATTTATGTTTAAACAAGCAGAATAATTTGGAAAGAATAATTCTGCTTCATGTATCTGAAAACATGTCTTCTCCTTCAAAGAAGATGATGCTTTAAATTCTAGACTTAAAAAAATGCAGAACCAGGCTGGGCAGCTGTAAAAAAAACAAAGGATCTGGAAAGGCTCTTTGCTAAATTTTAAAGTGAATACAAGTCTGTAGTATATTTTTGTCACTTACCGTACTTATTTATTTTCCAAAAAATGTATAACAATCAATTTTTTTAAAGTGATATAAAATATAATAATTTGCATAGTAATATCAAAACATCTACGATTCACTGATAGGTGAAGCAATTTATTGTAGAAATCATTTTAAGTTCCTTATATCTGGATTAATAATTAATAATTAATTGATGCTAGCTACAAAAATAGTGTGGATTATTTGTACAGTAAGTGACACTTAATATTTAGTTAGTCATTTCACTTGCTTTTTACTTTGAATAAAATTGCATAACATAAGCATGGGTTGTATAGCTAGTACATCAAACATAGATTCAAATTACAATTATTTATATAGCACTTTATATAGCACTAACATATTCTCTAGCGTTGTACAGTAGGAAACAAGATAAACATTTAATTCTAATAAAACATATGTGACATATGGAAACAGTAGGTAAAGAGGCTCCTGTCCAAACACGTTTACAATCTAAATATATACAGCAAATATGTATATATTGCTGTTGCAATTCACACAAATAATGTTTAAAATATTACAAAATATTATTTGTTTATCTTTTTAGAAATTTTGGACAGATAAAATGTTTTAGAGGTTATATGGAGTCCCATTTCCTGCACTATATCAAAGAGAAATTCCCTTTTGCCACATACAGCAAGAAAGGAGAAATATAAAACTATAGCCCAACGCAATGTTTGGGAAATCAGATTTCTAAAAATGCCACCAGAATTAAAAAATTATGTCTGTGTATGAGCATGATACCTCATATAGATTATTGCAGGTTGCTATTGTAGCCTGTTAAAAATCCTGTAGTGTGCTATTTTTCTATTCTTCTCGTCTACTTAAAGGAAGCAATACACTTTAGTTTTAGCAGATACATTTGTTTCTCTGTGGGGTGAAAAGCAGCACTGGAGCAAATGGAAAAGAGAATGGGAAAGAATAATGGGACTTTAAAGCTACATTTGATTATGTGGATGTTGATACATGTTGCAGGGAGGGAAGGAGTTAATGTTAACAGGGTAGCAATTTAACTCCCATCAAAGACTTTAACTCCCATCAACATAAATATTAACTAATTTATAGAAATATTTTACGGGTAAATAAATATGATAGGTGTGAGGTATTTTTCATACTGGATAAATTCACAGATGGAATGACCATGGGCTTGTGCTCCCCTTGAAATATCAAAAAAAAAATAAGATAAAATGTTCAGGATGTGTACACCTACAAAAGAGTGTTAACCATTTGTTAAACTCTCATGTTCAAGAACTCACAATGTACATAAGAGACAAAAATGTGGTATGGCATGCAGTTATAAAAAAATATAAGCTTCATAATAAAACCTCAAAAAACTATGGAGGGATAGTAAATGTACTGGGATAACTATACAGATTATTTACGTGTTTCAATAGCAAAATGTTTGCAAAAACCGTGTTTAAAGGGACACTATAGTCAACAGAATCACTACAGCTTAATGTAGTTATTTTGGTGCATAAAGACTGTCCCTGCAGGATTTTCAATGCAAATGCCACCTCAGACGACCACGGTATTCCTATCTCAGTACGGCACAGTGATCTGCATGGAGACGTTGACCTCCTCATGTGGTCATTGCTGGTCAGGAGGAATACAAAGTCTGCTCTATAGTTGATTCCAGGTTTTCTCTAGGTTTATTGCAATATCTAGTTGACTGGAAGGGTTATGGGCCTGACGATTATTCTTGGGTGCCTGCTATTGACGTTCATGCTGGTTGCCCGGTTTGTTCATTTAAAGCCAGGTTTTCTCTCAAGCCTGGTCCTGCCAGCCCAGTGGGCGGTCTTTCGAATGGGGTGTACTGTCCTCCTGGGGTGTACTGTCCTCGGCGTGACCGCACATACCTAGAGCGGCCGCACCAACAGAGATGAATTGTACTTACCTGGGTCATGGCGGATTGCCACCCGATCCCCTCATGTTCCGGTCCCCAGCCGGTGCAGCATTCTTAGGGACGCCAGCCGCTGTGGTTCTGGTTTAAATAGAATACTTACCTCCACCCACACCAAAAATGGTGCTGATGTGCGTGAAATGTCACATCGACACGCCAACAAGTTTTGGGGTCAAGTACAGCCAATCCCAACCTTAGGGGGGATATTTAAACCCAAAATAGCATTTGGTCAGTGCCCTGTCATGGTTTCAACTTGTTGGTTATCAGAGAGTGCGATCTTGTTCTTGATTTTGATTGGTATTTTGACTTTGGCTTGTATTTTGACTTTCCCTAATTCTGGTATCCTTGACCTTTAGCTTGTTTCATCAATCTGTCTCGTTCTGTGTCCCTGACCTCGGCTAGTATTTTGACCATTCTCTTTTACATTAAGTCGGGCCATTCTTCATTTTTATTTTTTGTTACATAGTTATGCATGCTCATAAAGTAATCGTGACATTGCCCTGCAGCCAATCTCGCTACCTACAGGGGGACTGCCTGAGTTGTCAGGCAGATTCTTTAAGATACAATTAATAAAAAAAAAAGCAACATAATTATATATGACATACATAAATGAAAAGAGACGTGTTCATTCAAGTTCAGTCTTTCTCACATCTGTTTTGATGCTGATCCAAAAGAAGGTAAAATAAATGCAGTTCGAAGCGCTTCCAATTTTGCAACAAACTAGGACATAATTCCTTCTTGATCTCAGAATGGCAGTTCCATTTTTCCATGGATCAAGAAACTATTACCCCACTAATTAAAAATTATACATATGAATATTATGTTTTTGCAAGTATTCATGCAATAGTTGTTTAAACATTTTTACAGACTTTGATAAAAGAACCTCTTCTGGCAGAGAATTCAACATCCTTATTGTTCTTGTAAAAAAAATTAAAAAATTTAAAAAATTTAAAAATAAAATAAAAAATTCCTTACCTTACAATTTTTCAAGTCTAAATGTGTGACCTGGTGTTCTGTGTATAGTCCTGTTTATGAATAGATTTCCAGACAATGGTTTGTATTGGCCTTGAATATATTTGTATAATGCTATCATATCCCCTCTGAGGCACTGTTTTTCAAACTAAAGAGGTTTACATTTGTTAACCTTTCTTCATACTAATTTTGTAGCCTGCCTCTCCACTTTTTCTAGTGTCATAATATCTTTATTTAGAACAGATGTCCAAAATTGCACCTTATATTCAAGGTGTGGTTTTACCAGTGATTTATAAAGAGGCAAAATAATTTTTTTATCATGCGAATTAATGCACTTATTTAGACATGACAATACCTTAATGGCTTTGTTATCTATAACAATTCCCAAATCCTTCTTGTGTTTTGTTATCCTTAATTCATTGTGTAAGGTGTAAGTTGCTTGTGCATTCTTGACCCCGAAGTGCATAACATTGCATTTCTCTACATTAAATTTCATCTGCCATTTGAGTGCCCAGTCCCACAATCCATCTAAATCCCTCTGCAGCAAAGCAATATCTTACTAATATTGGATTAATTTACAGAGTTTTGTGTCCTCTGCAAACACTGAAACATGACTTTCAACGCCTATTTCAAGATCATTTATAATTATGTTAAATAGATGCAGTCCCAAAATAGAATTCCGAGGGACACCACTTACCACTTTTGTACAGCATGAAAATTTACTATCAATGACAACTCTCTGTACTATATTTAAGTCAGTGTTCTACCCAAGAACACGAGTTTTCCTGTAGATCAATTTATTTTAGTTTGAACACTAACCTATTGTGAGGAACCTTATCAAACGCCTTTGCAAAATGTAAGTAGATCACATCAACATTCACTTTGATTCTAATTGTATTATATGTGATTTATATTTAATTATATTATTTTACTAGTTATATATTGAGGGACCTGTCCGACAACCTATGCAGAAATACAAGAGAATTTACTTTACATGCCCTCTATTTGACTTACTCTCCAAAAACCCTACTCGTGAGACATCACTGAACACAAATATGAGTGCATAGAAACATTAAATCATATAATGGTAGTGTTATCATCAGTGAAAGTGCAGTTTTTGTTTAAAAAAAAAATGCAAAAATCAAATATGAAAACTAACTTTGGCTAGGGTTTGTGACGAAATAGCTGCTAAAAAGACTGGATGTTTTGAATAACCTGGGTTGTCTGTTTTTGAAGATGGTATGCCATGATGGGGTAATCTTCATTCCTGGGCTGCCATATGGGCAACATAGGCCCAGAAAACCAAGCTGGCAAATTTCAATGTGTACAAATTCCCAAATCTCAAAACCCCATAAACCCTGTACATTGGGGCATTGTTGCACTTTTGGGCCATCACAGCATACAAATAAGTGTTTTTTTTTTATTGTAGAAAAAGCTAAGAGTATTATGACATTCACAATCTAGAACTTGAAAATAACATTTCTTAATTTCTAACACAGTTTTAAATGTTATTCATATTAAATTATGTTTAATGTATAAATATTTGATGTGAAGACCTGTTTCTCTGGAACAAAATGATATATAATAAGTGTGGGAACACTTCATATGAAATTCTAGGTTTTGTTTTGGTCAGAACTTGTACAATTACCTCTGTCCACTCCTTATCCATTTAATGTATGTGGGCAATGATACATACAACACACATTGTTTTTTTTCTACATTATTATATTTTTAGAAAGCTGCAGTCTCAGAAATACAATTGTTTTTTTCCTGCAAATGCACACAAATAGGGTACTCAAGCATTTTTTTTTATTATTTTTAGAAAGCTGCATTCTCAGAAATGCTATTGGGTTCACTGCAAATACACATAAATAGGGTACTCAAGCATTTTTATTTACCTCTTTTGTCATACTTATTGTATGTGGTAAAATGGGAACTCTGGTTTAATGCAAATATTACAGATCCTGCTTGAAATACTGCAAACTACCGCATACTGAATGTACAGCCTCTAAAACCTTTTATTCAACCAACATTTCTGGATGAATGAATAAATAAACAACAAAAAAACCAATAAATTAAGCTAATGAAAATATTTTAGCAAGCTACATTTGAAATTGTAGTTTTATTCTATGTTATATGTTAGCTATACACGCAATGTTTAAAAAAAAAAAAAAGACAGGGTATTTGTTTTTTTACCAAAATAACTGGTAGTAGCGCGGAGGTTAACAGTAATTAAAAAATATCATATATTTTCTTCTCCAGTATAGTTTCAAAATTTTTCAGAAGCACTCGAAGATCAGGGGTGCCATATGATCTCTAATGGTGTCAAAGTGTGTATATGTGCTTGTAAAGGAATTTGTACATATTTGCTGTTTTTAAAGCCACTGGTTGTATGTCATCTTTTTTGCTTTTCAATAAATAAAATATGTCTAACAAACATGGGTTTCCCTTTTCATCTGTTTCCCTGCACAGTTAATATTAAATTATTACAATGTATAGGGTGGAAACATGTTATATAGATAGAACTATATACTGGGTAAATAATACATTTAATCAAGTGATAAATATAGGTGAATAGAATCAAGAGAAGACAAGCTAAATGCAAAAAAAATGCTTAGTTTGTTTTAATCTACAAATTACCAGTTTTGATTGGCTGATGACATCACATGCTCTATGCAGTTTGTGTATCAGTGACTGCATGGGTGTGTACCCTAAAGCACTAACACACACTTTTTTTAACTTCAAATCTTCCTATTGCAATAATTCACCTACCTACTTTTATCTCTGATTACCAGACCCTTTCTTAGCTCTGATTTGTCTTTTTCTTTTTAGTAACTCTCACTTTCTCTCTCTTTAGTAACCCTCACTTTATCTTTTTAGTAACTCACTTTCTCTCTTTTTAGTAACTCACTTTCTCTCTCTTTAGTAACTCTCACTTTATCTTTTTAGTAACTCACTTTCTCTCTCTTTAGTAACTCTTACTTTCTCTCTCTTTAGTAACTCTTACTTTCTCTCTTTTTATTAACTCACTTTCTCTCTTTTTAGTAACTCACTTTCTCTCTTTTTAGTAACTCACTTTCTCTCTCTTTAGTAACTCTCACTTTATCTTTTTAGTAACTCACTTTTTCTCTTTTTAGTAACTCTCACTTTCTCTCTTTTTAGTAACTCTCACTTTATCTTTTTAGTAACTCACTTCCTCTCTTTTTAGTAACTCACTTTCTCTCTCTTTAGTAACTCTCACGTTATCTTTTTAGTAACTTACTTTCTCTCTTTTTAGTAACTCACTTTCTCTCTCTTTAGTAACTCTCACGTTATCTTTTTAGTAACTCACTTTCTCTCTCTTTAGTAATTCTCACGTTATCTTTTTAGTAACTCACTTTCTCTCTCTTTAGTAACTCACTTTCTCTCTCTTTAGTAACTCACTTTCTCTCTTTTTAGTAACTCACTTTCTCTCTCTTTAGTAACTCTCACGTTATCTTTTTAGTAACTCACTTTCTCTCTCTTTAGTAACTCACTTTCTCTCTCTTTAGTAACTCACTTTCTCTCTTTTTAGTAACTCACTTTCTATCTTTTTAGTAACTCACTTTCTCTCTCTTTAGTAACTCACTTTCTCTCTTTTTAGTAACTCACTTTCTCTCTTTTTAGTAACTCACTTTCTCTCTCTTTAGTAACTCACTTTCTCTCTCTTTAGTAACTCACTTTCTCTCTTTTTAGTAGCTCTCACTTTGTCTCTCTTTTGTAACCCACTTTCTCCCACTCCAGTAACTCACTGTCTTTCTCTCTAGTAACTCTCTCTTTTTAGTAACTCTCCCTTTCTTTCTCTCTAGTAACTCACTTTCTCTCTCTTTAGTAACTGACTTCTATCTCTTTCTCTCTTTAGTAAGTCTGCTCTCTCTCTCTTTAGTAATTTTCACAGGTGTGTGTCTCTCTGTCTCTTTTTCCCAGCCTTATGTCTCCCTTCCTAATCCCCTTTGTTCTCTTGTCTCCCTCACCATTTAGGTCTTCCTCCCCGTGTACCTCTTTCCTTGCCTTCACCTTGTGCATGGTGGCTGTGTGCTGCTACCTGTCCTCCATCCTCCCTGCACACATTGCTGCTGATCCTTGGAGGAGCTGTGTGTGGAATGGGCGGGGCTCTGATGTCAGATTCAGTTCCTGCAGTACGAGCACTCCCCTGTACACCAGCCGGCAGGGTAAGTAGTGTGAGAGGCTGTGTGTGCAGTCTGGGATGCCTGTAACTGGCACCCAGCTAGTATTGTGAGCTATTATGGAGATTTACCGATCTCCATAACTGACCCAATACTGCTCAGTCCGCCCCTGCACCCTAGATAAGGATGTGCCCAGCCGGCACATCCTGTGCGCACGCCTATGAGTGACTGTAATGTCTGATTAAATTGCAAGATGCATTTGAAAGTTTTTCACCAAATTGAAAAATGTTGAAACCTTTAAGTGACATTTCACCCCAATGTGTTGTTAAATGAACATTATAGAGTCACCCAGACCATTTCATCTCAATGTAGTGGTCTGGGTGCAGTGTCCCCCTTAGCCCTGTAAGGTAAAACATTACATATTTACATAGTTGAAAAGAGACATTCGTTCATCAAGTTTAGCCTTTTTCACATTTGTTTTTTGCTGTTGATCCAAAAGGAGGCAAAAAAGCCAGTTTGAAGCGCTGTCCAATTTTGCAACAAACTAGGTAAAAAATTCCTATTGCTATGTCCCTGATTATTTTAGAATTTGCAGCAAACATGGAGGGGGTACCTGAAAAAGACTAGCGACAGAAACAATATAGTGTTTGGAATAAAAGACTAGTTAGAGCACTTTTTCAAAATTTTTGGTCTAAAACGGGTCATTTCCTTGTCATTTCTCCACAACTCCCAATTTACACAAGAAACCTGTGTGTTTCACAATTCAAACTATGGTATGCGTTCGTATGTATGTTAATTGTTTTATCTCTATGAACAACTTTGCTTTTATGTAAATGTTTTTATAGCATATCAACCTGGATCAGATTTACCATCTCTGCTGTGTGTGTAACACGGCATTAACATGCTCAGCTAAAGACAGCAGACGCCACCTTTTCAACAAGTGAACATTCCGTTTGTAATAACATTCATTTTGGTTTGTATGCCTCTCTACTAAAAGTCATGAGGGTGAGTGAAGATAATCTTTAAGCCTAATGCAAACGACACTTGCACTTAACCACTCACAGTACAGGCAGAGCCACATGATAGAAAGGCCATATTCCTCCCAAACATTTCATTAGGCTGTAGCTCTCGGTTTTTCCCCCCAGTGATAAAGAACACTGCAGAAGGTAATCATTTCGTTATTCCTTTCTGTATGGTCCAGCAGGCTCTGTCCTATGCTATTAGCATGTTACATTTCCATGTCAAGTCGTTTCAAATGTCAATAGCTCTGCACAGCTGATTTTTCCATATTTATTTCCTTTACTTTACACTAGCTGGTGGCCCCCATGGCTTTTAATTATAAGCAACATCTTCTTGTAGGCTCTGACATTTTTCAAAACTGTTTTTTCACCCCCACTTTCATAACCCATATAATTTTTCTGTGTGTCTTTTCACATAAGCTCTGCATGTTTTTATTTTTACTGACATTTTTTCCATATATGAAAAAAAAACAATTCTAGATATAGGGAAAAAAGGGAATGCAATTGACGTAAAGTAAAATTGCGATCTATTCTTATATGAATTATTCTACATGCTGATTGGGAGATAACTTGTGATGTCAGCAGGGCTTGTGGTGACTGATAAGTAAATTGCAAATAACTTGGAAAATATCTCCAGTTTGACAAATCTGGCATGAAATATGCAATTCCCATGTCCACAGTTCCTCATTCACTGAATAAACCCTATTATATTTTATGGTAGCATCTGGGTAAAAAATGGATCTTGTTTACAGAGTCTTATTCATAAGACATCATAGGACAGTTGGGTAAATTCAATGTATGCAGATGGTGTCTGTTGCTTTCTATCTGAATCTAAGTGGGGCATATTATATTATATATATATATATATATATATATATATATATATATATATATATATATATATATATATATATATACACACACAACTAAATATACATTAGGCTATCATTGCAATGCAGCTTACATACATATGTCTTGTTTTTTGTTTTTTTTTTCTTTTGTTAGTTTTTCAAGATACTTAGATGTTTAACTACTTTTTAGATGCTTTAAAAGTCAATTCTGTAATAATAAAACTCCCCAGTAAATGGGCCATAAATAATTTTAAAAAAAGTTAAGAATGTACAATTCCAGATTACAACACTGTTCACATAGTAGCTATTCAATATTCTGCCACCTGCCTTTGTTATTCTGATGATTGTTATAGGTGCAGAGCACAGGGTTTGTTTAAATACGTAGAGAACACAGAACATCATAATTTGTTTACAATGCAGTTTACCCTACATGGATAATGCAAAAACAAACACATCTAGGCAATGTGAATTGCTAAGAGTTAGCAACTAAGGTATTCAAATATTAATTATAATTTATTTTTTTATCTTGCAATCTCAAAGCTTATGTGTGTTTGAGATTAAAATAATAGCATGGATATACTATATCTTCACAAAACCATTTACATAGTCAAAGTGACTCCATAAATATATCATTTATATATGTTTTACAGAAATATCATTTGTGATTTTGAACCATACAATCAGGGTTTATTCTTATTTGTCCTTGCCTGGCACTAAGGCAAGCAATCATGCCAGCCTAAAAAGCTCTCTAGGCTGGGCCAACCTCTGCTACCTCAGGAGTGATGCTTAATACGGACATGTCTTCCCAAGTCTGCTATTTCCTGTTCCACTTTAATGTATTTTCATATTCCACATTTCTTTAGAAAACTAAATGTTAATAATAGTAGTGTTAGTGAGCTTTCACTATATACAGTCCTACTTAGATGCCTTTATTGAATGGTAAGCACAATTTTGGGCAAATCTATCAAATTAGTTTGAATGCACAAAATATTGCAATGACCAATTCAGCAAGATGGCAGTATCTGTATTCCTGGTTCTCTGAAAACCAAGGCTGCATCACTTGGTCATACAGTAAGTATCATATATTGAAACTTAACCGAGAGATAAACAAATTAATAAGATGGCTAAAACAGAATGCTTGTGACTTCAGAAAAAAAAAACTCATTATAAGGGCAGGTAATAAAATAACGATAGACTATTTACCAAAAAAAGATGGAAAATATGACATGCAGTACCCATTTACCCTTTCTCTTTTCTCCTTACTGTAGAAATATTAACAAGTAAGTGCAAGATAATTTTTAACAGTGTTGTTCGCCTTGTTGCCTTAAAGGACAACTGTCATCAAATGTTCATTATTTTTTAAATGTTTATCACATTAAATAAAACATACTTTTTTATTGATCTTGGAAATGTCACTTGTATATCAGCCTGAGCTGCCATGTTGGGTCAGACTTCACTCTATCTAATTAGATTTTTGCTGTGATTGCTTAGTAGCAGGCAAGTTAGGTTGAACAGAAGTTGGTCAGATTACAGTAGAATCTAAGCCAACATTACTGCACAACCAGATAATAAAGTGATATTGCCTTACATATATCAATATACATAATTTTTAAAATATATAATTTAATTTCATTAAATGTAATACACTTTTTAAAACTAGAAGTGGAAATTGATTACAGTTGTCCTTTAAATGCCTTTAATGGTTTAAAAACAATTAAGTCGAATTACAACTTTATATGTATATATAAACTTATAGTTTTTAGAGTTAAAACTGGGACCATTTAGACGCGACACCGAGTGGAAGGAGGTGCAACACCCCCATTGGGGAAACAGATACAAATACTGGCAGAGATAACATAAACACTGACACACACATACACACACAGATACGCACAAATACTGACACAGATACACATACATATTGATAAAGGAACACATGCATACTGACACACACACAGATGCACACACATACTGGCAAACACAGATACACACATACTGACGCTGATTCACATACACACACTGATACAAACATAAATAAATATTTCTATACTTTTAGGCACCCTTCTGTTTCCATATCTTCTGGGTGTAGGAGGGTGGCCTCTGTGGGGTTCAGTAGGCCCTACTGGCTGAGTATGATGGGAGTGTGGGGCTACACCGTCCTCTCTGTGCCTACTCTCTCTACATGGATGTTTGATATATATATATATATATATATATATATATAATTGACAGTGTTTTACCGGGTGCTAGATAGTGGCCTTAAATACAATTTTTCATAATGGCACCTGCATTCATGGTCTTGGTCATGGTAGTATATTTTCTTAATTTCTTCACATAGAAGTACGGTAAATGTATGTCTGCACAAAGATGTCGACATTTCAGTCCCTGATCAAGACTTTCCTCAGGACAATGTGTATATATAATAATATTAATTTTAAGATACTGTTATAATATACACTGCTAGACAAAAGAACAGTCCTGTTGCTTTTGGCAAATAAAAGGGGACGTTAATATTGTATTTTAAGATAAAGGCTAATCTTAATGCTCCCTGAAGGGGTTAAATTTTCATTGACTTTATAAATGATTGGTGGCCTAGACTCATAGCTCCACTGATCCCATTTAATACCTTTTTACTTTCATCATTTTGCCATTATGTAAACGTTTTGATAGGAGATAAAAACCGTTAGTAATGCAGAAGGGAGAACAGCAGTCTCATTCAAGTCAGGTTTTGGTGATTAATACATTTCACTGCTTTTCAAATTGAAACTTCGTTTGGGAGGACAAAAAAGTGAATGATGATATATAATTAGAGAGTCCCATTGGGGAACAGAACATCTATTGTTACAAGGTCTATTGAGGATATTCTTCAATGTTTTATCTTTGTGAGGGTTTGTCAGGACAATGAGCAATGGTTTGCAGGAATTAAAATCTGCTAACAGACATGTTCTTTTAATATTTCACTTTCTGCAGTTTTTATTTATTTTAAAAGTGCTTGTGAGAACATATTATTAGTTATTTATAAATTCAAGTGATCAGGTAAGATTAAAAATAAGGTACACAAACCCTGATTTTGCACTTTATTCTCATTTTAGTAATACATCATAAAATGTAACCTCCAAGTACATCACAGCTTTCATACGTGTTCAGAAAATGTGGTCTCAAGTAGTGGTTTTTAGATATTATAAACATTTTGTGGTTTTAACATCCCCCAGCAATTGCCACAGGCAAAGTTTGGTCAAAGAGAGAGGAATTACAGTCCGCAACATCTCCATTGCTGAGTTAGGAAGTACATATTTAACTTAACCATCCTAACCATCACACTGCTAGGACACTGAATTACTGAATAGGGTGTACTGATGTACCACATGCTCTAGAGACGAATACCATTATAAACAACACAAAAATACACTCATTCTTAACATGTTCAATTTTGTATACACATAATAGCATCACAACAGTTAGTTTTCAAAAGGAAAAGATCTCTCTACCAAAGCTACTCCAACACAGTTCAAAAGTTCATTACTCTATAATGCACCTAAAAAAACACACACAGATTATGAAGATCTCTCATAGATATCTCAGGGGGCTTCAACCTCTAAACTCGTGTTTTGAATGTCACTCTTTTTCTACTGAATTATTCCATTGCTTTCAAACCTGTCTTGTTACATCTAACTTTCAAAGCCAGATCTAGACATATTGCACAAGCTTTTTCACCCCATAAGGATATATGAAATGTGTGACATGTCATGATTACCTTTTATTCCAGAAGTTTGGTCCTTAAGGGGTTAAGTATACCATTTTTGGCCAGGCTTGAAGAACACATATATTCACCAATAGCTCTAGTCAATAATAACACTTTTAACACACAATAACTTTTCTTAAGATCCACCAACATTTTCTCGATTTCATCAAAGATATGTTACATACTATAACTGGGCTGGATAAATACTATAAAGGCCAAAGTTTTCCAAAAACTGGCCAAACCTGTCTACGCTTTATATCTTAAGTTTTAAACATTTCAAACAGCTTCATGATAAATGCAATCGTTTCTGGCAGAGGTTCTGCCTGCTATTCATGATTAATTACTATCCATGCATAACGATCAGCATTTAGCTAAAAACATCCATTTTGTTTAGTTTGACATTTTGTTTAATTTCTATTACATCTTCCTCATTGCATATTATTGTTAAAAATGTATTACTCATGTTTATCAACATCAAATAGCAAAAAGGAGCTGATAAAAATGCTCAATATTGACAGTATCAATGTATTCATGGAATAACCAAAATAAATGGTGAATACTAATGGTAATTATTTGACAAGATGTTAAAATATGTATCCTAATAAGGAAAGAGATAAAAAAAAAGAATAATAATTAGTATTGATTATTATAAAAACAACTTTTAAATGTCAAATTGTAAAGTTAATTAAACCAGCATGTCTTAATTACCTTTATAAATGTATAGTTTTTCTCATCCCTATTCATTTTAATATAAACAACTGTAATTATAAGTTTTTTTTAGGATGCCGAAAAAAAGCTTCAGCATTTTTCATCTCTACATGGTATGCTAACTTTTGATACATAACTAAGATGACTGTTTTAAGTAATATATTGATTTCTTTGCACTCCTAGTGGTAGAAATACAGACAAAAACTTTCCTTTTATTCTCTGAGCAAGTGAGGATTAGAATAGTCAGAGATCAATGTTATGAGGAAAAGAATCAAGTGTTAGTTAGATGTCATAAGTATCATATTTAACACGTTCATTGATAGCACTTTCTCATTCTGCTTGTAAACTGCACTATATTTACCAAAGAAGTTCTTTACTATATGCTTCTCATTTCATACCTTTCAGAGAAATGAAGGGGCTGGAAATACGGAAGAAGGGCTGGGGTTTAATAAAGACATTAGCACAGGTTATAGGGAACGTAATGATACTTCTTCCACCAGAACATAATACATCATGGCAGTGATAGTAAGTGCTAAACTTCATTCCTCTTTGAGTTAGCAATATATGAACAAATACGAACAATGAAAGCTTGGCTCCAATAAGCATGACATTTATTCATTACTGACAACATTTTGCAACATTTATTGTTGCTCACAAGGCAGACATGTTTCAATGAGAAGAGCCAAAAGAGCAAAAAGGAACACGTGTTTCGGACCCACAAAGGGTTGAAAAGGTTCATTTTCTTTTGGTACCTGGCACTATTATTATTATTACCGGTAAAGGGCCAACATATCCTGTAGCAGTGTACACTTACAATTATTGTTTTTTTGTCTGGTTTTCCAAAATATAGGAGATTTTCCATGTTTAGACCCAAAGGGGATTTGGTTTTTAAGATCTAATACACCTCCCTTTTACATAATATATGACAAATTCCCAACCTCTAATAGATGTTCTGACATTTTCAATAGCTTAAAATTAAAATGAGGAAATATTACCACCTCAATAATATTAACATAGTCTCGTATGTGCATTTTCAACCTGCACCACACCTTCTCCACATATTGAACTTGACAACTTTACACAAGGTAGTATATAAACCACCACCCTAGTTTCATAGTTCATATAAGGATTAACATTATGAAGCTATCTAGTTAGATTCAGGCCACAGCCCCAGAAGTTATAAAATAAAGCAATTTATTCTCCACATTTCCCCTGGCAAATCGGTTTCATCTTGTTCCCTTAGCAATGGAGACCAAAATTTGAAAGGAAAAATGTAATATTATGATGTTAAAAACAAAGAACATATTTTTTAACATTAGAGTGTTCCTTTAATGTCAAAGTAAATCTTTTGTGAAAAGGTCTTGGAAGTCCTTAGCTTGTGTCAGAATGCTTAAAAACAATTTTACATAGAATTGAGAAATGATAGCTCCAGTAGTACAACCAGGCAGTAGCGGATACAGTGCTTAGAGAGTCAATTCTTTATAGCTCCACCAAATTAATAAGATAAATGCTGAAGCATAACTCTCAAAATTGGGAGGTATGAAATTAAAATGGATGGGTGGACCTTCTAGGGGACTGATGAAACACTCTCTGCATGATCTGGGTCTAATGGCCTGTTCACACTGCTGCCTGAGAACAGTGCTGCAGGATAGCATGGAATTAACTTGGCTGGACAGGTCTCCAAAATCGGAACAGTTGGAAACCCTGCCACAACAATAGCTTTTGTAAAAGGACCATAAGCAAAACAGAATGTTGATGTAGACATATATTTTTCCATGTATAAGACTGTATTTTTTCTAAAAAAAAACATTTAGTGTAAAATTGGGGGTCGTCTTATACACGGAATGTCACTGAAGGGGTTAAAAAAAAGTTAAGTGCGGCACTGTCATGCCGAACTTACCTTTCCTCAATCTCTTCCTCTTCTCCCCCTCTCTCAGGATCTGTTCTTCTTTTCTTCCTGTCTTCTTTAGTTTTCTTTAAAACCATAAGACAAAGTAGGGACTCTTTGTCTTATGGGATTCCTCCGCTTGACCAGCTCTGACCAGCGGAGGAGCAAAGTGTGCTTCATTTCCGCTGGTCAGAGCAATTTTCCCATGATCCCTAGCTTTCCTCCCTGTTCCCACAATGCTTCCTGTCAGTATTGCCGAACGTCCTGTCACTTAGACAGAACGCCGACAAAACTGCCGAATTGCATCCTAACAGAATGAGAAGAGTTTCTCCATTCGTGTTAGGATGCAATTCGGTACTTTGTTCGTATCGGAATTTCATTCTAATGAATGAAACTCCGATCCTATTCATTGCCGCGGCTGCATCTTGCAGCCGCTTAGTAGATAACTCCCTAATTCCCACGGTATCAGGGAGCTATCTACTAAAAGGCTGAAAGACCTGAATTGGTCTTTCAGCCAACTTTACTAACACTAAGTAAAAATGACTTGGTATTAGTAAATAATATGCCCCTACTCGCTATACCGCGAGTAGGGGCATGTCTAGTAAGCAGTGAGCAGCCTATGGCTGCTCACTGTAAAAAAAAAAAAAAACTAATAAACACCCCCCCTCCCCTGCGCGGGGGTTAAAGATTGGGGGGAGGGGGAGACCTACTGTCCTCCCTCCTGGCCCCCACCCCTGCGCGGTGGGTGGGGGCCCTAATAAAACAATAAGGGAGGGGACCTACTGTCCTCCCCCCCTGGCCCCCACCCCTGCGCGGTGGGTGGGGGCCCTAATAAAACAATAAGGGGGGGGACCTACTGTCCTCCCCCCCGGCCCCCACCCCTGCGCGGTGGGTGGGGGCCCTAATAAAACAATAAGGGGGGGGGACCTACTGTCCTCCCCCCGGCCCCCACCCCTGAGCGGTGGGTGGGGGCCCTAATAAAACAATAAGGGGGGGGACCTATTGTCCTCCCCCCCTGGCCCCCACCCATGCGCGGTGGGTGGGGGCCCTAATAAAACAATAAGGGGGGGACCTACTGTCCTCCCCCCGGCCCCCACCCCTGAGCGGTGGGTGGGGGCCCTAATAAAACAATAAGGGGGTCGACCTATTGTCCTTCCCCCCCTGGCCCCCACCCCTGCACGGTGGGTGGGGGCCCTAATAAAACCAATAAGGGGGGGGACCTACTGTCCTCACCCCCGGCCCCCACCCCTGAGCGGTGGGTGGGGGCCCTAATAAAACAATAAGGGGGGACCTATTGTCCTCCCCCCCCTGGCCTCCACCCCTGCGCGGTGGGTGGGGGCCCTAATAAAAACAATAAGGGGGGGGGGACCTACTGTCCTCCCCCCCGGCCCCCACCCCTGAGCGGTGGGTGGGGGCCCTAATAAAACAATAAGGGGGGGGACCTACTGTCCTCCCCCCCTAGCCCCCACCCCTGCGCGGTGGGTGGGGGCCCTAAATGACCCCCCCCCATCAAGGTGACTAGGGGTCCCAAGCCCCTAGTCACCCCCCACCCAAAACATTCTATCCCCTACCTACCCCCCTCACCCTAAAAATAGTGAGGGGGGAATAAAATAACTAACCTGTAAAAAAAAAAAAAATAAACTTGCCATTTGACGTCTTCTTTTTTCTAAATTCTTCTTACTTCAGCCCCCCAAAAGGCCAAATAAAAATCCATAAACCCGTCGCACTTTAAAAAAAAAAAAAAAAAAAAAACGAGCGCAAACAAAAATTAATCCATCTTCACCCATGGAGGGCACGCCGCGTACTGAGCTCCGCAGGGCGGGTCACGGCTTATAAAGCCTTGCCCCGCCCTGCAATTAGGCTTAGAACACAATGATTGGTTGGTTTAAGCCAATCAGAGTGCTCTGTGTCATTTTACACAGCGTGGGAAAATTCAAAAGAACTTTCCCACGCTGTGTAAAATGACAGATCACTGTGATTGGATGGTTTTCAAACCATCCAATCACAGTGCTCTGTGTCATTTTACAAGCGTGGGAAAATTCCAAAGAACTTTCCCACGCTTGTAAAATGACACAGAGCACTGTGATTGGATGGATTTCAAACCATCCAATCACAGTGCTCTGTGTCATTTTACACAGCGTGGGAAAGTTCAATTTTCCCACGCTGTGTAAAATGACACAGAGCACTGTGATTGGATGGTTTGAAATCCATCCGATAACACTGCTCTGTGTCATTTTACAAGCGTGGGAAAGTTCTTTGGAATTTTCCCACGCTTGTAAAATGGCACAGAGCACTGTGATTGGATGGCTTGAAAACCATCCAATCACAGTGATCTGTCATTTTACACAGCGTGGGAAAGTTATTTTGAAGTGCGACGGGTTTATGGATTTTTATTTGGCCTTTTGGGGGGCTGAAGTAAGAAGAATTTAGAAAAAAGAAGACGTCAAATGGTAAGTTTAATTTTTTTTTTTTACAGGTTAGTTATTTTATTCCCCCCTCACTATTTTTATGGTGAGGGGGGTAGGTAGGGGATAGAATGTTTTGGGTGGGGGGTGACTAGGGGCTTGGGACCCCTAGTCACCTTGATGGGGGGGGGGCATTTAGGGCCCCCACCCACCGCGCAAGGGTGGGGGCCAGGGGGGAGGACAGTAGGTCCCCCCCCTTATTGTTTTATTAGGGCCCCCACCCACCGCGCAGGGGTGGGGGCCAGGGGGGGAGGACAGTAGGTCCCCCCCCTTATTGTTTTATTAGGGCCCCCACCCACCGCGCAGGGGTGGGGGCCAGGGGGGGAGGACAGTAGGTCCCCCCCCTTATTGTTTTATTAGGGCCCCCACCCACCGCGCAGGGGTGGGGTCCAGGGGGGGAGGAGAGTAGGTCCCCCCCCTTATTGTTTTATTAGGGCCCCCACCCACCGCGCAGGGGTGGGGGCCAGGGGGGGAGGACAATAGGTCCCCCCCCTTATTGTTTTATTAGGGCCCCCACCCACCGCTCAGGGGTGGGGGCCGGGGGGGAGGACAGAAGGTCCCCCCCCTTATTGTTTTATTAGGGCCCCCACCCACCGCGCAGGGGTGGGGGCCGGGGGGGGACAGTAGGTCCCCCCCTTATTACCTTTTTTTTTTTTTACAGTGAGCAGCCACAGGCTGCTCACTGTTTAGTGGACATGCCCCTACTCGCGGTATAGCGAGTAGGGGTATTGGGGAGATTTTAATCTCCCTTGTGCTATTATGGGGGTCATATTGACCCCCATAGAGTGAGGGGGGGACATGGGGGGCTTAGGAAGTGGCGAGGAGCACTGCTCCCTGCCGCTTCTATAGTTACATATTACAAGGAGGGAGCTGCACGCCGGTAGCTCCCTCCTTGTAATAAACTGAACGAACAAACTAACACTGATACACAGTGTTAGTTTGTTCATCTGATTTTTTCTATTCATTCATTCGTCTGTCTGATGAATGAATGAATAGATTAAATTCCCGTTCGCATGTCCAGGTGTTTCACTGGGCATGTGCGGGAATCTCACAGTCTGTGTAGTGTGGGTAGATGACGTGTCCCACAGGGACTTCACCTACCCACACAAAGATGGCGGCGCCCTGAATATAGATCGGGGCAGAAGATAAAGAATTAAAAAGATGTAATGTGGGGGGCTTAGGGGCATTTGGGGGTGACTAGGGGGTCGATTGGATGTAGTGGAGGCGGGAGGGGGGTTAAAAAAAAAACGGGATTCGGCATGACAGTGCCGCTTTAAGATGGTGCCTGACACATTTCAGTGTGCCACGGCCCACACACATATCTGACCTCCCTCCCACCGATCTACTTCTGAATGCTGTGGCAAGGAGGAAGAGGTCCCTATATGCGTTGGAGCTGCAGCAGACATCAGCACTTACCACCAACAGAGCTCCAGAGACATGCCACGCCATAAAAGGAGCAGCCATAGTAAGGTTTGCTCTTCCTCAGGTAGGTCTTGCTTTCTGATTTTCTATTTATGGGGAGGAAATGGTGGGCAGAGGGAATACTACTGTGATGTTCCAGCATGCCCTCACACCATCTGCCATATTGTGAGAGTTATAGTCTCCCAAAATGTACTATGAAGCCACGTAATTCACAGAGTACCGTAGCACAGGGGAGGCATGAGAATCAGAAGTGTGTTCTCCTCAGAAGTCACCTCTAAAATATAAAAGTTGTTCTATTTGATGTTTAAAATATTAATTTCGTAATTTTGGGCTAAAGAAAAAAGGGGTCGTCTTATACATGGTAGCATCGTATACACGAAAAAATGCGGTATATTTTTAAAATATTTTGTTCTCTTTATTTTTTATTATTTTTGCAAACATATTAAAAAATAATAGAACAGTATTACTTGTGATCCATATAAAACAGTCATTTGAACAATTACAGTATAACTCAAACTTTGTACTGCTAACAAGTAAAAAGGAGCTTTTAAACTGTAGATTTAAAGTTTTTACATAATTATAATAAGAAGAATCAGGGTACTTCTAATTAGTTAAAAACAAACAAAAGTTTATGCTGGAGATAAAATTGATCACAAATGCTCAAGTAGTTACATTTTTCAACATGATCATAAATCGACCAGCTCAAAAGCAAGTGATCTGGTACTGTTTATACTTAATCTAATTAAATTACAATTTACACAAAATCCAATTTTAGCAGGCAGCTAAGATGTTATCATCTAACGGAAATTGAAATCATCACCAGAAACAAGCATATTGATGTGAAGCATCAATATAAAGTAAACAAACTCAGAAAGTCCTGATGGTGCGTAACATAATTATGATTTATTTCTTTGCTGACAAAGATAAGATCAGAGGTAATTTGATAGCAAGCCTGGCTACAAGTGATGTAATGAATTATTGCTCAGGAGCATGCCAGAAACAAAAAAAAGATATTGACATTCACATGTTATATACAAAAAAACAAGTAAAAAGTAGGCGCTCGTAAAATATTAGTCTCCAATCAATATAATCTACTTTAGAATGAAGCTGCACCAAAAAATAAGTGTAAAAACTCCTCAAAACACTCTCGTGAATACAAAACAATGATAAGGTGCGCTGTGTCTTTAAGACCCAAGTGATTCAAAAGTGCAACTTGTGCAATATATTATAATAAAGTGCAAAGTGTTTAAAGTGCACTTAGATACGTAAATAAATATTATACATACATATGTCCTCTCGATCGAGAGGACATATGTATGTATAATATTTATTTACGTATCTAAGTGCACTTTAAACACTTTGCACTTTATTATAATATATTGCACAAGTTGCACTTTTGAATCACTTGGGTCTTAAAGACACAGCGCACCTTATCATTGTTTTGTATTCACATGTTATAACCTAAAGCAAACATTGCCAGAAATTGATAAATGGACATATAGCTGTTTGCAAGAGGTTTGCTGTGTATATGCACCCGTATCAGTTTTACACCTGCACTTTTGCATAACATTTAATTAAATAGATGAAGTGGACATTTTTTACCCTAAAAAAAATAAAAAATAGTTTACCCTAAAGTTTAGCTTTTCATTTTATTGAATACCCCTATTAGCATCAGCCTTCCAAAGAATGTAACTGAATCACAATAAAAAAAGATTTTCCATGGATGTTCTGCAATAAGGCATCTATATCATTATGATTATATAATCTTGTATGTACTTCCATTTATTATGTTTTACATTGTATTGTCATTGTTCAAGACTAGGAGGGTTATGAAAAGTGAATTCAAAGTGTATTTCAAATTTAAGACCAGAGTAGCTGAGCTGAAAGCATAGCTGACTTCGAGCGGTTTTGTAGTTCGGCTCTTTTGACCTTAGATTTAAAATTCAATTTGAATTAGCGCTTTAGTGAATACCCTATATTATATAGGGTATATAAGCTAATATATTAATGTTAGCTATTTAAAGCAAATTCTAATCTTCTATTTACATACCTTTCTTATGGAGAGGGTGTAATTGTTGTCAGTTATTTAACACACGAAAGTACAGTTCAGGTAACAAAGAGGGCAGGGTTTTATACATTGCATGAATAATATCCAACAGGGATCATTGGGATAAGGAAGTGCTTACAGTACCTCCGGTACATGCCGGCATTAGATGTGTGCCTGATTTTCTTTTATTAATTCTTTAAATTTCTACCACAATCCCTGCTACATCTACAGTCTCAGCCATGAAAGATTTGGGTTTGGAAACTGTAAGTTCAGAAAGATAAACACTCTCTAAACAAATTCAAGAAACAGCTTATAAATAAATAAACCTATACATTCTTCTCAGTTTAAACAAACACTACAACGAATGCCATTTGCCATTTTATACACTTGTAGGCCATAGGCAAAAAAAAAATTCCAAGCTCTAAAACATAAATAAACCCACTGTGGAACAATGTGAATTTGTAACCTACTGGTCATGTCTCTCCAAAATGAGAATACATGGGAGTCAATATGCTGAACCGTAACTCAGGAATAATCTATACGTTATTAATATTAATAATAGAATGCACTAAACCACAACTGAATAGGAAAATTAAAAGCATATGTGTGAACAAATAGTTACACAGCATGAATGGAAGTGAGTTTTTTTTTTCAATCCGCAGTGTGACTGATATTTCAATAGTTCATTCCACTCACTGTGAAGTGATCTGATAGTATTGTAACCTTGAATTTTTCTTTCTAGATTGATATTACCTAATAAACCAGGCATATTAAGCGTAACACAGGCTCATGTATTGCTCATATTTAGTTGTATTTATTATACAGCATACAAAGCAGTTAGTTCAGCTTTCCAAAAATTGATGTATTCTAATCAGCATATTCTTATAGCCAATCAGCATATCCTTATAGAGATGCATTGAATCAATGCATCTGTATGGGGAAAGTTCAACATCTACTCTGAACATCAGTGCTGTGCAGCACTGCCTCAGGAAGCACCTCCAGCAGCCATCAGAGGAGTGGTCACTGGAGGTGTCACCAGGCTTCACTATAAACACTGCCTTTTCTATGGAAAGGCAGTGTTTACAACAAAAAGGCTGCAGGGGCAGGCATACTCACCAGAACAACTACAAAAGCTGTTGTTCTGGTGACTATAGTGTCCGTTTAAGTGGAGTCCCTCAGGCACCAATCTAGCTTTCTCTCTTCTACTGGTTACAAATGTGGGATCATTCACTTGACCATATGTGATTAACTGAGGCTGCCATCTCTCAGTCTATCAAAGGCCGCACATGAAATGACAAGAAAGTGTTTTGACACCCCTAGTGTTCATTTAAGGTCAAGATGGCTGAGCTAGTAGCTTCCCTTACTTGGACAAATCTCTAAAAGTATAATAGTGACTTATAATTTTCTGTTCCCTGGTGAATTTCCAAATATTCACGGTTACTGAATAACTCCATAGTATGTTTTGTATGTAGGAAGAATTTAGACTGGGAGGTCCGGCTATATACCAAAAGGCAGTTAACATGTCTGCAAGTCCCAAACATAACATATCAACTGACATATAATGAGCATAACAAAATAAATGGCTCTTAATACTTCTGAGAACGGGCTGACAAAAGTAAATTAGGGCAGAGGTGAGACACAAGCTGAATATATTTAAAATGTATTCTGTGAAATGCAAGCATTCAGGGGGTTAGTTCACACACAATAATTACTTTATTCATGAGATCATTTATGTCCTATAAGGCTCCTACTTTATCACCATGACAACTTCAACTCTACTCATTTCAAGTCTATTGTAGCTATTATATGATTGCACAGTTTTCTATGTAGACAATGTGTGGTCAGATAAGTCATTGATAAGGGCATATGTTAATTGTGTGGTGGATTCTAGTATTTGTTAAGTAGTGTGTTAATTACAGTTTTGCATACAAAAATGTAGCATGGAAAATATTATATGATATATGTGGAAATGTGATATTTTTCATTGTTCTCGCAATGCAAACATAACCATTAAAATATGTATCAATGTAAAACAGAATTGGTGAAATTAAGACCAAAATGGCTGTGTCGAAAAAAATTCTCTAACTAAACTATGACGACTATTTTGACCTAAATTTTTATTGCAAGTTTGCTTTCCAGATCACCAAGATTAACTGCATGTTACAATAAGCCAAGTTATTGTAATTTTTATTTCTACATAATTTCCTCTTAGCTCCTTAAATGCAGCCACGTGAGACCTCTTTGTATCATGCTGGTCTTGCACAGTAAACCAAGCATGTCTTGTATGATATACCTATCTCTTTGATCAGTCATTTTAATAGGGAAATGAGAAAAACCCATATAGTTAATATTATGTGTTTAAATGCAATTTTTTTTCACATTTTTAGTAAAACATAACTTTGACTTTGTGCAGCCTCTTTAGACTTTCTGAATCAGGAATCACATAAAAAAATCACATCAAGACGACTGCGACCGACAGACCCATTTCCACCCATACCCTCCCAATACTACCCGCATACCCACACCACACACAATCGTCTGCACAACCCTGTATTCACCAGACCCGCACAGACCGTGGGCCTGACACATGCCCAGACCACCCAGACACCTCCCCTGGGGTGGGTAGCACATAAGCAGAGGGGTGACGATAGAGCAACCAGACAAGACTGTCAACAGACACTAAGGCCCACCAAGGGGCACAAAGAGAGGAGAAAAGGTGTGACACCCAAGCGGGAGGGGGAAGCGAAAACGCACCCACAACAAGGTGACCGTGACCTGCGAGTCCTACGACAGTTAAGGGGCCTGCAGTGCCCCAAAAATGAGGACACATACTGCTCCACTAAAAGCATGCCACAAGCCTGACCCTGAGTCACGGGACCTGCGAGTTCCCACAATGTACCATTATGATACCAGACCTGCGAGTCTACAGCTACCGTTACCAATATTATTTGTGTGTTGTCGCACTGGAGGGACCTGCGAGTCCCTATTTCTTGCACTGTTGACTTGATTTTCAAAAATATAAAATTCAACAAAAACATATTTACCAAAAAAAAAAAATCACATCTACTGAATTTCCATTTGAGTTGTATGCATACGAAGTCTGTTTGGCCATTGTTAATATAAAGAGAACGATTTGCGTAACATCAATGTAGTCTTGCAGCCAAGGAGAGTGGACTGGAATGCACATAAGTCAATAATGATGACTTCACCCTACTCGTCAGTGGAGGCACTAGATGTCGTTGAGTGAGCATGTGTACTTTGTGGATGTGCATCTAATTTTGCATTGAGCTTGAACTTTCCTCCATGGAAACTATTCAGATGATTCCGAAGGTTTTCAGGGACGATGCAATGAGTTCAAATAAAAGTGTGGCACAAATGCTTTAAAAATGGTAGAGAATCTGTTGACAGATTTGATGCCCAATACTAAAATCACCTAGGAAAGGGAACATATTTAAGACCACCGATGAGATTCAGGTAACTACAAGGCAGCTGATGGCAATTTCAACAAAGGATTTTGCAGAGTGTTTTCAACGGTGGAAGAGACACTGAGAAAACTGTGTGAGATCCCAAGGTGTCTACTTTGCAGGGGATGGAGACATCATTTCCTATTTACAATGTTTCTTGTATCTTCTTCAATAAATGTCTCTATTTTCAAATTACATGGCTGAATACTTTCCAGACAGACCTCATATTCAAAGTGGATAGCTATACCTCCTTGAAATAACCAACTATATTAATAGGTGATCATAGTTAATAATAAAATAATATTCTGTGATGACAATTTTTAATATCAGGGTGAGTATCTGTTTGAGATAATATTTGTAGTTTCATATAACCTGCATTTTGTATATGTGGTGGTTGTTCAACTGTTCTGCAAGATACATTCCTACCAAAACAAATGCAAAACAGGTAAATGATGACATTGGCCATCCAAGTTCTTTACCTATTCCAACTTCCCTTACTTCCGTGGCTACAATAAAAAAAATATGTGCTTGTAGCTGGAGAGCACGATTATCTCTGACATATCCCCATTCTGAATTTGTCCAGCAGTCGAAAAAAAAAAAAAAGAACACTGTATTTGATCGAAATTACTACAGGCCATGTGAAAACAGTATTGGCATACCAAAACATATGTTTGCCTTGTTTAAAGTAACCCCTTTCTCTCTAGCCATATAGGTTTCACAGGTTTAATTTATTTTGCACTGCTAATACAGATATTCACCTGGGAGAAGACTTTATTGCACAGCTGAGGTCAGTTTGTCCCCTCGAATGCATTATAAATGCTCACTTCCAATCCAGTTTTGGAAGGTATCCAATACAATTACAAATGGAATTAGATCCTATCAACCACGGAGTGGGTTTAGGCTTTGGAATGGCGTGCAGGCTGTTCTGTAACATTTTAGCATGTATGGTTTGTATTGTTTTAATAGTTTGATATTGTAAACATATCGTATACATAAAATATTATTGTTTTATCCTACGTTAATGTGCCTTCCTGTGTTTTAAATAATTGTTTTTGATAGTATAAATTACTCAGAATGATTTAACTTAAGGCAAGTAATCACCATAATGGCAGTTGTACATTTATACAACAAAAGCTCAAGTAATAATATATCCCATGCTTGGTTCTACTAAATTGTATGTAAATGTAGGCTTACAATTTTAAATACTTTGTACTATTGTGGAACAATGTATTCAAATAATCACATATCTCTATATAAAAAAAGCACACTGTAACTTGGGAATTCTTGCATTTTCAGACAATATTGACGAAAGTGTGTTACTGGCAATGCCGCATGAGGGTAAGGTGATGGTGTGACAATTTCCACAGGTTCAGACAAACCTCCTGGTGTAGATATACACTCTCTGCTGCAGCAACTGCTGTAGCAACTGTCTGATTTGCTTGATATTAATGCCATGCTTGGTAAGTTGGAAACCACCATCAAAGAGGGCATATACCAAATTAGAGTCAGATGGTTCCAAAAGAAGAGGGCCACGAAGATGCCTGTCATATCCTCACAGTATTTTTTAACTATATTTGAAAATGTCCAGAATTGCACTTACCTAAAACTAGAACTGGAAATGTGTTGTGTGATGGAGCTCTAGTACTCCGACCGAGTACCTTTGCCAAGTCTGCTTCCTTGTAGCTATCAGGGACCCAGGAGCACTTCATACCCATTCTCCGAAACTGGACTGGGATCACTGAGGGCCTTTTGTACCCTGGACCAGGCTATTGTGATTATAGCCCTGGACACACTTTTCATCAGAAGAATTCACCAAACACCAAACGACACTTGGTGAAAGTTAAAACAGCAACTAACTTTAATAGACATAGCACACATATTTATGCCCCCAACAGTCTCATTTACATACCATAGGTTGCAGAGAGCATTACAGTATATGGAAGGGTGGGGCCAAAAGCAAGGGTTGAGAATCAACAGAGCAGCTAGTGTAAACTGGTCTGGCAGTGTCCCTAGGACAATGTCTTGCTGGGGAAACAATAGGACAGGACAAAGGGGGAGGGGCAAAGGCACAGACAATTAATACATTCAACATACCCTCTGCCAATACTGGGCACAGGGTGCCAAAACAGAAGAGTAATCTGTGGACCCACACATAGTGTTTGTCTTCCATCCCCAGTGATGGTCGAACATTGCACCTATATGTTTTAACCCCTTAAGGACAGATGACGGATATATTCCGTCATGATTCCCTTTTATTCCAGAAGTTGTGTCATTAAGGGGTTAAGGAAACTAATGTAGGGTGGGGTATTTCCCCAATGCTTTATGGGGAAATACCACATACAAGCATGTGTATATTTCCAGTGTACTGAATTAGGACATTCAGGATGTGTTTTTTGGACACCTTAATGTAATTTTATTTTTGGTGTTTATTTTTTATTACCCCACACAAGGCATATTATAATGTACTGTATTCGTTTGTGGCTTTAAACTAAGCCTTTCGCTTACATTTCCAATACTTCTCTGACATAATGCTAGCACTGCTTTTATGACCCTTGAGGTATTGTTCAGTGGTTTATCTGTATCATTGTGCATGTTTTGTACAAGGCTATTGAAAGTGAAAAATATAAAATACATTTAAAAAAAATAGATTAGATGTGCTGACAGTTCCTATTTTGTCTTGGATTATGTCTGCCTCCTCAGCTTTCATTTTCCCATGGGAGTTACTTGCACAACTGCCCTTTAATAACATAGATGGTGTCATTATGTGAATACAAATAGGCAGTGATGCCATCTGCTGTATATATACTAAATATTTAAAACTAGCGACAGGACAGCCATCGCTGCCGTGTCTATGACCCTTCCTGAAATAACAGTAGGGGACATAGTCCCCCCATTCCTCTACCAGTGGGCATTGGGTTTTAATACTTAAAATTAACTAATGGGGCGTGGACAGATCACTGTCAACTCCCTTATTCCCACCCATGACCAGTGGGTAAGGCCTATTAAAGTTCCCCACTGCGCCCACCCATAAAATAATTAAACAAGGGTGGAAACCTAGTTTTCAGCACTGCAGCCCCCAACCATTAGCAGTGGGTAGGGCTCTAATTATAATATTAAAGGTCAAATATCATTGTCCACCCCCCTCAAATTGGCATTGTCTACCCCTCAAGGGGGGGGTCTCCAATCATTAAAATAAATTACCCTCACCTAACTGCTATCACCCTAATGATACTGAGGGGTGCATTAAAACTAATAATTGTAAAAAAAAAAAAAAAAAAAAAAAAGATAATAATAATAATACTTACCATCTGCTTCTTCTTAAACATAATCCTAGGACACAGCGATTGAAAAAAAATAAATTAAAATACCCAATCTAAAAATATGTGATGGAAAAATTTAAAACTGTGATGACACTAAAAGTTAATCTGATCCATGCCAAATGAGGCTTCAACGTGGATAAAGCCTTTATAAGGGCTTCCCATGCTTTAATTACAGCATTCTGGCTATACCAGAAATAGAAGTTAATGACTAAACAAGAAGAACTCAATTAACAAGAACAAATGGCACATGTTCATCTACTTACTGCTGCTGGCCATGTAGAAGAGAAAGGTCTACAGATGAAGAACACTGGGTCAGTTAGCACTAAAACAATTGCAGCTTTATTAGTATGAACAACATTGGCATTAGGAACTGCACCTCATGGGTTACCCAAAGCTCAACGTGTTTTAGATCCAGAGATCTTTACTCATAGGGAACTTGTAAACCAGCCAATCAGAGCACTCTGACAGGCAAATCGTACTTCTCTGGAGACTTGCTGTGGGAACATATACTAGGTTTCTTTCTCAAGAAATTGTCATTGCAGTCGGAATTCAGTCATTTTCATCAAATTTATTCATCTGGACAATATCCAGCGTTTAGTTAATAACCCTGTAAAATTAGTGCGCTACCATTAAAAATATATATTTTTTGTTAACATTAGAGTGTTTCCTTTAGGCTGTCTAATATTAGAACAGGTATATTATAGTGGGCTCATAAGCTGATAGAACAGTTTGAGCACTGAAATAATGAACGTAAATTTTGAGACAAGGAAATTGAAAACAACCATCTGTGCTATTGTAATTTTTGGCATCTGTGTTGATCACATGTATGGGTAAAATTACACATATTTTGTGACATTGATGTAGAACCTAGAATTGTGTGCTTATTTTTAAATCAACCCTTGTCCCATGATAATGAGAAAAGCTATTTCTAAAATATATTGGAATTTTCCTAGAAGGATTGTCATCCTGTAGTGCTTTCTATAATAAAAGGAAAATAATTAAAATTAAACATAATAAACCAATATTATGCAAAATGCTGAATTATGGACTGGCCTTCTCTGAGCAAAATACTTACTACACCCTGAATCTCAAGAGGCAAACCAGGCTGGCAAGTAGTCCCCTCCAAAAACCAGTGGCGAGGTCACTTTCGCCATAGACACCAACATTTTTAAAAGCCTTGGTATATGTCAAATTATTCAATACAGTAAGTAGTTATTACAGAATGAGAAACTGTAACACCATTTTGGCTAGATGATTATCCTACAAATAGTTAATTGAATTTTCTGATTAGCAAATTACATTTACAAACTAATGAATACACAATAGGTTGCAATAGGTTACACCTTGGAGAAATTGTGCAATTTATAAATTGGTTAGAATACCCATATCAGATTGGCTTGTGTTCCATAATTTAGCTGGAAAAATATAGTGGGGCTCAGAGTTCAACAATGGCTGCATGGCTAGAGTTTTTAAAGATGACCATGCACCATCTGTGTAAAAGAGGGCTTAAATCAGAAAAACAGAGGTCATCAACATTTTGGAGAGTGGGCAGTTTTGCCCATTATATACAGGTATGCATATGGAGAAGTGTCCTTACTTTTATAGGAAAGGCAGTTTGCTATTTGTGCCATCTGTATCTCTGCATGCTACCACTTTGTGCCAAACTTCTGCTATTTTTCACTCCATTGCTACTTCTCTGATATTATCAACACACTTGCTAAGAGCCACAAAGCACTGTGGTGACGAGGTCAGGGCAACGTGCAATCAAGCAGCTAAAGATTCCGATAACCTGCCTTAGCACCAGCAACAGCCTCCAACTAATAAGCATGAGGCAAGGATGGTAAGTTCTCTGTCTTTTAGCCGTGCATGCTAGGCAGAATTTCCTTCTATTTCTTCTTTGTTAGACCTTGTATTGCGGAACTGCTCACTATTACGGCAACACAATTCTGGTCTGTGCACTGCAGGTTGAAGACCCAGTCAGATATCAATACTAATAAAAAGAAATAATTAGTCTGGTTTCTAAGTATGTCCAGGGGATGTTACTTTTGCCCAACATCCACGGGATGGTATTATACTTATAATGCCTTTAAAGTGTACCTCCATGTTCAATTTGTATTTACAGTTACATTATGTCATCTACATTCATAAACTGTAAATGTATACATATACTCACAAACCAATAATTTTCTGCCGCTAGCCAACTTTATTAATTTTAGCTCTAAATGCTTTTAAGACTACAGTGATGTTCCATTCATTCAAATCAAAAGATACCCAACATGGCTTCACTGGCTCAGAACCTCTATTGGATCACTGAGTCCTGACAATTGTATATGTATGCAGTGCAGCTTTATAGTGACAGGTAATAGTTAATTGCCTGTTATATTCCCAGCCCACATTATGAAGTGCCATAAAGGCTAAACTCCCACCATATAATAGAGTCCAGATGGCATGCTGAGAAAGGTGCTTAGCTGACCTCTCCAATATGCACCAAATCATGATTTATACAGAGGCAATGGAGCATGACCAAAGGACGAGGCCCCATTTACTATAATGGCTGGCGAGTAGAAAACAAAACTCACACCCCATTAAATACAAACTGAATTCAATATAAATAAAGATATAGAGCTTAACCACTTCAGTTTCTTTTTGAAATCATAGACATTGGCAATGTTTGCGTGATTGTCATCACAATCACACGGCAAAAACAAACAAACCAAAAAACCCAATATAAATGAAATACAACCACTTAAGAGCGACCATAGAGAACTAAATTTACTTTGCAAATTCCAAACAATCCAACAAACCCCAGACGGGGTGCCAAGCAGACCAGCCTCATAAAATAACATCAAGTTGCCCTTATACATATTCAGTATAATTTTGATAAAGCACAAAAAGACAATGCTCTAAGAGTCAGTCAGCCTCCTTTTGCCCCCAGGTTAAAATAGGAAAAGAGGGGAACCAATTCTTTAACCCCTTAAGGACACATGACATGTGTGACATGTCATGATTCCCTTTTATTCCACAAGTTTGGTCCTTAAGGGGTTAAATAGGTTACACATCACTCTAACATTAGGAATACATGATGTATTTCTAACTATAGTGTTTCTTTAAATCCCGAGAACATTGTATTTTATTGGGTATGCAATTTTTTCATCATTTATACTTCACACTTTAAACTTATTTTATTGTCTTACTGGTCTGCATAGTTTGTTTGTGATTAATTTCGTTTTTAGATTTCACAGAAAATGTGGTATAAACTTTATTAATCATTATTTTGACGTGTGGTTATGGCAATCATCAAAGATGCATTTATCTAGATGGAATTTTGTAGTAAGATTTATTTTTATGCTTACAATAGGTTTAAAGAGGAATGAAAAAAAACGATTATAAACCAGGTGTAAATTAATGTGGCAAACAAAGAGCCACTAAAGGTGCTGTTTTTTTTTTTCCATTAAAAACAAACAATATGTAATTTGAATTTATCTCTTATAGTTGTTCTTTGCTGAATCTTGAAACCTTGGTTTTCTGCTATATGTTTTAGGCACTGTATCAACAGTCAAGCCTGAGGTTGACACAAGTTGACAAAAGGTGGAGCTTGTAAACCTTTGTCCAATCCCAGCAGCCGGTACAAGTGGTGACTTTGGGATTCAGGCATTGTTTATGAAGAATCCAACAGTCTCGTCGGACCCGACATAGACCTTAGTGTTATACTCTCACATACCGCACTAATGCGGCTACTGTCAACTGAAGTGCCAGGAGCTAAAAGGGACCTGCAGGAAGAAGATGGCGGAGGCTGCTATGGACAGCTTTACATTGCCTGCACTTCATGACCACCAGACCCATACAGGATCTGTCACTTTCAGGTTGTTTTGTGAAATTTGCAGACCCCCAAAAGAGACAGATCTACTTTAAGCCTTTTAATATGGCTGCTCTGTCATATTGCTCTCCCATATTGACTCTGAAGTGCCGTTCATGGCAATGAAAAAAAATAATTCCCTGATAAACTGAAATACATTATTGTGGATATTAAATTGTTCTCTTTAAACTTTGAGCTGAATACATTTCCCTACAAGCTGTAAAAAATACCTCCATCAAACAATCAAATATAAATGTGATTAGCACATTAAGTTTTATAGAATTGTCCATAGAAAAATGAAAAGTGTATAAATGCAAAAAGTTACATAAAGCAGGGACCAGAGTTCGACCATTCAGTACTAAACAAGCTCGTCTTATGTACCATGTAACACGTGACATCTGTACTGAAACTACCACAATGCCATACAATTCATACAAAATCATAAGATCAGGAGGAAGCAGTTCACACTGATTGTCCAGTGTTCCTGCTTTTTCCCCTGAAATAAACTGTATTTTGATTAAACGGATGAATAGGCATAGAACTAGTATTACTATGTTTTCTAATACATCTGAAAATAAGATGCAATAACTCATCTGAATTTTTCTTTTTTCAATTCCTAATGAAAGCATTTTTAAGCATCTAGATCACAGTTCCCATATATCATTGTAATACAAATTATGAAGTACACATACTAATAGACTGGCCATTGAGTAAACTGGGTACCAGTGGGCCGCAGCTATCATAGAGGCTATCCAAGCATTGGCCTTGCTGTGTACTTTCACAGGCCAGTTGGTAGAGCACTAGACCAGTGCACCTTTTGGCAGAAGAAGGGAGGAACTAGACCTGCACCTCCGCCAGGTGCACACAGGTCTGGTTGTTCAAATAGTTACAGTGCCAGAGTTTATGCAGTGTTCAAAGAGTTGCAAGGCAGAGTATATATATATTATTATTATTATTATTATTATAATTACTGGTATTTTACTGGTATTTATATAGCGCCAGCATATTCCATAGCGCTTTACAATATTTTACAATATTATCAGAGGGGGAGATTTAACAATAAATTAGACAATTACAAAAACTAACAGGAACAATAGGTTAACGAGGACCCTGCTCAAATGAGCTTACAGTCTATAGGAGGTGGGGTATAACACACAACAGGACAGGATATAGCAATCAAAGGTGGTAGTGAAGCAGAGCTGGAGGAGAGAATAGAGTGCTGCCCTTTAAGATAGAGCAAGGGACAGGTATGTTAGGTAGAGGTTACTCTGGGAGGCCGTAAGCTTTCCTAAATTGATGGGTTTTGAGGCACTTTTTAAACAATTGAAGACTAGGGGAGAGTCTGGTGGTGGTAGGCGGGCTATTCCAAAAGAAAGGAGCCACCTGCAAGACGTCCTGCAAGCGTGAGTTGGCCGTAAGGGTGTAAGCAGCGGACAGGAGAAGGTCATGGGCAGAGCGGAGAGACTGAGAAGGGGCATACCTACAAATCAGTGAAGGGATATAGGAGGAACTAGAATTCTTCAGTGCTTTATAGGTGTGGATTAGTACCTTGAATTGACTCCTATAGGATAAAGGAAGTCTATGTAAGGACTGCCAGAGGGGAGAGGTGTGAGAGGAGCGACAGGAAAGGGAAATCAGTCTAGCTGCAGCATTCATTACAGACTGTAGCAGGGAAATACAACTTCTGGGAAGACCAATTAGGAGAGTGTTACAATAATCCATGCAAGAAATTACTAGAGCATGGACAGGCTCCTTAGTAGCATCTTGCAAAAGAAACGGACGGATACAGGTTTTTTAAGGTAGAATCTGCAGGATTTGGTAACAGACTGGATATGAGGCTCAAAGCTGAGGACAGAATCAAATAATGCCAAGTCACTGCACTTGCAAGGATAGGCTGATGTGGGTAGCGCAAAAGAGGAGGATAATTATTAGTAGGGGGAAAGACAAGAAGTTCAGTTTTGGAGAGATTGAGTTTCAAAAAGTGGGAGGTAGAGATGTCGCAAACATAAAATTTTCCGTTTGCGAATGGAGAATGCGAATTTCCGCAAATGTTCGCGAACGGCGAACCGCCATAGACTTTAATAGGCAGGCGAATTGTAAAACCCACAGGGACTCTTTCTGGCCACAATAGTGATGGAAAAGTTGTTTCAAGGGGACTAACACCTGGACTGTGGCATGCCGGAGGGGGATCCATGGCAAAACTCCCATGGAAAATTACATAGTTGATGCAGAGTCTGGTTTTAATCCATAAAGGGCATAAATCACCTAACATTCCTAAATTGTTCTGAATAACGTGCTTTAAAACATCAGGTATGATGTTGTATCGATCCGGTAGTGTAAGGGTTACGCCCGCTTCACAGTGACAGACCAAATTCCCCGTTTAATGCACCGCAAACAAACAGTCCATTTGCACAACCGCAAACTCCCCATTTGCACAAGGTTGGATACCAAGCTAGCCATGTCCCGTTCCTTGTCCTCACTGATGTCATTGAAGGTCTCTTCCTCAACCCAGCCACGTACAACACCAAGGGTCCCCGAAAGGTGACAACAAGCCCCCTGGGACGCCTGCTGTGTTTGGTCTTCCACCTCCTCAAAGCCACCTTCCTCCTCTGACTCCTCTTCTTCAGACTCCTCTCTCTGCGTTACCTCTCTCTGCGTTATTATAAGGTGTGTTATGTAGTACTATTCCTATCAGTTTAATCCCTGTTTATATGGCATCAATTTTAGGAACCGGGAGATGGAAAAAGATGCTTGGTCGGTCCTCCTACTTCAAATTTGGGGCACTGCGCGTGCAATCTAATGTGCCACCAGATAGGAGTGGTGTGTTAAGTAGTACTATTCTTATCAGTTTAATCCCTGTTACGTCCCCTATCAGGGGACGTGTATATGGCATCGATTTTAGGAGCCGGGAGATGGAAAAAGATGCTTGGTTGATCCTCTTACTTCAAATTTGGGGCACTGCGCGTGTAATCTAATGTGCCACCAGATAGGAGTGGTGTGTTAAGTAGTACTATTCTTATCAGTTTAATCCCTGTTACGTCCCCTATCAGGGGACGTGTATATGGCATCGATTTTAGGATCCGGGAGATGGAAAAAGATGCTTGGTCGGTCCTCCTACTTCAAATTTGGGGCACTGCACGTGCAATCTAATGTGCCACCAGATAGGAGTGGTGTGTTAAGTAGTACTATTCTTATCAGTTTAATCCCTGTTGCGTCCCCCTCTTCAGGCTTTTTTTAGTCGAATGTATCACCCACTGTCAGTCCCTTCGGGATCCATCCCTCATTCATCTTAATAAAGGTGAGGTAATCTAGACTTTTTTGACCTAGGCGACTTCTCTTCTCAGTGACAATACCTCCTGCTGCACTGAAGGTCCTTTCTGACAGGACACTTGAAGCGGGGCAGGCCAGAAGTTATATCGCAAATTGGGATAGCTCAGGCCACAGGTCAAGCCTGCACACCCATTAGTCAAGGGGTTCATCGCTCCTCAGAGTGTCGATATCTGCAGTTAAGGCGAGGTAGTCTGCTACCTGTCGGTCGAGTCGTTTTCTGAGGGTGGAACCCGAAGGGCTGTGGCGATGCGTAGAACTTAAAAAGCTCCGCATGTCCTCCATCAACAACACGTCTGTAAAGCATCCTGTCCTTGCCGGCGTGGTCGTGGGAGGAGGAGGATTACTTTCACCTCTTCCCCTGTTAGATTCCCATTGTGCTGTGACATCACCCTTATACGCTGTGTAAAGCATATTTTTAAATTTATTTTGGAACTGCTGCATCCTTTCCGACTTGCGGTAATTCGATAAAATTTCAGGCACTTTCTGCTTATACCCGGGGTCTAGTAGCGTGGAAACCCAGTACAGGTCGTTCTCCTTCAGCCTTTTTATACGAGGGTCCCTCAACAGGCACGACAGCATGAAAGACCCCATTTGCACAAGGTTAGATGCCGAGCTACTCATGTCCCGTTCTTCGTCCTCAGTGATCTCACTGAAGGTATATTCTTCCCCCCAGCCTCATACAACACCACGGGTACCAGATAGGTGACAACGAGCACCCTGGGATGCATGTTGTGGTTGGTCTTCCTCCTCCTCCTCAAAGCCACATTCCTCCTCTGACTCCTCTTCCTCACAATCCTCTTCCAGCGTTGCCGCAGGTCGAGGAAGCAATGCTGATAAGGCTATTTCTGGTAGTGATGGTGACCACAACTCTTCCTTTTCCTCTTCACGCTCATCTACGGCCTGATCCAGCACTCTTCGCAGGGCACGCTCCAGGAAGAAAACAAATGGTATGATTTCACTGATGGTGCCTTCGGTGCGTCTGACTAGGTTTGTCACCTCCTCAAAAGGACGCATGAGCCTACAGGCATTGCGCATGAGTGTCCAGTAACGTGGCAAAAAAATCCCAGCTCCGCAGAGGCTGTCCTAGCACCCCGGTCATACAAATAGTCGCTAACGGCTTTTTCTTGTTGGAGCAAGCGGTCGAACATTAGGAGTGTTGAATTCCAACGTGTCGGGCTGTCGCAAATCAAGCGCCTCACTGGCATGTTGTTTCGCCGCTGGATATCTGAAAAGTGCGCCATGGCCGTGTAGGAACGCCTGAAATGGCCACACACCTTCCTGGCCTGCTTCAGGACGTCCTGTAAGCCTGGGTACTTATGCACAAAGCGTTGTACGATCAGATTACACACATGTGCCATGCACGGCACATGTGTCAACTTGCCCAAATTTTTTTTTTTAATTCTTTATTTTTGAAGTGTGCATAGTTATAACATTTGCTTATGAGGTTTCCCAAAGGCAGTCCTCTAGCGTGTTAGGCATAGTTTGAACATAGGGGTAAACATGAGATCTTGCACACAATTTTTAAGTAAGGACATGAACAGTAAAGATGTACATCGCTTAGAGAGTTTGAGATAAGCATAACATATATAAACAACGCTTTTGTTTTCTACGCAGTAGGGTAATATGCTGTGTCAGATGCTAGGAAGAAACATTTAAGGTAGTCCCGATTCTAAGTTAAGCAGACATGGTACACGTAATACATCTTAGTTGAAGACTCAGCTGTAAGCCAAAATTGAAACGGGGTGTTAAACATTTAACTAAGTGTGAGCTACCGCTGGTGACTGTAAGGTCGTAGGGTCATAGGCTTATTTAAGATAGTTAGAAAGGCAAGTTTAGCGAGCAAATTATAATCAAAAACTAGAGCTTAAAAATAATAAAAGTGAATTATGATACCTGTTGAGCCAGAGTTTAGTTTAGTTGAATTACAGTGGAGCCCCCTAGTGGCTCAGCTCAGTGTTGCATTTCGTGCGGTATGGCCCATACTAGAGATCTCAGAGGCATTTAAGCTAAGGTCCTTGCGTAGTGAAATCAACTAAAACAATTTGTGAAACAAGGCTCTATAGCTGCCAACTTTGAATTATGGTTATGACATGAAACAGGTGCTCAATAGTTATTAGCTGACCCTTTAGGTCCGTGTGTTCGTATTCAGCCACATGTATAGGCATTTAGGCTACTATATGTAAAATAAGTGAAAAGTATACCCTTTGCCTCTAGAAACATACACAAATAAAACGTCAATAAAATTACTCATGTAATAAATGCAACAGACTAAATAATAAAGTCCAATAATAGTCTGTGCAGGTCCCTTTGTTCCCGATGTTTTCTGGTGTTACTCCATGATCAAATAAATATGAAAATGCAGAGAAAAAAAGGGGTAAATTAGTGATACACTATTTCACTACAAAAAGGGAATCCTTTGTACAAATAAAGATATTAATAAATTGACTTTATTTGAATCTTAGCTGGAAGCTAAGTATCAATGTAAAAAAACTTCACATAAATTAAAATTGGAATTAAAACAAACTCCAGATATCTTAAATGAATAATAGTAAGGCTTCGTTACGGTATGCCTACTAGTTAGTACAGAAAGTGCTGGGTGCAGACCTTATGCTGTTCTCGGCGTCCCGAAATCAGCAGTTCAGATGTTGGTTTGCTGGTAACAGTGAAGGTGAATGCTCCCCAGGCGCTGGCTTTCTGTGATGTGAGTTGTGTCCCTCCACAAGCCAGCGCCTGGGGAGCATTCACCTTCACTGTTACCAGCAAACCAACATCTGAACTGCTGATTTCGGGACGCCGAGAACAGCATAAGGTCTGCACCCAGCACTTTCTGTACTAACTAGTAGGCATACCGTAACGAAGCCTTACTATTATTCATTTAAGATATCTGGAGTTTGTTTTAATTCCAATTTTAATTTATGTGAAGTTTTTTTACATTGATACTTAGCTTCCAGCTAAGATTCAAATAAAGTCAATTTATTAATATCTTTATTTGTACAAAGGATTCCCTTTTTGTAGTGAAATAGTGTATCACTAATTTACCCCTTTTTTTCTCTGCATTTTCATATTTATTTGATCATGGAGTAACACCAGAAAACATCGGGAACAAAGGGACCTGCACAGACTATTATTGGACTTTATTATTTAGTCTGTTGCATTTATTACATGAGTAATTTTATTGACGTTTTATTTGTGTATGTTTCTAGAGGCAAAGGGTATACTTTTCACTTATTTTACATATCATTTACTCAATAGGTTGTCAGGTTTCCTATTATATATACCCTCCTCCTTAGGAAATTAAGTAGCGCTCCACTTTTTGCACACTATTAGCATTTAGGCTACTATAGGTTAATAGTCCGCCTTCGGTGCTGTCCGTGGTTTAGCCAATGCCAACTCTGGAGGCTTGATAGTGGGGCCGATTGCCGTGGGAAAATTGGTGCTGCGGCCGTGATTTGGCTCCCGCGGGGTCTGGAGGGGCTCCCCGCTGATGTCTGGCAGAGAGCTGTGCTGGTCTGCGGTGGGCTATGTGGCTGGCGGTGCTGGTCCATGCGCGTGGGGACCGGTATGTTTGTTCAGATGTCTCTGGCGTCCTTGGGTGATGGTCGTGTCGGGCAGGCTTGGCGGACTCGCTCCGGTATTTGCGAGGGTGTGTGTCGGAGCTTAAGGGGTACGTTGCTTTTTCTGGTCTCTGGCTTTTTTTGTGATTGGAGGCCGCCCTGGGTAAGTGACTGTGTAGTTGGCGTCGGATGGCCGGGCGAAGCCTTGCCGCCAGTCCTCTCCAAATCAGGCGGAGATATTGTCCCTTGGTGCAGAGCCTCGTACATAGTTTGGCCCTCAGCCTGTCGAAGAACTCCAGGGTGTTCGTAGGTGGCGTGGTGAGGGTGCCGTTTGTCTTCAGGCGCTTCCGCGCCGCCATCTTGCTCGGGCCTCCACTGTCCCGCTTGGTTGCTTGTTTTTCTGCTTGAGAGGGTCGTGTTGCAGGGGTGGTCAGCCCCCACGAGGACCGGGATATCCCCCGCCGGTCCAGGGGGGGGGGGGGCGGCTGGGCGGTGTAGGAACGCTGCTTGTGAGCAGGTCCTGTGCCGGAGGATCGGCCGCTTCCTCCAGGCCTCAGGCTCCGCTCCAGAGTAGGCCGCGTGGCCGGGACAGGCGTATGCCTTAAGTTTCGGTGCAGGACGGGCATCATTTTGTTCCCCTTGGGGTCCTGTGTCGTTTTGTGGGCTCTCTGCATGGCTGGCCCAGTTTGGGTGTGCAGGATGCTCGTTTTTGCCCTCAGAAAGCTCGTCCTGCCAACTTGGCTGTCAGGCCCCGCCCCCCAACTTGCCCAAATTTAATGCCGCCAAAAAATTTCTTCTGTTGTCACAAACCACCTTGCTGATCTCCAGTTGGTGCGGAGTCAGCTACTGATCCACCTGTGCGTTCAGGGCGGACAGGAGTGCTGGTCCGGTGTGACTCTCTGCTTTCAGGCAAGTCAACCCCAAGACGGCGTGTGTATCTGGGATGTGGAATAGTACCTGGGGAGCTGGGGGGGTGCCGTTGATGTGGAGCAAGACGTAGCAGCAGAAGAGGACTCAGCTGAGGAGGTTATGGAAGAGGATGGAGTAGGAGGAGTAGAGGAGGTGGCAGCAGGCCTGCCTGCAAGTCGTGGCGGTGTCACCAACTCCTCTGCAGAGCCACGCATTCCATGCTTGGCAGCCGTCAGCGCAGTCAGCAATGCGCAGTGTAGGTGATATACCTGCCCTGACCATGCTTTGCAGGCCAGGTATCAGTGGTCAGATGGACCCTTGCCCCAACACTGTGTGCCAGACATGCCATTACTTCCTTTTGCACAATCGAGTACAGGTTGGGGATTGCCTTTTGTGCAAAGAAATTTCGTCCATGTACCTTCCACTGCGGTGTCCCAATAGCTACAAATTTTTGGAACGCCTCAGACTCCACAAGCTTCTATGGTAAAAGCTGGTGGGCTAAGAGTTCAGACAAGCCAGCTGTCAGATGCCGGGCAAGGGGGTGACTTTGTGACATTGGCTTCATACGCTCAAACATGTCCTTGACAGACGCCTGACTGTGGGCAGATGAGCAGGAACTGCTCAAGGCGAGAGACGGAGTGGCGGATGGTTGAGAGGGGGCAAGGAGGACAGCAGTGGTTGACGTGGCTGAAGATGCTGGACGAGGAGGAGGATGGCGGCTTTGAGTTTGTGTGCTGCTTGTACTCATGTGTTGATCCCATAGGTGTTTGTGATGTGCGGTCATGTGCCTTCGCAAAGAAGTTGTACCTAGGTGGGTGTTGGACTTCCCACGACTCAGTTTCTTTTGGCACAGGTTGCAAATGGCATCGCTGTTGTCAGAGGCAGACACACAAAAAAAATGCCACACTGCTGAGCTCTGCAATTACGGCATTCTGGTGGTGGCAACAGCATGCGTTGATTGGCGTGCTGTCTGGCTGACCCCGGGTGCCGATGCATGCTGTCTGACTGTGCCACTAGCTCCTTGCGATGACCTCCCCCTGCTTCCAACTAGTCTCCTACTCCTCTCTGTCTCCCCATCTGAACTTTTCCCCTGTTCTTCTTCTCTTCTAGCGGGCACCCACGTGACATCCACGGACGCATTGTCATCATCAACCGCTTCACTTGTATCTGACAACTCAGCAAAGGAAGCAGCAGCGGGTGCAACATCATCATCATCATCATCACACCGTATGTCCATGTGTGTAATGCTGCCTGACTGAGACATATCCCTGTTATCTACATCCTCTGGCAATAATGGTTGGGCATCACTCATTTCTTCCAACTGATGTGTAAATAACTCCTCTGACAGATCAAGTGATGCGGCTTTGGTGCTAGTGTTGGTGGTGGCGGCTGGCGGCCGAGTGGTAACTTGAGAGGTGCCCGAAGCTAAGCAGGCGGAGGATGGTGCGTCAAGGTTCCGAGCGGAAGCTGTAGAAGATTGGGTGTCCTGTGTTAGCCAGTCAACTATGTCCTCAGAACTTTTCGAGTTCAGAGTACGTGGCCGCTGAACACTGGGCATTATTCTAGGGCCAAAGGGAATCACAGCACCACGACCACGACGGCCCCTGCGGGGTGGCCTGCCTCTGCCTGTCATTTTTTTTTCGATTAGTGGTACTATGCATGCAAGCTACTGTGACAACAGATATTAGTGGCACTGTGCACTGGCAGAAGTTGGCAGAGTAGACACTGTAGGCCTGACACACGCTTGCAGACAACTAACTGCTATTTAATCTATTACAGTCAAAATTGTATTTTTTTTTATATGGTGTGACACTGTGCCCTGGCTGGCCCTGAAACGCACACGTGTGAAGGAAACTGACTGCTATTATTTCACAGTCAAATTTCTAGTTTTTTTTGTAATGTACACTACTGTTACACCAGATATGAGTTGCGTTTGTATGACACTGTGCCCTGGCAGGCCCTGAAACGCACACGCGTGAAGGAAACTGACTGCTATTATTTCACAGTCAAAAAAGTTTTTTTTTTTTTTAATGTACACTACTGTTACACCAGACATGAGTTGCACTGGTGTGACATTGTGCCCTGGCAGGCCCTGAAATGCACACGTGTGAAGGAAACTGACTGCTATTATTTCACAGTCAAATTTCTAGTTGTTTTTTTTAATGTACACTACTGTTACACCAGATATGAGTTGCACTGGTGTGACACTGTGCCCTGGCAGGCCACTGAAACGCACACCTGTGAAGGAAACTGACTGCTCTTATTTCACAGTCAAATTTCTAGTTTTTTTTTTAAATGTACACTACTGTTACACCAGATATGAGTTGCACTGGTGTGACACTGTGCCCTGGCAGGCCCTGAAACGCACACGTGTGAAGGAAACTGACTACTATTATTTCACAGTCAAAAAGTGTTTTTTTTTTTTAAATGTACACTACTGTTACACCAGATATGAGTTGCACTGGTGTGACACTGTGCCCTGGCAGGCCCTGAAATGCACACGTGTGAAGGAAACTGACTGCTATTATATTACAGTCAATTTGTTTTTTTTAATGCAAGCTATTGTGACACCAGATATGAGTGGTGGCACTGGGCAAGTGGGCACAGTATACGCTGTGAGCCTGACACACACGCTGGCAGGCAGGCAACTGCAACTAAATTGCACAGAAAAAAAAAGCAGACTGATGTTCTAGCCCTAAAAATGGCTTTTTGGGGTGCTTTCTTTACAGCAGAGATCAGATGAGTCCTTCAGGACTGTAATGGACACTGAATACACTAGCCTAGCTATAGATTTCCCTATTAAATCAGCAGCAGCTACACTGTCCCTCCTCTCACTAAGAATGCAGCTTCTGAATGAATCTAAAATATATGCTGTCCAGGAAGTGGGAGGGTCTGGGAGGGTGGGCCTGCTGCTGATTGGCTGGAATGTGTCTGCTGACTGTGAGGTACAGGGTCAAAGTTTACTCAATGATGACGAATAGGGGGCGGACCGAACATCGCATATGTTTGCCCGCCGTGGCAAACGCGAACAAGCTATGTTCGCCAGGAACTATTCGCCAGCGAACTATTCGGGACATCTCTAGTGGGAGGACATCCAATCAGAGATGGAAGAAAGGCAAGTAGTGACACATTGCAGAATGGCAGGGGAGAGGTCTGGGGAGGAGAGGTATATCTGGGTGTCATCAACGTACAGGTGGTATTGGAATCCAAATGAGGTAATAAGTTTGCCAAGAGAGGCAGGATGAAGAGAATATAGAAGGGGACCAGGTACATAGGGGACTCCAACAGAGACAGGATGAAGGGAGGGACTGTAGATGTAGCATCTTTGTATACTGTTATAGATCACGAGAAGGGCATAGACGCCATCCATAGAATTTTAATGAAGGGTCCTGAAATGAATACAGAGCAAATTTCTTTTATTTTAAATCTTATTAGATTCATCCTGTTCCACAACTTTTTTGGGTTTGAGGGGATTTATTACCTTCAAACGTGTGGAACAGTGATGGGTACCATGTTCGCATTCGAGTTATGCCAATATTTTTGTGGCAGATTGGGAACTTCAGAACATTTGGCAGAACAATCCATTCGGTGCGAACCTGGTACATTGGAGATGATATATTGACGATGTTTTAATAATTTGGAAGGGGGAAAGAAAGGTTTTAGATGAGTTTTTATCTTTTATCAATTCTAATGTATATGGTCTTAAATTCACTGAAGAGATCCATGACACCCATATAAACTTTTTAGATCTGACTTTATTTATAAAAGAAGGAAAAGTCAAAAGTAAGACTTATTTTAAACCTACGGATGGTAACGCGTTCATTGAGTTCTCTAGCTGCCACAACCGTAATTGGCTGACAAATATTCCAAAGGGACAACATATGAGGATTTTTATAAACTGCATCGATAGGGATGATTTTAAACAAGTACAGGTTTTAAATAAGAAATTCCATGATAGAAATTATCCCGATGATCTCTTATTTAGAACTCAACAAAAGGTAGAAGGATTTGAAAGAAAAGATCTTCTAGTGGATAAAAATAAAACTACAAATAGCAGAAGTCACAGAAACGACTTTGATTTCGCCTTCCTTACCAAATATAACGGTAAGGCAAATCTAATAGAAAGATCCATCAGGAAAAACTGGCCCATTCTATTGCAAGATCAGTATTTGAAAAAGATTTTACCATCAAGACCAAAAGTGCTGTACCAAAAAAAACAATAATTTGAAAAACATTCTAGCACCCAGCATATTACCTAAGGAGGGGAAAGAGAAGGACCATTTTTTATCTAAGAAACCCATGGGCTTCTTTAAATGCGGCAGGTGTAGTACCTGTAAATTTCAGACAAATAAAACTATAGAATTCAGGAGCACAGTTACAAAGGAGGTTTTTAAAATAAACACTTTATTAATTGTCAGAGTAAAAATTTATATTTATTACAATGTAAGTGTGGCATCCAGTATATAGGACGCACCATTAGAAAATTACACGTCAGATTACTTGAACATTTGAATGGAATTAATAATAAAAATATGAAACACAGTGTTCCGAAACACTGTACTACCTGCGATGCTTTCAATTGGAAAGATTTTATATGCATTGGGATTGACTTGATGACACCACATTGGAGAGGGGGAAACACTGAAAAATGTTTAGCAATGAGGGAGACCGAATGGATATACAAAATGAAATCATCGGTTCCCTCGGGTCTTAACACAGATCTTGATATACTTGTTTTTATCGAATAACTTGGTCTGTTTGTGTTCCTCTTTCTATATACTAATCAGTCGTGTTTTTCTCTTTTTTGTCCCTGTCGGTGAAATGAAGAATGAGACGATAAACAAAATTCTTTGGACCTCATAACACCATTCTTTTTTAGTATATAGAGGTTGTCATTTAATGGGTAATATTATTATCTTATATCTTATTATATTTTATCCATTTATACTTATTTATTTTCTTTCTCCTTTTTAAACATATTTTAATACATTTTTTTCATTCATTAATTTTTTATTATATATTTTTTATTATATTTTTATAATTAATTAATCGATGTCTCTGTAATCCATAACTGGTTTTCATTCATTGCTCATAAGTTGTTCATTCCGTTATTTTAGTATATATTATGACTTATGATGTCAACTGAATACATTTGAGATTTGATCATTTTATATCCTTCATACTTCTATTTAACCTCACTGAGACACAGACAGATCTCAGTGTCAGTTAGTTATTATCTATTTTCTATTTATATGATATTTAGAGGATAGTTTTATTTCTCTGTTAGCCTTAGAAATATATGTATGTAACCTATTACTTTGAAAAGTTTAGCGATGCAAATGGACTTTAATGTTATTTTCCTTATTTTCCTAATTTTTTCATTTTTTCCTTTTTACAGTATATACATGCATATGTATTGTTTTATGCATGTATATATATATATATATATATATATATATATATATATATATAGCGTTGCTGCTTTATATAAATTAAACTATCTCTTGGCCCTATTGGCCAATTCTATTTCTTCTGGTCTAATTTGCATTTTGATTGAGGATGCTGGATATGTATTATAATATAGACTGTATATTAGGTAGGTCTGTGAATACGGACCACATTAATATCGAGCGCTCCCAGTGGGGTTTGCTCGCTATGCGGCTGTGTACATTATGCATAAAATTTATTTGCGTTCCAGCTTGGTTGACGCATGCGCACATTGACCAGCCGCACGTCATTACGTATGACGGTGCGTACGGTACGATCTGCGCATGCGCGATCATTGAATGGCGGCCGGACCGGCAGATTTAAAAGAAGAAAAGGACCAGCAATAATTCAGCATGCTCCTGAGGAAGTCGAAACCGACGAAACGCGTTGAGCATCTACCAGATCCCTGTACTTTTGGTATAGCAGTCTTTTTTCTGCATGCACTTTATTTTGTAGTATTGGTGTACCCAGTGCTGTTTCCAGCTCATAGAGCAGTATTACTAGTATTCTGCATCCCTGCACTTTAGCACTTGGCACCTTACTATGATTCAAGTTTCCTGTATGTTTATAGCTGCTATCCTTAGGGGTTCTTGGCCAATTTGGCTGTGTATTTATTTTTAACTATTTTATTATTCTGTATACATTGTGTATGTTGCACTATTGTGTACTATTGTTCTCAATAAAGTGGACTTTTGTATTTCCACCTACTGTTACTCATTTATGGGATTCTCCTGAATTATATTATTATATATCTTAGTGATTGTGGCGCCCTGTAGTCTGAAGTAGTGTTCAGACATTGTTTTTATTGAAGGGAGGAGGTATCATTAAAAAGAAGACACTGAATGAGCGTTGGGAGAGATAGGAGGAACATCAAGAAAGGACAGTGTCACGGAGTTTGGAGAAGGAGAACATGGTCAACAATGTCAAAAGCAGCAGAGAGGTCAAAAAGAATTAATATGGAGTAGTGCCCTTTGGATTTAGGTCATTAGTGACTTTAATAAGAGCAGTCTCAGTAGAGTGCAGGGCGTGGAAGCTATACTGAAGAGAGTCAAGGAGAGAGTTGGAAACAAGCCAGGCGCGAGAGGAAACAAGCCAGGCGCGCAAAGACAAGTCTTTCCAGAAGCTTTGAGGCAAAAGGGAGCAGGGCTACGGGACGATAGTTAGAAGGGGAGGACGGGTCAAGAGATGTTATTTTTAAGATGGATACTACAGTAGCATGTTTAAGGGCAGCAGGGACAATGCCAGAAGAGAGAGAGCTGTTGAAGATGTGTGTTAAGGAAGGCACAAGACAAGAGGTCTGATAGGGTGAGATGGGACAGGATCAAGCGGGCAAGCGGTGGCGCAAGAGGAAAGGAGAAGCACAGCCACCTCTTGTTAAGCAGCCTGGGAGAAAGTCTGAAGGGTAGGAAAGGCATGATCTAGGTGTTGTTGAGGAAGAGAGGGGCAAGGTGGTGAGAATTATTTCCTTAGCCGTTCAATCTTGTCGATAAAGTGGCATGCAAAGCTATCAGCTGTAGTGTGTGTGTGTGTATATATATATATATATATATATATATATATATATATATATATATATATATATATATATATATATATATATATATGTATAAAACATAGCTCTTACCCACTCCTTTCAAACACAATACAGGTCCTATCCCACCCAAAAAAATTCACACACAAAAATTCAAGCACTGCACTTTCTTAAACACTGGATCCCATTCAGACACACTAGATCCCCTACAGACACATTGAACCATCTACACACAATACATTCTTGACACACACTACATCCCCTACATACACACACTAGATCACATGTACACAAACACACACTACATTCCCTAAACACACAAACTCTCTATAGCCCTTACTACATGCCCTATGCACACATACAATACAGCAACTACCTCCACTACAACAACATATGTACATATTATGTCCCTTATATACACATTGCAGCAACTAAACACACTTTCACTCTCTACCATCCCTAGATGCACACTACTTCCTCTACTTCCACTAGCCACAAATACTACACCACAAACACAACACAGCTGAAACTGACCTATTTACACAAAAACACCCACATTTTGTCCATACAAGTCATAAGCAGACGCAGCACAAGCATTTCATTAAAATTGCTTTGAGGGGTGTGCTTGTCATTGATGATGATACAACACACACCCTCTCTTTCCCCACATTGTCCCACTGGGGCGCTATGATTAAAAATGCAGACTTTTTTCCCCAGTCCACCCCTGCAACTTAAATGCACGTAATACTACTCATCATTATCTCACCCTCTATAAACAGTACAGACTGTAATGTGTAAAAATTTCAGTTGTTAAAGTTATCAGTTATCAGTTAAACATTGATGAGCCTCAATGTATTCCTAAATCGAAGGTTTGCTTGAAGAACAATTGAAAGTTCATGTGGGTGTTTCATATATTGTGCTGCAAGCTCCTGTCTTTTTTTTTTAATAAAAGAAACATGTGTGTGTATATAAATATATATAATACACATTTTTATTAGAGAAAAATATATATATATATTGCAAGTATGTTTATATGTGTGTACTTGCATTTATATACACATAAGTTCTACATTTTGTAAATGTGCAATGATAGCTGGTTTATGTGTTAGCTGTGAAACATTACACAACGTGTGTCCTGTGCAAGGTGCCCTTCATTCCTCAAAGTAACTTGTCCTATCTCCTATGTGCCCACGTGCAGTGGGGACTGCAGATTAATGGGAAGGTCTTATAGGGGTGAGGCATCTCCTATTTCTAAATCACACACGACTTGAATCTAAATTACAATCTCATGTAAGTCATCCCATTCCCCACAGCCTAATGCTGAAATATGTCTGGTGCCTTCATTAATAGGTTTGGCTATAATAATCACCAAAAAGTCACTATGTCTAATGCCCATAGCTACATTCTAAATCACACACGCACCCAAGGACAAACTGTTATGGAGTGAGGCAATATAAGCTGTTTAATGGGTTTTTTTCATATAAAAAGAAAACTGCAAGGATATCAGTGAATTAAATCTCATAAAAATATGTATTATTTGAGAAATAGGATATAGGGTTTTTATTTCTTTCATTGATATACATTCCAGGTTTTCATCAAGAAATGTATCTCAAAATATCTCTCAAACTTTCAAAACATGGTCCTCTCTTATCTGAATTAAAAAACTGATTTCCATTTTATCACATACCTTTTTTTCCACTGCATTTTTTTTCAGAAATATTCATAGAAATGGCTGGAGGGACTGGTTTCAATGAATAATATTCCAGCAGATATGGTTGCGTTTAAGGCAGAAATGAGAAACACACATAATAGAGGGACAGCATGCTTAGTTGTCCCTCTGTGTTAGTTGTGCCTTCAAGTAAACATGTAAAGTAGGGTTATTTACCTACTCAAAAGGACATTCAAAGCATGATTTAGTAGTAGGTATTGTGCTATGAGGCTCGAGTGCAGTTTCTTCTCAAGCCCTTACCAAGATATTTCACAGAAACCAGGAGTCTACCTCATTGGCATGTTATCGAAAAACTGTTTTTGTGCTGCAGTGATCACCGGTTCTAATAATTAACATTATTTTATAGCCTAATTATATAATAATAATAATCAGGCTATAAAATAATGTTAATTATCTTGATAAGCACCCTAAAAAAATATTAAATATATGGTCTTTATAGCACCAAATGATTTTTGTAATTTGCAGGTTTCATTTGTGGAACTCTGCACTGAAAATTAAGATGCCTGATCCCTGGGTATACATCATATATATTTGATTGAACTTGAGAGTACCCCAAAAACTTCCCGGACTGACTGCATCCCACTATCTGGGTGTTACTCTGCATACTAAAAAAATATTTATTATAGAGAGACGCGTATTAAAAAAGAGTCCGTGTATGTCACAGGTATAAGTACTGTTGCTATATTAAATATTATTAACATTAGGTACACTAGGTGTCATATAAGCACACGCTTTCTTTTGTTCATTTTGGTGAAGTTCACTGCAATGTCAACTCCTTGGGTTATGTAGTGTTGCGTAGGCTGAAGCAGATAGCACGCAGACCTGCTGTTCTATTGATTGCTGTCTGCATAACATTCCCATCTTAATGAGGCCTTCGGCCATGTAACGCATCAAGGTTATGATACTTAATCCTTTGCAACCTATCGCGAACAAGCAAATTGGACCTTCTGTTTTTTAATACACTGACTGCATGACTTGTTCATGCCAGGCTCTTTGTATAGGTTTGCCAAACAGTTAATTTTGTTGTTCTGCTAGCCCCTCTTTGAAATAGCACAGGCGGAGCATGACAGGGGGCTGCATGAAAGAAATAGATGCATCTGGTAATAAGCTTCATAGTGTTTTATCTTGTGGGGGCTGAGGAAAAGACTTTTTACATACACAGCATATTGTGATCAGACGTTGCTCTCGCTCACCAATATTTCGCTTAGCAAAGTATTCAGCCCATATCTTGCTTACTTTATAAAAATGTCACTTAAGAGAAACAGTCCTGGTCACAGCAAATACTTTCAGATCTATTTTACACATCTTACCCAGATTTAACCCATATATCAAAAATTGTATTCTTGATACAGATTAGGTAGAACCCTATGTCCCTTACAATTCTATATTACCCACACGCTGCACACAACAATATACCATTTCCAACACACCATAACCTACCCTTATCTTAGTATCTTAGACTACCTGTGCACTGTCATATTCATTGTTTTTTGTACCTCTTCTGTTCAGCTGTCACCTCCTGTGATGTCATTTATGGCTCTGCCTGTGACAGGAACCATTTGGCAACAGCTAGATGAGGTGCTTGAAAAGTGTGATTTTAATATAAATTTTTCATTGCAAGCCATATTTCATTAGCAGCAATGTATCCCAAGTGTTCTAAATACCTCTGATGTGTGATCATATGGTAGTTTGTGTCTTTTGTCATCTAAGGACAGCTGAAAGTTATATTCCTCCATTACAGTAACCACTTAAGAAAAAATAATTTACCCTTGTTGTCACCAGCAAAATGGCTGCTCACCAACTTCCTGAGCTGTTTTATTACTAATTTCATCAATTCCTTCTTTCCATTTACAAACATAAAGTTGATTATGCAGGTGTAATTCATTTATTTATCCTTACCACTTAAAGTCCTATAGCAATGTCCCTATAAAAGTGTATTTATACAGAGTACATCTCATAACAACAGTTAACATACTTCCTCTCTAGGTTTTGCAATCTTTGCAGGGTTGTATGTACACATCATGAAGTCATTAAATTAATCAACCTTTGTATAACATGTTGTGACTCCTTAATTTTTGAGAATGGTTATACCTGATTCAGAAAGAAAAACCTGGCATAAGGTCTGATTTTAACAGTAGTCAAATGGCAATTGTTAAAAGAAGATACATAGGCTGGATTTGGCAGCATGTGAGTGCAGGCTAATTGGGGGTGGTGCGAGTAGGCTTTATCTGTTTGATTTTGAACTTTAGAAGTTGTAAACCCATGCTTGAAACCAGCTGGGTGAGATTTACCTGTAAATAAACAAGTATTCTAGATAGACCGTACATTGTGTAATCAACAGAGAAGCATATGGTCTTCTGGATACCCTTGGTAGTGTTTTGCCATAGTGTTGCATCAAAAAGGAAACAATACATGCTCTATGTAGTTTAATATACAACTTCCACTGTTTTAAATGTATTGGTTTGAGACCAGCCATGTAAAAAGTCAAATATAAGAAACATTTTGAGAAGAACCAATATCCTCTCAGTTCCCTCTGTGTTTTCCAACAATGCTTTAGCTTCCTAGCCTTGAGGATAAGTACAGTTTATAACTGGTATGGAGGAACAGCATGGAGGAAGCCTGCTTCCTCTATGATGTTAAAGGAACATGCCTACTCTCATAACCTATGACCATTTAATTTCTAGAAAATGGTCAGAGCTGTGACAACTGGTATTTAATGTGGATAAGTGCAAGATAATGCGTCTTTGGCATAAAAACCCAAGGGCAGTGTATAGAATAGGATGATGAATTTGATACACTACTAACCTCAACATCTGAGGAAAGGGATTTAAGGGTAATTATTTCTGATGACTTCAAAGTCGGCAGACAATGTAATAGAGCAGCAGGAAATGCTAGCAGAATGCTTGGTTGTATAGGGAGAGGTATTAGCAGTAGAAAGAGGCAGGGCCGGATTAACATAAGGGCTGATGGAGCTGCAATGCCCATTGATTTAAAAAAAAAAAAATAGATAATTTTTTTTTACTTCTCTTCACATGCTCTTACTTAACTATGGAAACTTCAGAGGGATATAGGTGAACAAAACTGGTGTGGACTGACTGACAATTAAATTAGTTAAGGTAAAGATGATTTGCGTGCTATGCGAATGCTCTTGCTGCTTCAGTCTCTCTAACACTGTGGTATGTTCATTTTCTTCTACACTCTCTGTGGGCATGCAGCCATTGGTCGACGATTGGGTGCCCAGTAGTGTATTCACTGCGAGGCTAACAAGGCCCAAGAGCTGACCGGCAGGACACTGTTGGGCTTGTGGCAAGGGAGTGCTGTAGCCTGAGCTCTTACTGCCCAGCTCCCTCGCGGGCTGCGTAGTGATGCCGAAATATGACGTCAGACCCGGAATCCCTAAGCGGCGCGCAAGGGAGCTGAGCAGTAAGATCCCTCGCTGCCTACTCTGCCAGTTCGCCCCCTGCCTGCCTGTCCAGCAGCACAAGCAGCCCCTGAAGCCCCACTGGACCCCATGTGAGGAATCCACTTTAGTTCTCCCACGGAGACTGGGTGGAGTTAAATTAAAATTAAAAATTAAAAATAATAAGAATAGTAATTTGTGAGTGTTGGGGGAAATGTGTATGAGTGTGTCTCTGTTAATATTTGTGTGTATGTATGTCAGTGTGTGTGTCTGTGAGTGTGTTTGTGTGTGTGTCTGTCAGTCACTCTGTGTATGTCTGTAAGTGAGTGTGTGTCTGTGTCTGTCAGTGATTGTGTGTGTCTGTGAGTGTGTCTGTCAGTCACTCTGTGCCTGTCAGTGAGTGTGTGTGAGTGTGTCTATGAGTGTCAGTGTATATATGTGAGTGTATGTTTATCTGTGAGTGTAAGTGTATGTCTGTGAATGTCAGTATATCTGTGAGTGTGTGTGTGTGTCAGTGTGCGTGTATCTGTTAGTGTCTTTGTATCTGTGAGTGTCAGTGTGTATAATTGTCGTGTTTAATTGCACTGCTTGCACTTTGAGGGGAAAAAGTTGGTTTGTATTGTGGTTTGGGCACTCGGGCTCAAAAATGTTCACCATCACTGACATAGGGTATCTGTTTTCTTATAGCTGCATCCTGTGACTTTCCCTCCAGCACCACCTCCACCAGATACATGACACTTGGGAGGTATAACTGCTTCAGTGTTTTCTGTTGATAAGATTCTGTAATTAGGCCCATCATAATTGTTAGCACCAGGCCCAATGGGCGCTTAATCTGGCCCTGGAAAGAGGGAAGTGCTCATGCCATTGTACAGAACACTGGTGAGACCTAACTTGGAGTATTGTACGGAGTACTGGATACCGTATTTTCAGAAGGATATTGGTACTTTAGAGAGAGTTCAGAGAAGGGCTACTAAACTGGTTAATGGATTTCAGGATAAAACTTACAAGGAAAGGTTAAAGGAACTTAGCATGTAAAGCGTGGAGGAAAGACGAGACAGGGGGATATGATAGAAACATTTAAATACATAGCGGGAATCAACACAATAAAGGAGGAGACCATATTTAAAAGAAGAAAAATTGTATATTTAACATAATAGGGTCAGGAATACATGCTTGTGTTCCTGACCCTATAGTGTTACTTTAAGATTAGGCCAGGGATTAATGAAAGTATTTAGAAAATTGGGCAGACTAGATGTGCCGAATGGTTCTTATCTGCGTCACATTCTATGTTTCTATGTATGGGGGTAGAAGTGTCAGGGGGGTTTAACCTCTGAAGGTAAGACAATGTCCGAGCACTACTTAAGATGTAAGGGGGTGTTCTGTTAATGAATCATGACTTTTTTTCTCAGAATGGCGCACAATCAGAGGTAACTTTGAGGGTTTGGGGAAGTTTTTCAGTAGTTTTCTTTTGATTTAAAAGCAGCTACTAATGCGTGAAATGTTGATCTTTTTGGGCAACATTTTATATTATACATGATATATTTATATTTTATATATTATATATTTTATACAATTTCAGTTATTGCTATACTACTTGTAAGGAGATGCTCAGCGTGTTAAATTATACATAATAAATATATCACAAGTAGATATTTTTTACTATCTAATTATAATTTAAAATGTGTACTCATACATAATTTGTTTTAAAAATCTATTTACACTGCCCGTGTGCTTGCACTGCATGCATGTTATGCCTGGACAGATATCTCGCCTGCAGGGTTAGCGTGCACAGCTCAAGAACTGCGTATATTTTAATCCTTTTCAGTAAGCAATTTATCCATATTCCTATCTAACAAAATATGGTAAGTCTCAAGATTTTAAACTCAAATTGAGAATGCATAATACTATTCATTTTCAAGCTCTTTCACTTCCAAGAAAGCTAAAGCAGTGACATAACAAATGTAGCTTTCTTCTTCTTTTTTTTTTTTTACTGATTTTAACATTTCCATGCATCCATCAGGGTTATTCAAAAAAACTCCAAATGTGTAGGCGCTCACTGGACTTCTTATCTGTTGTAGCTGATCAATTTTATGATTTAAATTTTGTACTGGAAATTGAGAATTGTATATTTTAATTTCATTTAAGCTAGTAATAAAGCAAGTATTGAAATTATTTCAGGGACATTGTTTTTTCTTTTCTTTTGTCAATTGTGTGTGCATTTTACCTACAGTGATAAAGAGAGGGGTTGATTAATTTTTCCTGCATGAAGCTTTTTGTGCAACCTTTATAACTCACAACATTAGCAAACAAGGAGTAACTTTAAGATTTGTTGTTGCTATGGTAATGAGTGCTAGCAAGAGTGTAGGAATTACTCGGTGCAAGAGTCCTTGCATGGTAAATACCCCTGCAACAAGTATGAGCTTATCTGGAAATTCAGACTGGAGATCTGGAGAACAACTTAGAACATTCCAGTCAGAAAGGTATGTATTTTTCTCTCAATGTATGGACAGTGACACTCTCAGCCTCTTACTGGTGCCCAATGGAAATGCTTCTGGTCAGAGGAGGAAGAAGATGTGCCAAGCAGATGGCTGCTGTTGAGGGGACGTTAGGATTAAGATGGTGCAAGAACCACCAGACACCATAACAATATCATTGAAATAAAGATATTATAATAATATAATATGTTGGGTAACTGTTATCTCCATGAAGAAATCTAACATTATACAGTCAAAAATATTTTTTTCACAATTTATGACAAAAATGGAAATCCCTTCAAATTGGGTTTTCCACCATCTTTTCCATGTGTGGAAGGCAGAACTTTATAGACCTATCTATTTTTTATCCTATATTACCTTGCGACATTGCAGTGAATTCAAATCTGAATGGAATAATTGAGGCTAAAACAGATAATTTTGAAATAAATTCCAACTCAGCTCTAGTCACAGTTTTGCTATTTGAGCCTCTTTTAGTCATTCACATTTTAATCTACTACATGTTGGAGGTTAGCGAAATAAATAAATTAACCAGAGTCTTTTCTCATATTAAATTTATAGGAATATAATAGTAGTCGCCAAGGGAGCTTATAGTCTCATATTTTAGGTTTGTCTGAAATCTCACTGAATTGAGATCCACCTCTGCTGAAGATGATTCCCAAAATATGAATTCTCCCTTCAACTATTTCCACTATTAACTTATTAGGAGCACTGAAGTTGGGGAGCTATATAATTAGCCCAGGGGGCATTATGCACAGCCCTAGTTAGCAGGATATGTTTTATTATTATTTTATTATTATTTTTTATATTTTTTTATTACTTTCCAATGTATTATGCAACAATCTGGCATTAAAATAGTTTGCCAATAACATATTCGTAACACAAAACAGTTTATCACAAATGCCACTTAACATCAGTAAATGGTGTTCCAGTAAAGCATTTTTACTATCAATATATGTAGATGTTTGTTTTTCAACATGCTGCTTCCCTTAGAATGAACACTTTAGTGACCTGCTTTCTCTCAGCAGGAAGGCTGGCTTCATTGATTTGCCTCTAGAAATGCAATAGACAGACTGTTATCTAGTACCGTGAAACACCAACTATTCACAATTTGCCCATTCTTTGTTTCAAGCCAAATAACTCTTATAGTCTGCCTTAAATTGGAAATTCATAACATAGGGCATTCCTCTGCCATGCAGTAACAACCAGTGTTTGCTCATTTAATGTGATTATTTTAAAATAGATTCATTAAAAAAATACTTATAGGCCAAAGTTTTTCATGTTTTTTATAACTAAGCATCATATTTGAGACTCCCTAATGGAGGAGAGAATTAACCGTTTCCAGGTTATGATGATTGCTTGGGCTGCAGCTACTTTTAAGGCTGTACCTTCATCTTTATTATTATTTTATTATTTATAAAGCGCCATCAGATTCCGTAGCGCTGTACAATGGGTGGACTAACAGACATGTAATTGTAACCAGACAACTGGACGTACAGGAACAGAGATGTGGAGGGCCCTGCTCAATGAGCTTACATCAACTCTGAACCTTGTAAAGGATACTTGAACAATTAGAAAGTATCACCAGTTTCCAATCTTCAGCGGCAATTCAGGTGATTCAAGTTGGGATTATTCTTTAATAGAACTTTCACAAAATGTCCATACTATACTAGAATAAGAGAGGTTGCTGTGTGTAAATAAAGTAAGTGAAAGGTCAAGTCACAACCTTTTTGTTTTAATTAATGTGTTAAAGTATATGTAACCACCTTTAAGAAATGTCATAAATGATATCGAAAAGTGATCAAATAGTCTTCATTCTGGCAGCTGTCTATGAATCGGAATTTATGTATTTTACTTTCTGTTTTACTTTTTTAAATATACATTTTGAGTATGGAATACTGAGTCCAATGCACTTTTCTACAATGGACCTGATTTTGGAGTCTATTCCAGATAGAATCTCACCTGGAGAACCATTCACGTGAAGCTTCAAAAAAGGGTTTCAATTAATTCTCAGTTCACCTGTTCTTTATAGTCTCTTTATTTTTCTGTATATTCTGTGCAATAATAAATGGCCTACTGTCATATACCTGCCGAAGACGCTGGTAAATAATTATAGGAAAACTCTGACATTCAAAATCACTATATTTATTTTTAATGTTTGTGTGTTCTTTACCTTTTAAATTATGGACTCCCCCATATGAAATTTAGAAAAAAAAGTTAGTTTTAGTCACCAGTTTCCCACTAGCAGACACTCCTCCTCTTCTGAAAACATTAATTTTGGCAATCTCTTGTCAATTCCAATACTAATATAAAAAATATGCATATGTGGTAATATTTGCGCATCGCCAATCTAATGCTTCTCGCAAAATAAGCACACAAATCACAATAAGGAAATGCATGTGTACATTCGGCTATATGTGCAAGAGCAGCATTATAAGCTATTGTGTGTATCTATTAACCTTGAACCATAACATTCCATTTAGCTGTTAGTGTTAATCACTCCTCTGGCAAATGAGATCAAGGCTACATTCATCAACTTGCCTAGAACATGTCATTAACCCTTAACATTGAAGAAAATAGCACACATCGACTGGACTGTCAAATACCTTTTTTTGTTTCATGTTACAAACATAAATAGATATTTTTTTAATTAACCCACTGTGTCAAAATAAACATAGCCTTCACACACCTTGCCACCAGTAAATGTCACAGAGAAAGCGTCCTGAAATCACCCCACCAGTCATCTGTACATTTGTAAGTACTCATGTCACAAGAAGGCAGCAACATGCAGTGTGCCATCATCAGTCACATGAAAGCAAGAAATAGCGAGTGAAGGAGAATGTCAAAATGAATCAATCGACATTCATTCACACCGTGTTGTCTCTAATGCAATACTTATCCCTGTGTTCATGTGCGTGTGCACTTATGCACTTAACCGATGTCTTGTGTATTTCATAGTTACAATTGATGTACCCATGGTGAATCTGTACAAGTGAATATATCATAAAATACCATAACCAAAAGCAAACATTAATTTCCTGCTTAACTGCTTTGATATTATTAAAATAATATTATTACATCTCTAGACCTTGGATCAGAGTTTAGTACACCTTTCTTTTAACTGCAGGCTCTTTCTTCAAGTATTCCCATTGTATCACAGAATAGTAAACACGCTGCCATGATGGTTACAGAAGGTACAAGTTCAGTAATGATGTAACACTGAGTGGTTATGTTAAAGGATCACTATAGTGTCAGGAAAACAAATCGTTTTTTCTGACACTATAGTACCCTGAGGATCCCCCTCCCGTGGTTTCCTGACCCCTTCAGTTACTCACCTTCTTCCACTGCCGGGCTCCCTTACCTCTCCTCCCCCGCCGACGTCAGCTCCCCCGTCTGACGTCAGCGGAGTGGAATGCGCATGCACGGCAGTGCGCACGCACTCAAAGTGTCCATAGAAAAGCGTTTTTCAGCGCTTTCCTATGGACGCTATGCGTGATGGAGGCATAGTATGCCTCCAGCATCGCAGATACGCCTCTAGTGGCTGTCCGGAAGACAGCCACTAGAGGCTGGCTTAACCCCAAATGTGAACATAGCAATTTCTCTGAAATTGCTATGTTTGCATCTGAAGGGTTAAAACCTGAGGGACCTGGCACCCAGACCACTTCATTGAGCTGAAGTGGTCTGGGTGACTATGGTGTCCCTTTAAGTCTGCCGGCTGTAGTTAGATCATACATATATGCTTGGTACAGCCTAATTGCTTTCATTCTCTAGAACACAAACCTTACTCTATATAAATGGTCTCACTTTATACAGTAAAGCCGTGTTATAATGGTCTGCACAGGCAGAATACAGATCTATCAATCCTTCTAACAGACTACTGGCAGCCTTAAAAACACAAGGTATTAGAACTATGGCAAAGGAAACTTTTGGATTGAGTGTTGGAGACAGGGAAATAGACATTAACCGCTTAAGGACCAAGACTCTGGAGAAGCGATGCATTTCTGACCAAGGCCTTGTTGTCACTTTTGCCATTTGTTCATTGTACCACAACTTCATCCTTTCTGTTTAAGTCCACCCATACTTATATTTAATTTCAGGAGAAACAAGACTTTCTGTTGATACCCTTTTTGCTATAGATAACACACATGAATAAATTATTAAACAATTGATTTACTAATTAGTCCTGAATGTAGAAATCCCAATATGTCTTGAATTTCTATTTATTTTTAGAAGTTAAAAAACAAACATTTTAAGGAGTAAATTATGGTTTTAAAGCTAAACCTTTTAAAAATTTGTTGTGCTGAGATTTCAACTTTATTGCTAGTCACAGGATACAAAAAACACTACACAAAAGCATATATTTGTAAATGAAAGTGTATCCCCCAGGCTATTTAACCCCTTAACGCCGTTACGGCGTGCTATGCCGTCACGGGTTAAGTGGGCTTTAAAGCCGTTATGACGGCATAGCACGCCGTAACGGCTTGCAGCCCCAGGAGGTAAGTTATACTTACCTCCGCCGCGATCCGCTTCGGGAGGACTGCCTCACAGCCCAGGCAGCCCTCCCACGGCAAATGAGGCCCCCGGGGGCCATGTGATCACTCTCAAAGAGCGATCACATGGCCCTCTATAGCTGGCTGTGGATCTGCCAGCAGGGGGACTGTTTGAAATATCAGACAGTCCCCCTGCTGGTGGGAAGTATAAAAAATAAATAAAAGACAAGTGTAAAAATAAATTATATATATTTTTATATATATATAATATGTATATATATTATATATATAATATATATACATATTATATATATGTAACGTCATACAAAGTGTATTTTAATATTAATATAAGTATATATATTAATATTAAAATACACTTAGAATGACGTTACATATATATAATATGTATATATATTATATATATAATAGATGTACATATATATATTATATATAAATACGTATAATTAAAATAATAAATAGATTAAATAATAAAATAAATAAATAAAATATTGAAACAAAATGTAATATAAATTATATATGCATATGTAATTTCATTCTAACTGTATTTTGTTATTAATATATATATATCGGTAACAAAATACACTTAGAATGACATTCTATATATATCTATATATATATAAAATACAAATAACCGCAAATGTATATATATAGATAAATACATATAATTACATAAAAGATTACATTAGTATACACGTAGAATTTAAATACCTATAAATGCATATATATTAAAATTCTACATGTATATTTAAATAATCTTTTAACGTAATTATGTGATTTGATTAATTAAAATTTGATTGACATGCATGACAACACAGGGAGAAAGTGCAGAGAATTTAATTCGCAAGCACTATATTTGACCCTGTAACTCTCCAAGACACCATAAAACCTGTACATAGGGGGTACTGTTTTACTCGGGAGACTTCGCTGAACTCAAATATTCATGTTTCAAACTGGTAAATTGTATTACAACGATGATATTTTAAGTAAAAGTGACGTTTTTTGCATTTTTTACAAGCGAACTGCACTTTTATGGTCTATATTATTGTTGTAATATGTTTTACTGTTTTAAAACACGAATATTTTCTGTTTAGTGAAGTCTCCCGAGAATAACAGTACCCCCCATGTACAGGTTTTATGGTGTTTTGGAACGTTAGAGATTCACATATAAGGCTTGCATTTCATTTTTTTCACATTGAAATTTGCCAGATTGGTTATGTTGCCTTTGAGAGCGTATGGCAGCCCAGGAATGAGAATTACCCCCATGATGGCATACCATTTGCAAAAGTAGACAACCCGAGGTATTGCAAGTGGGGTATGTCCAGTCTTTCTTAGTAGCCACTTAGTCACAAACACTGGCCAAATATTCGTTTTTTGCTTTTTTCACACAAAAACAAATATGAACGCTAACTTTGGCCAGTGTTTGTGACTAAGTGGCTACTAAAAAAGACTAAACATACCCCACTTTCAATACCTTGGCCTGTCTACTTTTTCAAATGGTATGCCATTATGGGGGTAATTCTCATTCCTGGGCTACCACACCGTCTCAAAGGTAACATTACCAATCTGGCAAATTTCAATTTGAAAATGTAATGTTCTATATTTGACCCTGTAACTTTCCAAAACAACATAAAACCTGTTAATGGGGGGTACTGTTGTACTCGTGAGACATTGCTGATTACAAATATGTGCATTTTTTTGCAGTAAAACCTAACAGTATTATGACATTCACAGTTAAAATGTCAGACGGAAATGCAAATTTAAAAAAAAATCTTATTTTCTCACATTTTTTTTACTTTTATTCATAATAAATGATGTTCCATATATGAATAGTTAATGATAGATTAAAGCCCTGTTTCTCCTGAACAAAATGATATATAATAAGTGTGGGTGCATATAATTTGAAAGAGGGGAACTACGGGTGAACAGACACATAGCGCAAATTCCAGTTTTTGTTTACGTTTTGTTTTGATCAGAACGTGCACTATTGACTCCGTCCTGTAGGGGTTAACTAAGAGTGTTTTGACACTTTTCATTTAACCATTTTATGAACATCATCAGTCAAATTTGCTGGTTACTAGAGATATGAGCAGGCAAAAAAATGACTTTCAATTTCGTTTGGTTATTCATTTATTCATTTCGGCTTGTCCGTAATTTGGAAATGATCTATTTGAAACGAAACAAAATTTAGAAAAAATTCAAAAGTGAATCAAAATGTATATACCATTATTCCAAATGAGACCACATTTTCTGCTCTTTAGCAGAAAGCTGTCTAATTTGATATCCTTAAAAATAGCAATCCTACATAAGGGTGCCAAATTAGGATGCTATTTACTAAACATAACTGAAATAAAATTAACAGGGTGCATTTTTTTTACTTAATGTTGATGTTTCATCTGCTTCATAGACAACTAACTAATTTGCTGTCATTATGTGGGATTGCTATAAAGCTCCCATAGGCGTGCGGACGGGGTATTCCGGGTGTACCTGGGCACACCCTAATCCCAGCGGCCCGCGCTGTGTGTCTCCATGAGCCGGTGAGGGAGATTAAAGACCCCACAGGCAGGGAGGAAGTCAGGAGAGGACCCGGGGTTCCTCTCGCGTGGTCGGATCGTTGCTGTGACAACGCTCAGATCTCGCGAGAATTAACTCTAGCCCGGCAGGCTAGAGTTCACTCACACTAGGACCACCAGGGATCAGGGATGGCAGCAAGGATCCCCCTCCCAGGCAAAAGGTAAGAAGGGACAGGGGCTATTTCATAATATACCCTTGACCTAATCTACCCCCACACACAATCCCTCCAAACAAATTCACACACACACACACACACACACACACACACACACCACCCTTACACACACAGCACCCTCACCCTCACACACACACAAACACACACACACACACACACAGCACCCTCACATACACACACACACACACAGACAGCACCCTCACACACAGCACACTAACAGCTCCCTCACACACAGCACACTACCAGCACCCTCACGCATCACAAAGCACCCTTAAACACACAGCACCCTCACACAGTACACAGCACCCTCACACAGCACACAGCACACTACCAGCCTCCTATTATTATTATATTAACCATATGGATATATGAATATGTGCAACCTCTTGCTTTGTTTTTAATTTGTGCCAAGATTTGGAGTTGTTATTATAGATTGCACATTGTGTGTGTAACAGTTTTTTCACTTAGGTGGTATGATCACTTTATTTGCATGCTTCAACACTGGATTTTCTCCTCACTTAATCCTTTCCTGGCACCATTTAATAGGTGGTAAGTTAGCTTCACTAACTTTCCCCCACATCAGCTTCTATTTGTTGTGCTCGGCAAGTGCTTTTTAGTTTGTGTGTACTATCACTATGGCAACCTATTTCCTCTGACGGACGTTCCGATCACGTGACGTCCCGCACAGTATCACTATGGTTACCAGTTTTCTCTGTCGGACGTCCCGATCACGTGACGTTCCGTGCGGCTTCCTAATCACTTCCGGGTTTTAACGGGCAGACACTCTTCACTTCACTGCTCTATTGGGTAAGTGTAAATTTATATATTTTTATATTTGATATATATACACTTGACTGTGATGTATTTAATGATCTTGAAAAAGACCCGGCAGGGTCGAAACGTCGATTGATTTTTTTGTGCCACACATGGAATAATGAAGCACCATTTTTTTCTTATACTGGAAGACCTGTGAGTGCATCTTGATTGTTTTGTTTATATATATATATATAAATACACACATACATATACATATACACATACATATACACGCGGCATGTGTGTTTGTGCTTTAGGGTGCACACCCAATGCAATATGGTGCAATAGGCTGCGCACGCCTATGAAAGCTCCCTAGTTTGGCACCTTTATGTGGGATTATCATATTTAATGATATCAAATTAGGGAGTAGATATCTCCCTAATCTGGCATGATTGTGCGAGATTGCCATATTTGAAGGATACCAACATAGGGATATGTATATTAGATCGCTTCCAAATTACGCTTATTACCCAAAACTAATTGCACGTGTCTACTGGATATATTTCTTTTTTTGTACTTTTCACATGTGTTTTATATTCATGGGGAATATCACAGACCATATGTATCCCACTACTATGAACCCCATATTTGTATTTTTATAGTGTTCTTGAGTACATTAATACCCTACATGTATATTTTTGATGGACTGTAGGGTCAAATAAAAGACATGCATTCACTTTGATATCTTTTGGCTTACCTATTAGTTATCTGTGTCACCGTACTGAAAAGTGGCAAACATTGGCACTATTTCTAAATGTAACCCTACCCTCTATCCAACCCTAATCACATCCTTTATCCTCCCTTAATCCAATCACTGAATCCTAGCCTCTTATCCCACCAAAATCCCACCTCAATTCCTAATTTTTTCTAATCATGCCCCTTAATCCAGCTCATATTTCCACCCTTAACAACCCTTCAGAGGGATTCCCTCTGGTAAAGTCAGTACTGACATTAGCAGATCGATTTTCCCTTTCAAACAGTATGTGATTGCCATCTACTCGCTGTTTTCAGGATGACAATGAGATTTCTCTGTAATTCTGAAGCTATAGCATGCTAGTCTCTGCTAGTAACCATGTGATCCGTGCTGGGCAGCTACTAAAGCCCAGTACCAGTCACATTCGGCATAGTGGCATGCTTTTAGACCCTATCATCGTCTTCAGATCCTAAGGGTCCCTTTCAAACTGCAGGAAGTCTAAGAATCACTACAGTGATTTTAAGGGATTTAGGGGGCAGTATGCAACACTGCATACAGCTCATCAGTCAGTCTGAGGCCACTAAATATAGTACCACATGGCAGAGGGTAGCCCCACATATCATTTGAAACCTGAGTCTCCCTGGCGTTAGCAGGTATTTAACTGGAGGTATTTGCCCCCCTGAGTTTCCATCCCAGGGAATTGAGTTAGATTTAAAGAGCTGCATGACGTTCTCACTTTAAGCACTGTATAATGCACATCTGCTTGATACCTCAGTCTGTATAGCGTGAGGAGGTATTTAACCATATTCACATCTGACTTTCTAGCTCAGGGATTAAAATAAATGTAAAGTATTGTGTGCACTGCTCAATTTGGGTGTTGCAAACAATTCATCTGTCAGTCTGATGAGACACTCATTGTGGCCACAGCTGACAGAGGGGACCTTCAATAATCAAATAATACCTGGCGCTCCCTGGTACCAGCAGAGATTGTAACCTTGTACTACATGATGATATAGACTGTCATGCTATTCCTAAATCGTTAAGGAAAAATAGTGGTATACAGAAGAGAGGGTACAAACATGCTGCAGAAACAGGAAATGTGGTTCTTGGGAGAGACAAAGCAAAGAGAGAGAGATAATATATCACTGGATGATATTCCTGGCAGTTGTTTAATTCAGTGGCACCAGTTACAATGTTCTACCATGACACAAAAATATCTGCTGGCTGCTAAGATTTACACCCATGAGAGAGAAAAAAAAGTACATCCAAACATCTATCATAACCCTCAGCACCTACTGAATCCTGTAAAGATTATGTTGAAAAAGCCTCCATCAACAGCACGGCTAAAGGTTCTTTATGTTTTATATAATTCCATAGAAGGTAATAAACTCTAGAAACTTGAACTTCGTCTTAAGCCCTAAACCAGCACAATATCTCAACCTATAGATTACTTTGCCCTAAATGCAAAGTGTTACTCTCACCTTCTGCACATCAATAAAGAACACATGACTACAATGTTAAAAATAAGTACAAACAAAGAATTATAAGATTTATGATGGGCAGAGGGTCTACTGTTGATGACAGGAGAAGGAGATGCTAAGTCATCTTTCCACAATGTACTTGTGGGACCAGGGAGTTCCCAGGAGCTATGGCCCTAAAGCAGGGGCGGACTGACAGGTCGGGCAGATCGGTCACTGACCGAGGGCCCGAGTCAGTCAGGGGCCCAGCAGCACAGTCATGCTTCTGCTGTGGAGATCAAAGATCTCCACAGCAGAAGGAAGTTAAAGAAAGTGCTGTAAGAAGGTTGCAGGGGGCCCATAATGAGTCGAAGGGCCCCTGCAAACCATCAATCTGCTAATACCTCCCCCCCATCATTCAGTGAGAAACCTGGCAGCATACCTTTCACTGCCACTCTGCCAGGTCTCCTCTATCTCTGCCTGCTCAGTGCTCCGTGTGAGGATGGGAGGGGGGCAGGAAGTGACATCACCGCTGCTTCCCTCTCACACGGAGCACTCACAGCATGGATGGAGGTTGAGAAGAGGAGCCTGGCCTGACAAGTGCTGCTTCAGGAGATGGAGGGAGAAAACATCAGATTTTACAGGTAAGCAGGCCCACACTGCCCCCCCCATACACACACTGCCCCACCCATACACACACTGCCCCCCCCATACACACACTGCCCCCCATACACACACTGCCCCCCCATACACACACTGCCCCCCCATACACACACTGCCCCCCATACACACACTGCCCCCCATACACACACTGCCCCCCCATACACACACTGCCCCCCATACACACACTGCCCCCCATACACACACTGCCCCCCATACACACACTGCCCCCATACACACACTGCCCCCCCATACACACACTGCCCCCCCATACACACACTGCCCTCCCATACACACACTGCCCCCCCATACACACACTGCCCCCCCCATACACACACTGCCCCCACACACACCATACACATACATACATTGCCCCCACACACTGCCCTCCCCATATACACACTGCCCCCACACCATACACATTTACACACTTCCCCCCATACACACATACACTGCCAAAACACACACACACCCTACACATTCACTCACTACACCCCCCCCCCCACACACACACACTGAACCTTTCACACACACTGCACCACTCACACACACCACTGCTCCTATGCCCTACTACAGCCTCATGTCCCAGCAGACCCCAGGTAAGTTGTCAAACTGTTCTCAAACGGTTTGACTACTTACTTTAAAATTCTTTTTAACATTTACTTAGTCCTTAAAGGACCACTATAGGCACCCAGACCACTTCAGCTCAATGAAGTGGTCTGGGTGCCAGGTTCCTCTAGTTTTAACCATGCAGCTGAAAACATAGCAGTTTCAGAGAAACTGCTATGTTTCACTAAGGGTTAATCCAGCTTCTATTGGCGGTCTCACTGACAGTTCGTTAGAGGCGCTTCCGCGATTCTCACTGTGAAAATCACAGCGAGAAGACAAGCTGGACGTCCATAGGAAAGCATTTAGTAATGCTTTCCTATGGGCGGTTTGAATGCGTGCGCGGCTCTTGCCGCGAATGCGGATTCGAATCTGACGTCGGCAGAGGAAGGAGAATTCCCCAGAGCCGAGGGAGCCCGGCTCTACTCTAACATTATAGTGCTACTTTAATATTTTGTCTTCGAAGGGCCCTGGACCTAATTTTGTCCGGGGGCCCAGAAGGCTGTCAGTCCACCCCTGCCCTAAAGCCTCAATATTCTGCCCCTGTGGTTAATGAGCTTAATAAAAGATGAGATAATCTCTAAACTTCTTAACTCTTTGGTGACAGGACCTGCCTGTTTTTACTATAAAACATTTCTGCTCTTGGAATTCTGTTGAGACCAACTAATTATAGACACATATTTTTGCAGAACAACATTTCTCTCAATGCACACTTTTCTTTAATTAAAGGAACACTTTCCTACCAATGCTAACAGAACGCAAATTTTAGATGTCATTTTTCTACAAGGTTCTGTTGGCTGCTCACAGTGCTTTTTCCTATCAATATCTAAGGGGGGCATGTTTCTTATATTATTTTTTTTATTAATTTTTTTCTATGGATAGAAAAAAGACTCATATATATTAGTATATAAACATGGGATTTTTTTTTTTTTTTTTTTTTACTGATTCCTCTAGGAGAAATGGAAATAAGTAATAATGAAGGGGGAAAAAACAAATACTAAAGATTAATAAAAGAAAGCATGGTGATCAATATTCAGCTGCACCTCCCCCCGGACCACATGTGTCTGTGTGATTTATTTTTCTTGTAAGATTCTATATAAAGGAAGCACTGGGGCCTATAAACTGAAAGGTTATGAAAATAGCTATTTGTACACAGAATATATGTTCAGTGAATGCAACTTACTCTGATTTTTTATCATTAAAGGAGTATATTCATTAAAGGAAATTTACATGGATGTTTAAAGGAGCAGCAATAACACTCTTTCCACTGGAACTTTTAGCCAATGAATGATGTACAAATAGGGACAAGATTAATTTAGCTAAAGTAGAATATGAACTTCCTCTTAAGCATCATCAATATCCAGGTGATTAGGAATAATATAGTTTTGTATTTCTGCCGCTTTAATGTTCATTTAAAATACTCCTCACCCATAAAGCACTTCAGCAAGCTTTTGGGATTTGAAGTGGTCCTTTAAGAATATCTAGTCTCCTACTGGGCAGTGCAAGATTTGCTGACTATTGATTTTCCACATTAATGCCCTGATTGTGCACTTTTAAGATCCTGTAATAGCAAAATAATTATCACATCAAGCATTTGCTACTTGGGAAGCTTACATACTGGTCTCAACACATGCAGTGACACCAGGTTTCATGAAACAATGTTATAACATCGGAACTCACTATGTTCTTTTTACTGACTCAGTCACAGTGACTTCAGCTGTTAGGATTGGTCCCCAAAGAAGTCAACAAAGATTGTACTGGGGTTAACAGTAGGGCTTGTAAGAAACTTACTGGGTAGTGAAATTTATTTTCAACAGTTTCACAGATTTTTAGTTAAATATTTGTGATTTTACGCAGAAATTGATAATAAAGAGACACATCAGATTTTTCCATTGTGTCCTCTTGGATTAATTGGACACTGTCACTTTTGTTTTGTTTAACTTTTTTTTTTGCAATATATATATATATATATATATATATATATATATATATACACATATATATATATATATATATTTGAAAATTGTTATTAGTAGCTAGCATAAAGAATTATGGATTTTAGTTTGGCCTTTTTGGGGGCTGTGGAAAAGAAGAGTTACAAGAAAGAAATTTCAGATGGTAAGTATACTTTTTCTACTAGTATTAGAACACATGACTACAATGTTAAAAATAAGTACAAACAATTAATAGGTTAAAAATTAATAGGTACACCTCACTATTATTATAGTGAAGGGGGATGGTAGGGTAAGCTATGTGAGGGGGAAGCTAGGGGATTATGGGCCCCTAGAAATCCAGATGGGGGGCATATTTGGAGTGATGAACAATGGTATGTCCACCTCCCCATTATATAATTCTTTAGAGTTGCCACCAGCCACCATTGGTGGGGGCAAGGGAGTACTTGGCCCCCCTCTGAATATTATTTGATTAGGTCCCTCACCTGCCACCAATGAGTGGGAGCCACTATCCCCCCCTTTTATTATTATAACTAGAGAGCCCACCCACCACCACTGGGTGGGGCTGGGGAGAACACTAGGTCCGTCCACTCTAGTGTTCTAATTACAGGTGGTGACCAGGAAGGGCAGAAAGCTCCAGTGGTTGGTGGCTTGGAAGGGACTCCCCCTCTTATATATAATTGCCACTACCCTCTGACCATGGGTGGAGGCAAGGGAGACATTAGGATGTTTCCTCCTTTTCCTTTAGTAAAAAGCCTTCATCCTCAGGTCACAGGTGGGGGCAAGGGGATTTACAGTGATCTGTCTACCCCCCATTATTTATGTTAATGTCCATCACCCAAAGTTCATGGGTGGGGGCACAGTGGGGGCTATGTCTCACTCACCATTGTGTTACCTTTCTAGCAACTGGGCAGGAAATGTTTAGTATACGGCATAGTGAGATTTTTAACCTTGCTTGTAATAATATGGGGGAATTATTGTACCAAATAACCTATTTACAGATTTTTTTTTTTATTTAAAACTGACGGTAAATTTATTTAGTAAACATTCACAAATCAAAACAAACAAGCCATTGCACATTTCAACTGGTTCATGATTCAGCTACAGTTTGGCTTGGAGTTCAGGAATTCGATCGATAACTTGATTGGCCCAATTTCAGATGAATTTCATTTTGCCACAAAACAAATCTCCAAGTCTACTGTTTATCTTTTATACTGTTATTCATTTTATTAAACATAGTGTTTATGATCCTTTACACATGAAAATTGGGTAATAGGAATATATCCATATTTATATCACATATCCTTCCTTAAAAATGTAATTTGATTTGCACTGGTTCAGCTTGCATCACTTTGTTGATATTTTGACTTTTATTTGACATATTCTTTTTAGGCAGCCATTACAAATTTCTTAGAAACTCATGTATCAGAAAAAAATGCCACAACTTAAATCTTACGCTCCTTGGTAATTTATAAGAGGGAGTTGATGTTCAGCTACAGTATTTAAATACATGCCACCCATTTGGTCAGTAGGGTGCAAAAAAAACAAAATACAGTAATTTAAAAATAATTGAGTAGGAGTGTGGCAGCTCGAGGCTGAGCCTTGCTGAATGTTTGCTGTGGATAGTGACAGCATTCCTATGAATGCCTCTCATTTGTAGGGGCTGTATTTACCAGTCCTATACTTTGTCCCTCGTTTCCTGACATTTGACATTTTTTTCTGTGATTAATTCCTTTCTCTGCCAAGTCTTCCTTCCAAACTGACACATTGATAATCCCCTGCCTACACAACTAATGTGCAAAAATTGTGTTCTTTCCAGTCCCAGCAATCATCACATTTCTAAATTACCATCTGCATTAGTTCTTTTTATCTTTTTTTTTTTTTTGGCCTCAAGATACTTTAACCCAATCTGTAGCCAGATGTTGCAAAACACTAATGGTAATAAAGGGTTAGTTTTGTTTTTCTTATTTCTTTCATTAATTTTAGTCCTATATACCATCTGGTATGTGATTTTAAATCTAAACCTAAACTTTAAGTATTGGCAGATTCCTTAAAAGTATATAGCTAGTCTAAATGTAGTTAAAAGCACTTTTTACATCATATGTATCCATGCATTTATTTTTTTAATATCATTAAGTCCAATACAAGTTTGCCTAATATAATTTGTGCATGGTGATGCCTTGTGTCTATTAGACTTGTGCATCCAGTTTCAACCAAATCGCAATTCATCTGAATTTTGACTGGCGATTTGTCCAAATTTTGCCATTAAGAATCGCCATATGACCTAATCTGAAAACAAAAGAAACATGCATTGGACAAGTTGTTTCCTTTGCTTTGTGATCTGGAAATCATGCATGGTAACAGAAAAAGTAGACGAGGGGAATGGAGAAGTAGTTGAATTTTTCCAGTACACTGGTAAGTGCATTTTCTCAACATTTTGGTTTGCTCAACTAATTTTTCCCAAAACAACACGATGAGAAATTCATCTGAACCGAAATGCTACGCTGCTGAAATTTGTTCTGACTACTTTTTTTTTAACAATTTTTTTTCTGGCATGCACAAGTATACAGAAATATAGTTTTCCATAAAAAAAATGAGTGCCGATAACCTAGCAGGGAATTACATTTCCCCTCCTACCACCCTCCAAAAGTAGTGTAAGCTCATTTGAGCAGGGCCCTCTTAAACTAATTGACCTTTATTTTTGTCTGTCAAACATGTGCTGCTGTATATCCTCACTGTATAATTGTACATCACTGTGTAATTACTTGGTCCGATATTAGTGCTTATAATAATACTAAGGAGTAACAACACAGTGTTTTACATTACAGTCCAATATTGACCATTCGGAACTACTAAATCCAATGTGAGTACCTTTACCATGAAAGCTGTGCCCGCAAAGAGGACTAAGGGATAGAAATACAGTGTGCAACCAGGTAGGGGCTTAGTACTTGTGAGGAAAAAAAAAACACTGCAGAAACTTTGTTTAGGTCAAACTTCATGACTGCATTCAAGCAACAAGTAAGGAAGACAGGAAGGGAGGTCAAACTGGTAGCACACTGCATTGGACTGATATCCCCTGGATATTTCTGTAAATGATGGACACATCAATTAATACATTTTTGTATAAATTGAAATCAGCATTTTATTATAATTATTTATTTTACATAATGTTGAGCATCAATGCCATGTAATCAATATTTATACTGCTATATTTATACTGATCAGGTTTGATATATATGATACCTGATACTGCTAAGTTATCATATGGCAATGTTCTAATGTTGCATTCTATGTTTCAAATAATTAAGTATTTTTATGTTTTAATGCAAAAACCTTGGGGAAAAAAGCTTCTCATTCTTCTAAAACTTCTCATTCTTTATAGTCATGTTGGAGGAGACAATTTATAAATTATTACTGAGAACCAATTAACTACTGTTGTACTAACATTTTTTTCTTTAGCTTAAATTTTAATTAAGAGGTTCAAAGAACTTCTCTCATGTTTAGGAATTTTGTACAGCAGGTAAAATATCAGATTTATTCTGGTATGACTACAATTACACTTTTAGATGCTGATGTTACCTACTGCTGGAGGGATCATAAATGTATGGATACCATAAAAAATACCATAAAAAATGCCTGCTTTTATGTGCTCTGTTGTAGATGTTCCTTTACTGTATAATCTCTTGCTAGCCTTTTTTGGTGCCCCCCCTGAAAGTGCCACCCTAGGCAAATGCCTTGTTTGCCTTGTGGTAAATACATCACTGGGTGCATTTACCACAAGGCAAACAAGGCATTTGCCTAGGGCGGCACTTTCAGGGGGGGCACCAAAATATGCCACCCCAAGTTCCCAGACAAATGCCTTGCTTGCCTTGTGTTCTGGGGCTCTTCACCTTACTGTGAGTGAAAGTGTGTGTGTCTTTCAGTGAGAACGGGTGTGCCTGTGAGTGTGTGTCAGTGTGTGTATGTCATTTTATGTGTATCTGAGAGTGTGTGCCTTTCAGTGTGTGGGTGTGTCAGTGTGTGTCTGTCAGTGAAAGTGTGTGCTGGTTAAACAGTGTGTGCTTATGACTGTATGTGGATGACAATGACTGTGTATCTGTCAGTGAGTGCATGTATCCATGAGGGAATGTGTCGGTCAGTCAATAAAGTGGCCTTGACACGAATTGGGGGGACAAATTTAGATTTTAGGGGTGCCCGAATTTAGGGCAGCACAAATCCAAAATACAGCACTGCCTGCACCTTTTCTAATATCGATAGCTTCAAATTATCCATAAAGTGTTCCCAAATTTGTTTGCCATGTCTTTTTGCATGTAAGCCTGGCAATATCCTGCTAGTAATGCACCCATCTTAATAGATTACAGACTATTTGATCTATAAATTTGTTTACTATATTTGTCTGTATTAGAGCTCAATTAGGCGTTGGTTATATAATATTTTATATGCTTCATTAGGGCAACCTTTGCACTGAATAGCCATTATTCCACTAATGGAGGAAAAGGTTAGATGACCTGGAATAGCCCGACATTTATAAGGACAATCAAAAGCATGAGAGACTGGAGAGGTTAGAATAAAGGATTAGAGTGGTAGAGGAGAAATAGAAGGGGAAAGAAAAATAAATAAGGTTAGCGAGATGTATCAAATGATTCAAGATGGCAAGGATGGTTGAGAGAGATGAAAAATGTCAGTAACAGATGTAGACTAACTGAGACAGATAAATATATAAATCAAAAGGAGAAAAGGTAAAACTAACAAAACGAGGGGGACTGAAGAAGAAACCAGACATAACAAGGAAAAGGTAAATAGGAAATATTGCTTCAGAAAAACATGGATGTACTGGGCTGGGTAGCAGGACATATGAAGGATATATGGATGACTGGTCAAGGAGTTTTGGACCCTAGACTCATTGTGAGGCAGTCAGCTAAAAGAAGACACTAATAACGTAAGAGAGATGATTTGGCATTTTGCAAAAGCTATGGCAGGTAAGAGGACCGGTGTCGAATTGCAGAAAAAAAAAACTACAACGTTTGCAGACCATTCCTTCTGCCTTGGAATATGTAGAGAAATAACACGTACTTGCTGATAAGTATGTGTGTTCCATTCCCAATAATTTACTTATTACTTTTTTCTATCTATTTATATGTTTAATAAACCATCTAAAGTTACATTTAAACATATATCATTGAAAGTTTCTTTATTGAAGACTGCTGGACTAAACTAACATAGACAAAAAAGGCCTTAGCTCCTGTGAAAACCAGTGGGTTAGTTAAGCCATATCATTAAGGTGAAATATTGCAGTTGACACTGCAATGCAAACAGAGACAAGGAACTTTTAACCAATTTATATTTTAGTGAATATGCACATTTGTCTATTAAATGGACACTATAGGCACCAAGACCACCTAATCTTGTTGAAATGGTCTGGGTGCATTTTCCATGATCCCTGCAATGTTTACATAGCAGGGTTTAGACAACCTTGAGTGGTTGTCTTCCAGGAAGTCAGTAGAGCTGGTCCCTGTATTCTCACAGAGTTTAACTCTGTGAAATGGCATTGGGTGTCCTCAGACTTTGCATGAGTACATACAGCATTTTCAAAATCCCTACAGGAAAACACTGATTCAATGCTTTCCTATAGGGAAGAGCTAATGCGTGCCTGGAGTCTGCCACCCATGTGCAATAGTATCTCCAATTAACATGACATTGTGGGAATGGGAGATCAATCCATCCTTGAAGGACCTCAGCACTGGAAAGAGGTAAGTGAAAAAAATGTTAATCGTCTGGTGTAAGGGGGGTCGCAGAGACAGAGGGACACTATAGCATTAGGAATACAGTTTTGTATTCCTAACGCTATAGTGTTACTTTAAGGAAGGAACTATACAGACACAATTGGATGACACATCACCATTAATTGATTTAAATGTAGCTTTTTTGTTGCATATAACATATTTCATATTTGTCAAACCGTTTTTGTTACTAGTTACTAGATGGGCATCTTTTACATTTTTAGAACCAATTATGGTCTATGGTGTTATTAGCATTATTCTATTCCAAAATGGACTATCCCACTCATTTAATGACTTTGGGTCTTGACTGTCAGGGTACTCACCTGTTAGACAGGCAGCCAGACGTGGCCGCTCCTGGAGTTCCCAACAGGGGACTTGAACCGGGGAACTTATCAGTCCTAGTCCTGATTTCTACCTCTGAGCCACAGCAGCTTTACACAGAGACTACTGAGTCCGGTCCTGTTCATCCTGGCATGGCTAATACACCGGGGGCTGCACCTTGATATGGCTGTGTCTCACCTGACTCTCATCGGTCATCAGCAGGGTATTTAAACCCAGCCTCTTCCTGTGCTCAGTGTCAAGTCTTTGATCTAGTGTTCCTGTGTCGTACCAGTTTATCTGCTTCTTATATTTGACCTCGGCTTCTGACTACGTTTATTCTGACTTCTGGCATCCTTTGACCTCGGCTATCCCTCGACTATCCTGCTGGTTCTGTCCTTGCCTGTTCTGCGTATTTGGTACTGCATCCTGCACAGCCCCCGTGCACAGACCCACAGGCCAGGTGAATTCTTACCTGACCACCTCGGCCTGTGGCTATCTGCAAGGGTGAGCAACATATCTGCGCTACAGACTCCCAACTCAGGTAAGACCCTGACATTGACACAGCAATTGATGTTCAATAAACAGAACATTCTAGTCTTATAAGAGATTTTTAGAGGCCATATTAAGAGAACACAAAAGAAAGAAATTGGTCCTTACAAGGAGTTAAGTGAAATCTCTATCAGGAACAATAGGGGGGGGGATATAAAACAAGAGAACTTTGTTTGTTAAAAACAAACAAAAAAACTTTATAATATTTTGCTGACTTTATCAAAATATTGCACCGAAATAGAACTTTAATATACTAAGATGCTTTTTTTTTTCTACTTCTTTTCTACACAGTCAAGCAGGTTATGCACTGAGATTCCTCGTGGCCGTAATTTCCACAACTCCTGTTTTCTAGGGCTTTAGCATTATCCTTCAGGCTGCAGCCTATCTGCATCCTCCGATACGCTTCAGTTCAACTCTTGTCTGCTTCCGTGTTTCAATAATTTATTACTTATTTTCCCTCCGGTCATGCAATATGCACATGTCAAGAGGAGTCCTGGATAACCCTATGAAGGAACGTGATGCTAGGACAGGCCAGATGGACACTGATTTCATTGCCATGTAACTACAGATTTTACTCTAATACAATTTCCACAGCTGTAGCAAAAGCACCATGTGAGCATTTTACAAAGGATTCTTTCTGGAAGTGATGGAGACAATTTATCAAAATACAAAGTCTACAAATTTCTATGGCATTTCCTTAGTGTACAAATATGTTCATTCAACCACAAATGTGCTAAGAATTTAAGAAATGAGTTCTCATAAATGTTGCTGCATTCATTCAAAGCTTTCAGGTCTAATACAAGGGGTTTCTTTACGGAGACGTAGACCCACTAGTTGTTTGGGGTGAATGGAATATTTAACGATGGAGGTATGAACAAATCAATAGGGCAGACCTGGACTGGCCATCAGACAAACCGAGTAAGATCAAAGGATCTCCCAGGCTGACCATTGCAGGGCCAGTACTATTGAAGTGTCAGCCCAGAGAGGGATCTCCACAGCTCTTTCTCTCACAACAACGCTCTGATAGTTTGCCCTTGATACATTTCCCATTTATGACAGCCCTTATCCCCCACATACACTACAGCCCTAACACCTCACACTACAGTCCCCATTCCTCCACACTCTTTAGCCTATATCCACCCACACTGACACATTACAGCCCCTATGCACACACTATACCAGTAACAGACCTCTCCACACACACTAGTCTACAAACAACCCCATTCGCATACACAAAGCCCCACAAGAAGCCTGTCCCCTAAAGCAACCTCCCCCCACATGCATCATCACACATGTAATTCCAAAAGCAGTCTACTCACACACATTGCACCAAAGGTAATCTGCCCCACACATGCAGCCCCCAAAGCAGCCGCTTCGTTGGATATACGTATATATGTAGTCTACCCCACACACAACACTGCAAGCAGTCTACCCCACACATGCAACCTCACAAGTAGATTTCAAACACATACAAAACAACAGATAACCTCCCCATACACACACGCACAACACCCTCTTCCAACATTGACCCTCTTTTGTTCTCTGGTATTCCATTGTGGGGACACCAGAGACAAGTTACCAGCAAACGCAGAACAAACATGTCATTACATTTGCTTGCAGTGTGCTGAACAAAGGTTGCTACATTCATTCAAAGTATTGATATTAGACAGGTGGTTTTAATGTTGTGGTGAGTAAAATATTAAATTATTTTATGATACAATCATCCTAGCTTCAAAGAATGGTTTAGAACAGGGTTTTTTGAAGTTCTGTTAAAATTAATTAAACAAATTTATATAATTACAAAGATACACAAGAATAAAACTGGCATTGAAGAGTAGCCAAATAAAATAATAGTGTACACCCTCCACCCCACAGTACTAAAGCTGCAGTGATGGAATTTTTCTAAACATGCTGATGAACTGATTAAAACATTTATTTTTTCATCCTGTTCCGTGGCAGAATGCCTACAGAACTCTGATCTCAATTCAGGTTTTCTACAATAGCAGACCTTGTCCTGTACACAGCCCCCTACTCTCCTTTAGATGAACAGGCTTACAATCTGCTGCAATTATCTTTCATCTGTAAACACTAATCTCTATCGCTGCAGTTCTAATATTTTTGTCTTTATTCTTTCGTCAAAACCAGTTTCTTCAAACAAGGCCGTCCCCAAAACCTCAGCTGTAAAATTAATTGGTTTTTGGATATAGAGAAAAAGAAAGCTTGGAGCTGCTAAGATGAAAAGCTTCCAGTAGGATTCATATTCCTGTTACCTCCGAATCCACATTAGTATTATAACACTAAACATGGTTGTAGGTAGAAAAAAAGATCAACAGTTCCTAGGGTTGTTTCACTATGCTATTGTGTAGCCTTATATTGAGGAAAAGTACTTCAATGATTCTCAAAGTTGTTGTTTTGGCCAGGTGTGTGGCCAGGAGCGGGACTGTTCTGAGTAATTTTAGGTTACTTAATAACAACATTAATAAAAATGTATACATCTTAAATGTAATTTAGAACAATAAAAATGTATCTTATTTGCACAGACTTATAAACATAGTGGTTAAAAGACACATTACTGGGAGCTATGTGATGCACTCAGATACAAAAACAATATGAAGCTCCTTGAATAGAGGGACATTAGGAGAGGAAAAAGAGTCAGATGGATTTGGGCCCAAAATAGGGGCTAACCCTCCTAAATTGGGACACTTGGAATGTGTGACCTTTGGGCACACCAGCAGATAATGCAGTTTCCAGGGATACTGTCAGCCCCCATCGAAAGAGCAATTAAAAAACATAGATATTTGATAAAACATTATTTCCTAGTTGTATGGTATTAATCCAATAAGGACCTCGGACGTGGCACCCAGCAGTGAGGCAGAGCATCTGAAGCCATCAGGCAAGCGTCCGATGCTCTGCCTGTGCTGAGTGCCTCGAGGAGTCGATGCACTCAGTGAAGAAAAAAATAAATTAACAAAAAATAAATAAATATACATATTAACCCCTTCCCTCCCTCTTCCTCCATATGTACTTACCTGATTGCTGCCGTTCCACTGCCGGTGATCGGTGTTCTTCTTCTATGGAGGGACGGTCTGAAATCCTAGACAGTCCCCCCTTTGCAAATTAGGACCCCCAGGGGCCATGTGATCACTCTGAAAGAGCGGTCACATTACCGCAATAGTTGACCATAGTGCGGCCAGCAGGGGTACTGCCTAAACTGACAGATATTTAAATTCTACCTGCATATTTATGTAATATTTTTACATAATTAAGTAATTTTATTGCTTGCAATTTGCGGGAACTGCCTGACAACCCAGGCTGAAAGTCCAAAGAATTTAATTTGTTAGTATTATATTTAACCTTGTACCATTCCAAGACACTCTAAAACCTGTACATGGGGGGTACTGTACTCGGTAGACTTCGCTGAACACAAATATTAGTGTTTCAAAACAGTAAAACATATACACAGTGATGATATTGTCAGTGAAAGTGAAGTTTTTTGCATTTTTCACACACAAACGGCCCTTTCACTGATGATATCATTGTTGTGATACGTTTTACTGTTTTGGAACACCAATATTTCTGTTCAGCGAAGTCTCCCCAGTATAACAGTAGCCCCATGTACAGGTTTTATAGTGGTTTTGAAAGTTAAAGGGTCAAATACAAGGGTCAAATACAAGGCCCCTTTTTTACATTGAAATTTGCCAAATTGGTAGCCCAGGAATGAGAACTACCCCCATGATGGCATACCATTTGCAAAAGAAGACAACCCAAGGTATTGCAAATGGAGTATGTAACACACAAACAAATATCAATGCTAACTTTTACCAGTGTTTGTGACTAAGTGGCTACTAAAAAAAGTCTGGACATACCCCATATTGAAAACCCTGGGTTTTCTACTTTTCAAAAAGATATGGTTTGATGGGGGTAAATTACATCGGTATCACTGTACTCAGGAGATGTTGCTGAACACATATTGGGGTGTTATTTGGTAGTAACCCTTAAAGTTCTCAGTACATGGATTCTTAAAGTGCTATGTGTGTTAAAAAAAATAACCAATTATTATAAAAAAATTTTAGATTTGGCATAGATTGGTGGTAAAATGGTTGCATGAAAAGAGTCAAAATACCCCAATGTTGTCTCATTTTAAAAAATATATACATGTGAAGGTTTATTCAAGGATTCCTGACAGATATCAGTGTTACAATGTAAAAAATGGTTGGGAAATGGCAAAGTGCTACTTGTACTTATAGCTCTATAACTTTCCAAGAAAGATTAACATGTTAAGAAAATGTTAACATTGGGTATTTCTAAACTCAGGACAATATTTAGAAACCATTTAGTACAGGTGTTTTTTGGCGGTTGTAGATGCGTAATAGATTTTGGGGGTCAAAGTTAAGAAGTGTTTTTTTAAATTTTTTTCATCATATTTTACATTTGTTTTTAATAGTAATTTGTATGATATGATGAAAATAATGGTATCTTTAGAAAGACCATTTAATGGCGAGAAAAACAGTATATAGTATGTATGTGGGTACAGTAAATGAGTAAGAGAAAAATTATAGCTAAACACAAACACCGCAGAAATGTAAAAACAGCCCTGGTCCCAAACGGTAAGAAAATTGAAAAGAGGTTTGGTCACTCAGGGGTTAATCACTCCACCTGGTGCAGACAATATTAATCACTCCCTCATGGTTCCGGAACTCTGTGAGGGAGTCAGAGCACAGCTGCGGAGATTCCCAGCCTGCTCTCTGGCTTACTCAATGAGCGCTGGACCATGTGCTCCACCACGGAACCAACAGGGAAACATTATTAAGACCACACTGGACCACAAAGTATTAACTGCCACTGGGCCACTAGGAAACATATCCCCCTCTATGCAAAAAATGGAAGTAGTAGACTGGTCAATCTTTAGTTAATTAACGCAATTAAATTAAAACAAATTGCCACACATATTACATACAGCCAACACACATATCTTTCACACATGCACATGCACTCCCCCTCCTGCCTTACCTTATTTTATAGTTAATTACAGAGGAGCTCACACAAAATACATATTATCATGTGTTTTATAGATGTAGAAACTCTGAGAAACACTTATACACACTGCACATTACTGAGAGTTTCATTGTTGAGGAGCTCTGTGATACACTCATACACACTACAGAGTACTGCATTTTTGTTTTCTGTGGAGCTCTGTGACACCCTCATAAACACTGTACATTCTTATGAGTTTTACTGACAAGGAGGTTGAGATCATATCATATAGTTGTAGTCCACAATAAAACATATCAAACAATGTAAAAAAAAACAGAGCTTTGGAAAACCCAGAGCTCCAAAGTAATACAACTCACAGTATTGTGTGACATGAATACAGTTTTGAATCATGTTAGTTGTTTTGTGTATGGGGACTGCTATATTAATATTTGCACTTGCTACTCTATTTTCTCATCCATGTTTATTGTTTTTGCAGAATCACAGTTGTCCTTGCCTCGTGAACATCTAAAGAGACTCTGTATAGGATTATATATAGTATATATACAGTATACGGTGTGGCTTTGTTTTACACTGTATGCTAACACTATGTTTCCATTATATGGTTTGTTTATTGAGAGTAATTGAGTGGTTTAATCTCATAGGTGTTATATAATCTGAGTCCACACACACACAATTAGTGCCATATCACAATATTTGCTTATATTAAAAAAAAAAAAAAAAAATTCCATCCTACTCTGGGACACCAAATGGCCCAAAAAATTAAGTGATGTGTCAGTTTGATCCAGATTTGAGTCTCCAGATTTACTGAAATTACTGTTACAGACTCTGATCCTTTTGTCTGTTTAAAACAAAACATTCCGTTCAATAATTAAGGATTTATTCACTAAACACTGCGTTGTAGTGACTTGAAAACCGAATAGCAAAATAAAGAAAGAAGTGCAAGTTTAAAAAAAAAACTCCGTTATAGTCACACATCAGCAAAATTTTGCAATTTATTTTTATTTCTTATTCATAACAATGTGGTGTCTAGAGAATAAACCCCTTAATTGGAATGAATTATTATTACTTTGCATTCTTTATCACACTGAACAAGCTCTAGAAAATACTGTATTTTAAGATGACGAATTTGAATACTGACTAACCTCAAGCAGTTGCATTATTACACAAAGATTCATTACGTCAATTGGCATATTTTATGCCTGGAGAAATATTACATATGCTCAAATGACAAAAAAAAAAAATGTTGGTTTAATCCAAATCTATGTATACCAATCTTGAAAATGCAGCCAATCGGAAAGGTGGTTATATATATCACCAACTCTACCGGGCACTGGAATAGTTAACCTCATCAAATGAAAAAAACATACCACCAATAAAGCAAAGCTGGAATGGCTACAATCTGAATTTTTTTTTATAAATGTGCTCTTCTTTTTTTTTTTGTCCTCTCCCATGTTCCTCTATTTTATTTTCTTGCTCGTGCCGTATGACAAGCTTTGGTACAGATAGGAGCTATTTTTGACAGAATACCTTAGGCTGTAATTATGATTTTTCTTTTTCTATATGAAATGTCCTTTTCTATTCTCTGGGGTTATAATTCTAGGCCTCCTGTTTTTCAGCCATGTATTTCTTCAGGCTGAACATGGCTCATCCTCTCCTTATTGCTGCTTACGGTTGGCTTAGAGTTTTCCACCTAAGGAAAATGAATTTTAGGAATAATGAAATCTCCCTTTCAACTCTGTTATCATTTATTGTTTGCTGCCTCCGGCAGATTTTGGGATTAGCAGAAGACTCACTCAACCATGTCACTCAAAGAAACATTAGAATTTCACAGCATATAAGACTTGTGTACATCATGTGTCATTTTATTTTACCTGTTGCACCTAATAGCTTTATTCACTAAACATCGAGTTGCTGTGAGATTACAACTAACTTTTGAGTAATATAGCAAAAATTGAGAACTCAAATGCTGAATTGGAGAATGTTACATTTTATCAATTTATTTCATGTTGTCCGCTTAGCACAACTTGTTTGTCCCAATATGTATAGAAATTCTAACTTTCTTTCTTTTTTTCTTTCCAAAATGCCTTCCATCATTCTGTTGGAAGCTGAGCATGTGTCCCATATATTACAGAATGATTTAGACCAAAAAATCAATAAACACCCTGCTAAATTGGTGCCCAGAGACATAATGCTTTGAAAGAACCACACGCGATTTTCAGGTATCCTTTATATTTTCTTTAAATAAAAACTGCAGGGGCAGTTGTATAACCCAGGCACCTATAAGAACATAAACTACACAACCTAAAAAAAATAGAATGAAAGGTCACTTGTAGTAAAATGTTTTAAGGAAAGGTAGGATTAGGCAGCTCGCTTTTCTCACCCGCATTTTTTCATCTGGTGCTCCACAATCTACCCTGGCCACAGTGCCTTGAAAAAACTCACAGAGCTACTCCCTCTTGCCATTCTACTAAACACTGCCATTGGTTTTTCTATTAAAAAAACTAAATATCTTTGTAAATCCCTGATCTCTTGTTTACAAAAAGGTTTGCCAACCTTTCTCCATCTCTGGAAATTTAATTCATATAAATGAATATTTCCTACTTTTACCATTATCAGTAATGTGTGCCTTTGACTAGTTGTATTTTCATGATCAGGGCACGGTAGGGTGCTCCCATGCCATGCCACTGGCAGTGATAGCCTGGCTGTGGAATATAAAGAACTCTTCAACTGACCTGCAAGCAACATGTAACACAGTCTGTTGCCTGCCCCAACCCTTTTGCCTAACTGGGAGGTGTTGAAGTGTGGCCGAGTGGTGAGTGCCCACATCAGTTCTTTATCATCCTTGTCAGCCTTAGTACTCTGTGTTGCTTGTGACAGTATAGTATAACAGGCCTTGGCTCCTTCACTGACAGTCCTACTGTCATTCTCACAGAATACCCATAGTGACTCACCACTCAAACACAATTCAACAACTAGAGTAGAAAACTATATATAACTGAGGGAGGCTAGGTAGAGATTATTGGGGGATGGGAAAATAATGGGGGTACGGGAAGGAGAATTAACTGTGGGTGTGGATGGATGTGTACCTATGACTGACATTGCACAAAGACTCAGGAACACAGAACACCAATATACAGGCACACTGAAATTCACACATAGGAACAAATGCAGCAACTGCAAATTAATACTCAGTAAATAGATATACACATGCAGAAGCACTGACATAAAACAACTGACAGTACACACACACACAAGTGCTGATGCTGATTGACATTGACACTGTTCATATAAAAAATAATAAATGATAGTACACTTTCAAAACATTCACATGCATTCATGCTGGATATACACAAAGACACTTTCAAAACTATGCAAAACATATTTTTTAATTATGCACAGGGTGCCTGATGTTCTAAAGATAGCACTGATTTCTGCAATCCTTTAACTTGATTGTGTCTATGGTCCTTTGTACTTACATATCTATACCTTGTGTCATCAATCATGTAGCTTGCAAAAACAAATCACATGTGTTGCATCTATTTGTCACTCCCATTACTTAAAGTATCCAGTTCTTTACAATTTGTTGGAACTACATATTATTAAAGGGACACTATTGTCACCTGAACAACTTTAGCTTAATGAAGCAGTTTTGGTGTATAGAACATGCCCCTGCAGCCTCACTGCTCAATCCTCTGCCATTTAGGAGTTAAATACCTTTGTTTATGAACCGTAGTCACACCTCCCTGCATGTGACTTGCACAGCCTTCCATAAACACTTCCTGTAAAGAGAGCCCTATTTAGGCTTTCTTTATTGCAAGTTCTGTTTAATTAAGATTTTATTATTCCTTGCTATGTTAATAGCTTGCTAGACCCTGCAAGAGCCTCCTGTATGTGATTCAAGTTTAATTTAGAGATTGAGATACAATTATTTAAGGTAAATTACATCTATTTGAAAGTGAAACCAGTTTTTTTTTTCATGCAGGCTCTGTCAGTCATAGCCAGGGGAGGTGTGGCTAGGGCTGCATAAACAGAAACAAAGTGATTTAACTCCTAAATGACAGTGAATTGAGCAGTACAATTGCAGGGGAATGATCTATACACTAAAACTGCTTTATTTAGCTAAAGTAATTTAGGTGACTATAGTGTTCCTTTAATAATTGTAAAGCGCCAACAAATTCTGCAGCGCTGTACAATGGGTGGACTAACAGACACATACAGATGAGTTGGACACGCAGGAACAGAGGGATTGAGGGCCCTGCTCAAAGAGCTTGCATGCTAGAGGGAGGGGGTTATAGTGGCACAAAAGGTAAGGATAGGGAAGAAAAGTAGGTAGTTAGGATAGTATTCACTGGGGGCTTAGTGTTTTGTTTTGATGGTAGTTGCAGGAGAGGAATCAGGGTGCGGGGAGGGAAAGCTGTTGACAGTTTAATTTATATGCTTTCCTGAAGAAGTACATATTCAAAGATTTTTTTGAAGGAGTGGAGATTGGGTGAAAGTCTAACCTGAGAGGGAAGGACATTCCATAGGAATGGTGCAACCCTAGTGAAGTCTTTAAGGCGAGCATTAGAGGTAGGAGTACGAACAAAGTATAGCCGTAGGTTTTTGGCAGAGCAAAAGGGCCTAGACGGGACTTATTTGTGAATTAGAGAGGATAGGTAGGCTGGAGCAGCATTGTGTAGAGATTTGTAAGACATATATAAATGATTATAACAACCTCTAAAAATAATTAAGAAAAAAACCTAACCAGTGCTTTTTTTGTTTTTCTATTTTAGTTAACATTATTTTAACCATCTGATCTAAAATATCTCTTATATACAGTAATTAACTGTATTCCTACAAAATATACGTTGATCCAACATTAACTGTCATTGGAGAAAATAAGAATATGACCCTTTACATTTAGCCATTTAGCCAAAATGTTTATTGCACTTGTTGATCAGTCACACATGTCAGCTTGGAGGTGTTTGGGGTTTATTACTTTTTATAGAATTGCTTTATTTCATTGATATTTCTGAGCATTTGTATATGATCTACTTCATTCATATAACATCATAACATTTCAAATAGGTAAAGGTTAGAACTTTGACTAAGCCATTCTAAAACCAAACATGTATTCTACCTAGTGTCCATTTGTGCAATAAAATTAGTAAAAAATAGAATGTGTTTTACATATTCAAATTCATAGTAACATAGCTGATAGAGACTTGCGTCCATCAAGATCAGCATTTCTCACATATGTTTTTGCTGTTGATTCAAAGGCAAAAACCCAGTCTGAAGCGCTTCCAATTTTGCAACAAACTAGGAAAAAAATACTTCTTGACCCCAAAATAGCAGCCAGATATCTCCTTGGAACAAGCATCTATTACCCCACTAATTAGAAATTATAACCCTGTATGTTATGTTTTTGCAAGTATTTATCCAATTGCTGTTTAAACATCGGTATGCACTCTGATAAAACCACATCTTCAGGCAGAGAATTTCACATCCTGTATAGTTCTTACTTTGCCTTAGACTAAATCTCGTTTCTTCCAGCCTAAATGCGTGACCTCGTGTCCTATGTTTAGCACTGTTTATGAATAGATTTCCAGATAATCGTTTGATTGTCCCTGCTTTTAGAAAAGTAATGATTAGTTGGATATTTAGATATATATGCAAATATCCAGATTAGCAATCTTTGCTACCTTAGTATAAATTACTACCTAAATGGTAAAACTTTAAAAGCCCAGCAGCAGTTTTATAGTGTCTATGTAAAAGATAATTTGGCCTTTTTCACAAAGTTCACCTGGAGCCCTCTGTAGTTCAATCTACATCCTTACCTTATTTGACTTCATCACCAGTCCTCTGGCCTCAATACTTCCTACCTTTAATTACTCCATTGACTAAAAACCTCATCACTTAACCACAACCTGTCCTTGAAGGAAAGCCCCCAAGCACCATAACCACTACAGCATCTGAGCTAAGTGATACAGGACTCAGTTCATTGGTTGTGAGTGATCACCCGATGCTCTCAGCCAATGTGCAAGGCATATACACAGAAGCTCCTAGCATGATCTCCTGATGCTCACTTTAAGCTACAAATTAGGAAGAGTGGTGACTGACAGATTGTAGTTTAAAAAGTCAAAATGGAGAATGCAAGGGTATTTCTGCACCTTAGCCACTAAAGCAGGCTGTAGTGGTGATGGTGCTTGGTCTATTTGTCATTTTGTCAATATATTCTTTGCATTATTACTATTAATATTACTTATGTAGTGTTTATATAAAATAACTATTTTAATGAGAGTATATAAAAGAAAAATAGTAGAGGTTATTGAATACTTTGGTCAAATAAGCTTACAATCTAGAGTAAAAGCATAGTGTGTTTAATACTAAGCAGCCATAACCTCCTTCGTAAATAACCACATTATAATTAATACTATACTTAAGGAAGATTACATTAAACATATTGCATTGGAGTTGATAAATTGCCTTGCATAGCTATCAGAAGATTTTGTACATTGTTAGAAACAATTGCCACGTTTAGAGTAAATGGATTGTTCTTTCTATAGAGTAAATAAATCAGACAGTCATTTCCGGCAGATCCACTCAATGTAGATTAATAGAAAGACTGATGTTCTGGAGCATAAACAAAATACACTTCACATATTGCAAACAGCCAAGAACAACGTTGGTATGACTCAGGTTTGGCTTCAAGTGTTTCCTTTTCGCAATCCAACTCTTTGTATTGGAGTCAAGGGAAAGAAAGGAGAGAGAGAGATGGAACAGAAAGGAAGAAAGCTGATAAATGTAGAACAGTGTATCAGCAAATTCCATCTCCAGCACATTACAGTTAGCCTCCATGTGTATGTCAGTCTTGTAAAACACTATCTCTTGGCATGGGAACAGAATGAGCCGAACGCACAGCTAATAATGGAAAAAGATAAGAGATATGCGATATCAGCAAGGGATGTACAGCTTTCCCTACAGGCTGACCCCTTCATGCAACGTGGAGAACAAGAAAGAAAAATATTTATTTTTATGTATATATCAAACACCCAATGTAACCTGCATTATTTCACCATTAAACAAGAGAAATCAAGTGACATAAACCTGCCATTATTAAAGGCACATCATCTTCATCATCTTTTATGGGTGTATTGACCATGATGTTGTTCCATAAAGTGTGAAAGTATAACTAGTTCATTTTAAAACAATAATAGAAATACGTGTACAGTGTCACTTTTGTTTTTATAAAGAAATAAACCAATAATGCTTTCAGGACTTATCGTCTAGATGAATTACAAGAACCAAATCAAAGCAACAAGCAAGATACAATGAACAAAAACAAGAATCTAAAAGTGTTCTGCTCAAATGAGCTTACAATATAAAGGGTAGAAGAATGCTGGAATATCTATCCACCCCAAATATAATGGTGTGTAATTTATTCATGGACATCTGGAAGTTGTCTCTCTAGACACATCCAATGGTAGATTTACTGATGGTCCATGACTATGTTATCAGCTATCAATGTGGATTTATTACTTTGTCACACCTCAGCAGGTCCTGGCAGCTTTTTGAGTAAACAGCCATTGCAAAACTGCTAAGACGTTTTGATTTAACTTAAAGATAATGTTGCCACTATAACTATTTTTTGCCAGATGTCTATCAATTCCACATGATGTCTGGAAGCACATTACAATGAATTAATCATCGAGTTCCTTATGAGACAACAAGAAAGACTCATAAAAATGATTTTCCACTACCAGATCGCATTTACTGTATGCCACCCAACGACATATTGAATTTATATTTTTCTATAAAGATGGTGTCTATTCACTCAGTGTCCAGTGACATCAAATGAATGAGTGGGCGTGCTTCCTCATAGGTTGGTTCTTTCTGACCTGGTGTAAGTCTTCATATCCCATTAAATATTTCAGTGTATGGAGGGATAAAGAAAGGCACACCAAGGGAACATCAAAGAAGGCTGAGATTCATATGGTATGCTAGCAGAGAATAGGCTTTACTGCTGCCTCAGAAAAAGTCAAAGTGTCAAAGGTCACCTTCACTTAGGATTTGTGAAGCTTTTATATATGATAGAGGATGTAGAACAAAATAACTTCCGTGGGATTTTTAAAATCTGTGAAGAGAATCTATCATTTATAGTAGATGTTTTCAGGACAAATGTGTGTAAAACAAGGTTTATTCATGCTGAGAAGCTTACAAAATCTCATTACCTTTAGATGACATTTTGTAACCCTTACCAAGTCTTCTCATTTCAATTCCAAATACCTTGGTGGAAACTGAGATGTTTGGAGAGCACATAGTTATTTTTTTCTCTTTTTTTAAGTCAACAATGAGAAATTACATTTTAAAGACGTGTTTTAGAAAATACTTTTACCATCCACTGCACTTCAGCATGAAATGGTCTAATATTCACAGTCTGGTAAAATCTTTTAACAAATTAAATGTATGCCAAGGGAAGTGCAAATGTATTTATTAGTTCATCAAAACCACGGAAATGTTTAAAAAGAAGTCATTCTCTTGAGATTTATTTATTTGTTTATAAAATATTTTACCAGGAAAGATACATTGAGATTTCTCTCGTTTTCAGGTATGTCCTGGATCTGTTATATCATTAACTATAAAGAAACAGTGCCATAGTGATTGAGAATGGAAAAAAAAAAAACTTAATACAGTCAGTTAAAATAGATATTTAAATATTTTACGCTCTGCCAGAGACCTACGTATATCCTCTGTCCGTACTCCCACCTCTAACGCTCGCCTCCAAGACTTTTCTAGGGCTGCACCTCTTCTGTGGAACTCCCTTCCCTTCTCCATAAGAATTTCACCCAGTCTTCACTCATTCAAAAAATCATTGAAAACTCACTTCTTCAAGAAAGCATACCAATTAAACTGTTAGCAGGTTTTTAGCCCCCACCCCCATGACTCCTCTCCAGCAACTTTCAAAAAGTACCTACTAAGCCCTCAGTGAATACTTTTCTAACAACCTACTACAACCCCTACTTTTACCCTTTGTGTCACTATACCCCACTCCCTCTAGAATGTAAGCTCATTGAGCAGGGCCCTTCACCTCTCTGTTCCTGTACGTGCAGTTGTCTGGTTACAATTACATGTCTGTTAATCCACCCACTGTAAAGTGCTATGGAATCTGATGCCGCTATATAAATAATAAAATAATAATAATAATATTATTGCTGGCGCACTCAGGTAAACTATACTAGGGCAGATTACCCCATTATGTAACTGACAGTAGTAAATGTAAACCCCCAACCCCCACCTCACCCGCCAAAACAAATATCTTGAGATCTGTTATATCAGTAACAGCGGCATTCCCAGGACATACTTGAAAACGAGAGAAATCTCAAGGTATCTTCCCTGGTAAAATATTTTATAAACAAATAATAATTAAGGTTTGAAAAAAAAAAACATTTTAAAACAATCAGTTAAAATGGCAATTTAAAGGGACACTATAGTCACCAAACAACTTTAGCTTAATGAAGCAGTTTTTGTGTATAGATCATAAATCACTGACATGAGTTTCACTGCTCAATTCTCTGCCATTTAGGAGTTAAATCACTCTGTTTATGCACCCTATATGTCCAACGAGAGCTCATATCATCTGGTATTTGTAATTCTTATAACATTTTTCCCTGCATGTCAAGAAAATCATGGGGGACCCCCAATATTTTTATGGGACCTCAAAACAAACATTAACTCGCTACCTTATCCTTGGAGGAAGCAACCCATGGAATTTATCATGTGTCATGTATATTTGGAACAGTTTAAAAGTGAAGCTGGGAAAAAATTCTTAAACTGGACCACTTATTAACATCACAAAGAATGATTCCACTGGATTCCATGTTTTTTCCCCCACTTTTAGAACTCTGCATATCCGTTCTAATAACAGCAATTTGTATACATCTCCACTTTATTGTTAGGAGAGATTCAGACATTAAAAAAAGATTTCACTGTCTAATAATCTCATCTTGTTGGAACTCAACCTCAACATGTCACTGCATGTACGCAGTGGTACTGGCCCAATAATCATGTCATGACCATACACTGATTACACTGATTTCATTGTACATAGTAAACAGTGCTGCTGTTCTTCATTTTTTTCTTTTGCCTCCTTCTATTTAACATCAGGATAATAATGCTGATTAGCTTCGGGCTATCGCTAGAAATAGCACAGCGACACGTGTCTGCTTTTGCCATCTGCATCTGTCACCAGAAATGTCCCAAATTGTTTTCTACCTGAGATGATCAGACAGACATTAGAGCAGTATTGTGTACTGCCCTACTCAAGAGCAGACATTGTTTTCTTTAATTACAATCATGCTTTCAACCAACAGGATTACGTGAATTTTACATTTAAGGCCACAGTCGTCGAAATGAAAGCTTCGCTGACTTAGAGATTTTTTCCAGTTTACTTATTTTGGCCTTCAATTTGAAATTAATTTTGAGTTCACTTTGAATCCTCACTTCAGTGAATAATCCTGTGTATGTTTTGAATTTTATTTCCATTCACTATTACCATCAAATAAAATCTAAAGGATAGTAAAGGACAATGTACATGTATTGTAGGGAAAATAAAAGACCAGCCAATAGTACCGATGCCAGACACTTTAAATGGTTGATGCACTTGTACTTTACAGGTTTTTATTTAATATAAGTAAAAGTTAAAACATATTTACTGGTAGTGCATAGTAAAATATATGTGTATTTTACAGAAACGTGTATTTTTACTGTAACCATGCTTATTACCATCTGACATGATCAGCCTTGGCGTGTGCAGTTTTAATATGTGCTCTGCAGCAAATGAGACATTTTTGGTTTCAGTGAATTAGCAATAGGTAGGTTGAAATTTTCTCACTGATACCAGGGCCTGATTGATATAGGAGCTAAAGTAGCAGTATCTCTAGGCCCATACTCATAGAAAAGGTACCAAGGAACAAAACTTGTTTGGATTGTCTGACTGTAGTTAAAGGGACACTCCAGACACCAAATGAACTTCCTCTAACAGTTTAACCCCAAATGTGCCTTTTGCTGAAAAATCCCCTCCTCTCCACATCCACCTGGCTACATCCCATTCACAAAATTCTCTCTGCAGTGATGCCAGGCACTGGGACATGATGTCACTCTGCCCCAGCATCAATAAACAGTGCCTAGGGCGCAGGAAGATTACAACAGTCGCATTACGCACCATGGAATCCACACCAGCTGTCAAAAAGGTATGGAAAACTGGTGGGTTTAAAAGAAAATAAAAAAACCAAATAAATAATAAAACTACTTTTTGAGTGTGTGTGTGTGTGTGTGTGTGTGTGTGTAGGAGAATGTATATGTGTATGTCAAATCAGTGCTCATGTCTGTGAATGAGTTAATGAGTTAGTGAATGTCTGCCATTTAGTGTGCCTGTGTCAAATCAGAGTGTGTGTCTGTCAATGAGTGAGTGAGTGTGTCTGTGTCAATTCAGTGTGTGTGTCTATCAGTGAGTGTGTTTGTGCCTGTCAAAATGTATGTGTGTGTCTGTCAGTCTGTATGTGTCTGTCAGTGAGTGTGTGTGTTTGTCAGTGTGTATGCGTGTCTGTCAATGAGTTTGTGTGTTTGGCAATGTGTGCCAAATCAGTGAGAGTGTGTGTTTGTCAGTGAGTGTGTGTGTGTGTGTGTGTCTGTCAGTGTGTGTAAGTGAGTGTGTTGTCTGTCAGTGAGTGTGTGTGTCTGTCAGTGAATTAATGTGTGTATGTCTGTCAGTGAGTGTGTGTGTGTTTCTGTCACAGAAAATATGTGTTGGTTAAAAAGTTTGTGTGCCAATCATTGTGTATCTGTCAGTGAATGTATGTCACTGTATGTGTATCAGTATGAGCATAAAGATAGTCATTGTATGATTATTGCACTGGGACCCTGTGATTCCTAATTATGCCCCTGAGATTTACTGCTCAATTCTCTGACATCCAGAAGTTAAATCACTTGTTTCTGTTGATACAGCCCTTGTCACATCTCCCCAGGCTGTGACTCACATAGCCTGCATTAAAAAAATGGTTTCATTTTCAATTAGATGTTAACTTGCTCTGCACATTGAACTTTAATCACATGCAGGAGGCTCCTGCAGGGTCTAGCAAGCTATTAACAGTACAGGAGACAATACATTCTAGATTAAACAGACTACACAGTAAAGGAAGTTTAAACATTAGATGTCTTTTTACATGAAGCATTTAGGAAGCCTGTGTATGTCACATGCAGGGAGTGGTGACTATGGCTGCATAAACAAAATGATTTCAATCCTAAATGATAGTGAGACTGCAGGGGCATGATCTATACACCAAAGCTGCTTCATTAAGCTAAAGTTGTCTTGGTGTCTATAGTGTCCCTTTGCATGCAGTTACAAAATGATAAATGAAACCTGGTACATTACAATTGTCCAATGGTCCACAAGAAGACTGTACAGGAAAATTGTCAAGCTAAAGAATCCACAGGAAGCAGCAGGTGAACACAATAAAATAAAATCAAAATAGAAATTAAAATCTAATTATTCTAATCACAATTTACTTCCTCAGGGATATCCAGGAAAGAGCTTCTCTTTTATGGTTCTTTGATGGGGAAAACCTTGTACAATTATCTAAAATTTGACGCATGCTTTCCACCATGAGATGCAACACATAAGAGAATTTTGTTTATTTTGCATTTGGTTTACTTTATTTTAGCAATTGTAACAAGCTGAGAAGTCTCATTATTATTATTTTGTCAGTAAGAAAACAATGTCTTAACCAGTGTTCCCCAACCCAGTCCTTGTGGACCACCAACAGTCCAGGTTTTTTTTTGTCAGTATCTCCATTGGAATAAAACAGGGAAATACATAAATCCTGTAGCCCCATGTAGCCAAAAGCACAGCTTAAGCGGAACAGGGCCTTGACAGGGGTTAGGAGGCGGGCCCAGGAGGAACAGACAGGACAGGTGGGTTATGGGATATGGGGGTTTGGCTATTTAAGGGAGGAGCCATTTTGTGAGGTTCACTTCTAATTTCCTACCCGGTTAGTTTGTGTGCATCCCGGTGCTCTCTATACTTGCTGGGTAGGGTTCTCTCTTTGTCTCCTCTGCAGGGCCATGGATGTCGTGGAGAAGCTTCTGGAGGGGATCAGGACAGCGGCGCGGCAACAAGGAGTGGATTGGGTGCAGGCCCAGCTGGGCCCGGTCCTTGCTGCGGTGGCAGGACATGAGGCCGGAGACTTGCGCCCGGTGCGGGCCAGGAGGCCCCCGAGGCGTTTGAGCCCGGGAGGAGAACCGGAGGTCGGTGGCACGGGAGTGCAGGAGACAGCCAGTGGAAGTCGCAGCAGGCCCAGGAGCTGCCTGCTCTGCCTCCCAGTGTGCGGCTGGGGCTTCGGCGTGGTGAGTCGAGACGGGCGGCTGCCCTGGACATCGCTGCACCGCCCCCGAACACGGATGGGGCCGTGCGCGGAGCAGGATCCAAAATGGCGGCCGGACGGCCTAGTGCGGGGCCTGGCGGGGCGGGGTCGCGGCCCAGGAGGGCACCCCCATCGGTCTTGGCAGTGGACAGCGGCACGCGGACTGGGACGGTCCGCGACGGGCCCAACGTACAGCAGGCAAGTGCAGGTGCCCCTCCCGGGGGTCCCCTTGGCGTGGTGGGCAGGCGGGGAGTAAGGCCCGATTCCAGGGAGCGGGCGGACGGGGGGGCGGGTAGGCGAGCGGCCCAGGGGGATGCTGCAAAGGGGTCTCGCGGAGTGCAGACTGGGCAAGCTTCAGTGGGGGAGGGTGGGGGGTCCCTAGGTAGTTCGCTTGCGGGGCGGAGGGTAGTGCCTGCGGGTTCGGTGGATGTTGGGAGGGCGGTAGAGGGTAAGGGGAAAGGTAAGGCTCCGAGGTCCGGTCGGTCGGGGATAGCTGTCTCGGGGAGCGGGGTGTCACCGTCCGCGTCTGTAGAGGGCCCCGGGGGAGGTGTCCCTGGTCTGGTTTCTGTAGGAGCGGGGGTAGGTCAGGCTGCAGCGGGGTTGGGGCACGGGGCAGGAAGCGGGAGGGGCGGGTCTAGTTCAGAGTCTGGTAGTGCTAGCCCCTCGCCGGTTAGGGCCCCCAGGACGCGCAGACGGAGGCCCCGGCGCAGGCGCGCAACGTCGGGAAGTTCGGCAGGGTCCGGGTCCCCCAGGTTGCATCGACGGGGGTTGGCATCCAAAGGTGACGGTAGGAGTCGTAGTCCACGTGGCAGGGCTCTCAGGGCCTTTGGGGCGCGACGGCGGGAGGATACCCGGCGGGAGGCTTTGGCGGTTGGCAGGCGCTCCCCGGTTCGGGACGGGAAGGTAGTGGGGGAACAGTACGCCTTGCCCAGGACTTCTTCTCCTCTTTCCAGGTCCCGGAGTCGCTCCTCATCTGAGTTTTCCAGGCACCGGGTGGGCTCCCTGGTTGGCGGGACATCGGCGGATGGCGTTCATCCTGGACGGGCAGTGACGGACTGCGCAGCCCCGGGTATCCTCGGCTCCAGGGGCTTGGCCGGTGAGTCTACTGAATCGTTACAGTCCAGTGCACTAGTACAAACACTGCAGTCACTACTCCACTCACTGGGAGCGGGGGGTGGCACACAAAGTAGTGTAGGGCAGGTGTGGACGCAAGGGGGAGGTGAGGCGGGGTCCGGCCTAGGGACCCCGGCGGCAGTTGCGGGCGGGGAAGCTGTGTCGGCTTCCAGCGCGGGTGAGGCGGGAAGCGAACGGGCGGAGTTGACGGGTGGGGTGACGGAAGCGGCGAGGCAGCATGCGTATGTGTCCTTCGCGGGCCCGCTGGGGGTGCACCTCAAGCAGGAGGTGAAAGATAAAATCTGGAAGGGGGAATTTTGCGAGATCTTCTCTCTTCTTCCCTTGGAGGACTTTCTTGACCTCAAGGAGGAGGACAAGAAGGACGAAAAGAAGGAGGAGGAGGAGAAACGGCGGAGGTATCGCAAGATACCGAAGTCTTTTGGTAACTGGCTAAGGGCATTCTGTATCCTGGCCAGCGTAATCGGGGAAAAATCGCCGGGCTCCTGCTCGTCCCTGTTTTGCTACTTGGACGGCATATGGGAGGCGTACCGCACCTATGGCGGATTGGCATGGTGGCGGTATGATGAGCAGTTCCGGCAGCGGCTGGCGGCGAATCCGGGCATGCGGTGGGACCAGATGGACCTGCCTCTCTGGATGAAGCTCATGATGGCGCAGAAGGCGCAGCCCTTTCAGCACGCGGCTGGCGCTAAGGGTCAGTCCTCCTCGTCGGCCGCCTCGCAGAAGGGCTCATGCTGGCTCTTTAATGAGGGCCAGTGCAAGTGGGGCGCAGCCTGCCGCTTCAAGCACGAGTGCTCGGGCTGCGGTGGGGCTCATGGGCTCCAGCGATGTTTCAAGAAAGGAAAGTCCGGGGGGACGGGAGCCTCTGCCGCGGTTGGCGGCGGAGGGTCTCCCACTACCTCGGGGGCTAACCCCGGTGAAACTAGACGCGATGGAGCCCTGGCTAAACCGCTACGGTAACAGGGCGGACGCGGAGCTGCTTCGGGCGGGGTTTGGGCAAGGGTTTGTCATTCCTTTTCGGGAGAGGGATGGCACTGCGTGCCCCCATAATCTCAAGTCGGTGGTGGAGTTTCCAGAGGTGGTTCGGGAGAAGCTGGACAAGGAGGTGCGGTTGGGTAGGATGGCGGGGCCTTTCTCGGCCCCGCCGCTGGAGGGCCTGCGGGTCTCTCCCCTCGGAGTGGTCCCCAAGAAAGAAACAGGGAAGTTTCGGCTCATTCACCATCTTTCCTATCCTAAAGGGGAGTCGGTGAACGACGACATTGACAGGGACCTATGCTCGGTCTCTTATGCATCATTTGACCAGGCGGTCGAGCTGGTGAAGAGAGCCGGGCGTGGTGCGTTGATGGCCAAGGTGGATATCGAGGCTGCTTTTAGATTGCTTCCGGTACACCCGGCGTGCCACCACCTGTTAGGGTGCTTCTTTGAGGGGGGCTACTTTGTGGATTTGTGCCTTCCCATGGGGTGTTCCATTTCGTGCTCTTACTTTGAGAAGTTTAGTTCATTTCTCGAGTGGGTGGTGCGGATGGAAGCGGGAGATAAAGCGGTGGTACACTATCTGGATGATTTCCTGTGTGTGGGGCCGGCCGGCTCTCCCGCGTGCCAGCACTTGTTAGGTACTATTCAATGGGTGGCGGGCTGCTTTGGGGTGCCGCTGGCGGCGGATAAAACTGAGGGCCCGACTGAGTGCCTTAGTTTCCTGGGTCTGGAGATCGATTCAGTGCGGGGGGAATGTCGGCTGCCGCTGGCAAAGCTAGAAGGGTTGCGCGGCGTGGTGGCCGAGGTGCGTCGGGCACGGAAGGTGACCCTGCGCCGGCTGCAGTCGCTGGTCGGTATGCTCAATTTCGCCTGTAGGGTGATACCCATGGGTAGGGTGTTTAGCCGCAGCTTATCGGCGGCTACCGCGGGGATTCGTTCCCCTCACCATTTCATACGGGTATCTTCATCCATGCGGGCGGACTTGGGGGTGTGGGATACCTTCCTCAGGGACTTTAACGGGACGGTGTTCTTTCGGCAAGGGGGCGTGTCGACAGCCGAGCTGGAGCTGTATACCGACGCGTCGGGTAGCGTGGGTTTTGGGGCCTACTTCAGCGGGAGCTGGTGTGCAGAAAAGTGGCCGGAGGCATGGGGGCGGAGCCCCCTCATGCGTAACCTGGCGTTTCTAGAGCTGTTCCCACTGGTGGTGGCGTTGGCTCTGTGGGGGGACCGATTGAGGGACAGGAAGGTAGTTTTCTTCTCGGACAACATGTCAGTGGTGCACGCGGTTAATAATCAGTCTGCGGCATCGAGGCCGGTGGTGACTCTGCTGCGTCGCTTTGTTTTGTTGTGCATGTCCCTGAATGTGGTCTTTCGCGCGCGCCATGTACCAGGGTACTTGAACGAGGTTGCTGACGCTCTGTCTCGTTTTCAGTGGTCCCGGTTTCGAATGATGGCCCCGGAGGCCCAGGACAGGGGTCAGCCGTGCCCAATCGAGATGTGGCAGCTAGGAGCGTCCTGCTTGGCGGACTCGTGAAGGCTTCGCTGGCACCGGCCACATGGGCCGCATACAGTAAGGTCTGGAGTTCATGGGAACGTTCCTGTGGCGGGCTGGGCCGAGGGGTACGAGGGGAGCCGCCTCTGGACGCCTTCTTGTGGTTTACCTTTCAATTACTGGCGGGGGGCGCCTCCCCGGCGGTGATTGACAGGAACATGGCTGCAATGGCGTTCTGGTTCAAGCTCCATGGGGGAGCGGACCTTACCAAGGCGTTTATTGTCCGGCAAGCACTCAAAGGGTATCGGAGGGCTCGGAGGGCCCCCGACGCTAGGCGCCCGGTGTCGGTGCATGTGCTGGAAGGGCTTGTTCAGGTGCTGCCCACCATTTGTTTCAATGCGTTTGAGGTGTCGCTATTCCGTGTGGCATTTCTTTTGGCTTTCTTTGGGGCGTTCCGCGTCGGGGAGTTGGTGAGCAACACCCGGGCGGCCACGGGGGGCCTACAGGTGTCCGGGGTACGTATACTGGATGGGAAGCTGGTGGTACACTTGGCTAGGTCCAAGACGGATGTGGAAGGTAAGGGCCGGGACGTTACGCTGGGGGCTCTGCCGGGCTCGGCACTGTGCCCAGTAGCTGCGGTGTCGGAGTATTTGGATCAGAGGCCCGCGGTTGGCGGGTCCCTGTTGGTCCACGCGGATGGCTCGTCGCTCTCTCGCTTCCAATTTCAGAAAGTTTTCAGTCTGGGTCTGGGTCGGATGGGATTGGATGCCGGCACATACGGTACCCACTCCTTTCGTATTGGGGCGGCCACGGAGGCCACACGTCTAGGTTTGGGGGATGAGGTAGTCAAGCGGATTGGGAGATGGGAATCTGTTAGGTTCCGCTCATATGTACGCTTGGGTTTGTTGGAACGCTAAGGGGCATTGGGGCGGCTTGGGGGGTACGGGTGGTTTTTATCCTGTGTTTTCTTTCTTCCCCAGGCCGGGTCGCTTGGATCGTGGGTCATTCCTTCATTTTCTGGGCTGGACGGAGGGCTGCAGCTCGAGCTCAAGGCCAGCAGCTGGGCTTTCCGGAGGACCAGCTCGTAGTGCGCTGGTGGGGGTATCGGGGCTTCTGCTGGGGGGACGTCTGCAGGGCAATATTTGGTATGGTCGCAGGCGGGGCGCGGCCGGATGTGCTGGTTTTACATGCAGGCGGTAATGACCTGGGCCTCACCCCGCAGCGGAGGCTGGTAAAATGGATGAAGCAGGATCTTAACCGGTTGGTTGATCTGCTTCCCGGGGTGATGCTGGTATGGTCTGAGATTGTTCCGAGGCGGCGGTGGCGGTATGCACGGGACCCGGTAGCCATTGACAGATGCAGGGGTAAGGTGAACAGCCTGATGGCGAGTTTTGTCAGGAAACTGGGGGGAGTGGTGGTAAGGCACCAGGAGCTGGAGGAGGGGTTGGATGGGTATTACCGCTCGGACGGTGTACACCTTTCGGCTGTGGGTTACGACCTGCTGAACTTGGGTCTGCAGGAAGGGATGCAGAGGGCGTTCCTTCTTCGGGGTGGCGGAGCTCAGACAGCTTAAGGGGTCAAGGTCTGAGCTTGTGGCGGGATAGGGAGCTGAGAGAGAGGACATAGGCTCCCTATGAGGAACGTGAGGAACAGGAAAAAATTGGAATTATGGTCAATGGTGGTTTCGAGTCCTGGAGGTGGCTCAGAACCTGGTGGGGCAGGGGTATCCGGGTATACCCCTGCCATGGTTACTTATGGTTGGCACTTGTTCGGTTCAAGTTGGCGAGGTTGGAAAATGTCGTTATATATTTGTATTTGTTATGTTGGGGGTCATTGCCCTCTATTAAAAAGAAGGATACGGATGAGAGGGGCGGAAGGTGGGGGCAATGACCCATGTTTATATGTTAATTTATTTAAAGCAATATTATCGTTATATATTATATAAATTATTTAATAAAGCTGTGGACAAATTTTCCCATATACCAGGTGTCAGTGTGTTATTGGGTTAGGTATGTGGGGGGGTTTTGTCCAAGGTTCCGCCAGCCCATATGGCGACTATACACCGGTCATGGACTGTTGGTGGTCAATGGGGACTGGGTTGGGGAACACTGGTCTAAACAACACTAAATAAGAAATGGAAAGAGAAGAAGCAGTAGAGTGAAGAGACTGGGGTTAGGTGGGAGAGGGTTGTGGGAGGTGGAGAAGGAGGAATATGTGCCAGAGGTGAATAAATAAATGAGACCCTCAACAAGCTCAAACATGATTATCATGCAACTATTGTACAGAAATGTTTATGTACAATTGTAATAAAATCATCAAGGAAGATGGTACAGGCCTACTGGCATACTGTTTCTGTGGTGATAGGACAAGTACTCCAGCCAAGGATAACACAAGCCAGTATGTTTTTCTATCGGAGGCTTTCATTTCTTCAACTCTAGAAAGCTATAATTGGATGGAGGGTGCTTCTGTGGATTTACAAAACAAAGGAATTAGGGATTTGGCAGCATTTAGTGAATTTTTCTGTATTTGGAAAAGGATAAAGGGGTGGAACAAAAGTGTATCACCCAAAATATCTGTGATAGTATCTGACTTTCAGTTAAGAAGGGGTGATGGCAGACAGTACCACCAAACTCAGAGAAAATTGTCAATTGCAGAACGACATCTCAACACACACAAAAAAAAACAACTTATTTTATCATGAACATATATAAATGTATATATTCAAATGAACAATTGAATTGAAAGCATTCAAAGTACAATAGTAGCTCACTTTGAGGCAATCTTTTTTTATGGCACTTGCTATTTCAGCACTTTTATGTTATATTCAGATATTGAATCTCCACTATCTTCTCTATAGTAACGTTTGCCATATAGATGGTGATAGCATTTTTTTTTAAACTTATTATTTTTACTTTACGTCCTTTTTTGATCTAGTGCTATTGCACACTTAACATCCATATAAAATATGATAATATAAACATGTTTTAAGGCTTTTATATGCAGTGTTTATGGCGGTCATCTGGAACCTAAGTCAATGTACTAGTGAAGTATGCCCGTATCCTCAAAGTTCACATTGATAGAAGTGTATTTGTACTAATTACGTGGAAATATTCTAAAAATGAAGCAGTTATCATGGATAACAAAAGAATGGTCCTGGTTATCTGTCCACTTCTAGAGCTCTTTTTTAAAGATCGGATCTTTATAAGAAATCTCCATAGTCTTTATTGGATATGACATACAAACTAATAAGTTCAGTACGAGTATTTTCATTAACAACTAGATGGTCTACAGGGTTTTGATTTGCAGTTCTCACACTATTGTTTCAGGCAGATGAATTTAAAAAATGTGTTCAACCTCTACATGTTTAACCCTAAAGAAAACGATCCTCTATTTAGTTATAAACCACTAAATTCCCTTTAATCCAATTCTTCTGCTCACATTAAGGCAATTAACGAATAGTTACATAGAGGTCCAATAATGATATAAATATAAAGTGAAGACCTTTAAGTTTCCTGGAATCCATCTATACATGTGTGAATCTGGATGCATGCTACTGAACTATGAAATTAAGATCCTAGTTTCACATATCCACCCGTAAAATAACAAAGCAACAGGGCTTGTAGAAAATGCGCAGACACAAAAACTTCTTGACAAAGTAAATATCAACACAATAATTGTTTTGAACCATCCACAGCACTGAAGTGAATGTTTTTCCTTAGTATGTGGTCATGTTCATTGCTCCTTGCCGCTTCGCATTTTAGCTATCATAACCTGTGATGTCATTTATGACTGTGTGCGTGTCAGAGGCCATTTGGTAGCAGCAAGAGACCATTTAAGTGGAAAGTTTCTTATCTTAACATTAACCCTTTATTTCCAGCTAGTTTTCTTAAGCAGAGAATTTCAACTAATAGAAATATCTTTGGTTTTGAGCCACAATGTATTATTCTGTACTCATTAATTAAAATATCTTATCAATACTATTTTATTATAAACAGAGTAATACAAGATTGCACTGATTAGAAAACACCATTGTGTTACACGTAAGTAACATAAATAAGATAAGTAACACCATTATGCTACACATACTTAAAACAGAGCTATTGCAGTCAGGGCCGGCCAAAGACATTGTGCTGCCTTGGTCCAAGGATGGAATGCTGCCTCCCCCCCCCCCCCCTGCATCAAATGCATGCCAACATCAATTATGTTTTGCGTGTGTATTGTATGTAGTGAATGTATTGTGTGTGTCTAGAGCAGTGTTTCCCAAACCAGTCCTCAAGGCACACCTACCAGTCCAGGGTTTAGGGGTGACCCAGTTGTGTCTAAGGTGTTTTTTCTTTTTTTTTCTAAAAACACCTTAGCCACTGCTATGTAATCCCTAAATCCTGGACTGGTTGACGTGCCGTGAGGACTGGTTTGGGAAACACTGGTCTAGAGGATGCAGTGTGTATAGTGAAAGCATTATATATGTGTGTGTATAGTAGATGCAGTGTGTATATTGGAGGCAGTGTGCCTAGTGGATGCAGTGTCTGTGTATTTAGTAGTGTCTGTGTAGTGCATTTAGTGTGTGTAATTTTCGATACTTGCTTGGAGGGTGAGCAGTTTAATTATATTATTCCCCCCCCCCCCAGCCTCTCACCTGTGGGCTGGAAGAGGGTTACAGTGTATAGGAAGGTGACAGTATAGCTGGGGAGTCTGTAGGAAAGTGACAGTTTGGGGGGGGAGTATGTAGGAAGGTGACAGTATGGGGGGAAGTGAATAGGAAGGCGACAGTGTGGGGGAAGCACATATGAAGGTGACAGTGTTGGGGGCAGGGTGTGGGGATGACAGTGTGGGGGTTGACAGTGTCTGAGGCAGACTGACAGACAACATGTCCTCGATGATACGCATACACTGACATAAACTTACTGACAGACAGTCATTGTCTCACGCACTGTTTAACCAACACACACAACAGACACACACTGACACAAACACACAGCCAGATACACATGCACTCACTGACAGACAAACACCCACTGGCACATACACACTGACAGTCACACACACACATTTAATGACAAACATGCAAACGTCACTGACAAACACAGACTCACTGATTTGACACACACACATTCACTGACAGACACACACACACACACACTCATTAACTGACAGACACACACACTCATTTACTGACAGATACTCAAACACTCAATGACAAACACAGACTCTCACTGACTTGACGGATACTCACAGACAGACACACACATACAAATTTAAAGATAGACACAAACACATTCACTGACAGACACACACATTCACTGACAGGCCCTCACACACACACATTCACTGACACACACTCACTTACTCACTCACACATTCACTGACAGACACTCACACATTCACTTATTATTTAATTTGCCCATCCAACCTCCCTACCTGGAGAGCTGGCATGGATCTGTCCCTGGGGTCCAGTGGGGTTGATCTGAGGCAAGCAGCTGTAAGTGCATTCTAGGTGGCGAGAGACCAAGGGAGCTGTAATCCTTCTGCTCTTCTCCCTCGCGGGCCATCTAATGATGCCGGGAGCTGGAATATGACATCATATTCGGGCTCCTGTCAGCAGTAGATGGCGTGCAAGAGAGCAGAAGGATTACAGCTCCCTTGCTCCGTCGCCTGCCTCACAGCAACCCCACTGGACCCCAGGGACAGGGGGAGCAGCGGCTGCATACATAGATATGCATATAGCCGGCCCTGGAACGGCAGATACAGGGGCGGAAAAATTCCACCCCTGTTAAAAGTCTGCCTGGGGCCATGGTTCCACTGGGGCCTATGGACTGACTGGCCCTGATTACTGTTGATTATCTTTTTAAAATGTTGACATTAGGGGGAGCGGAGCTTGACTGCCAAGGAAGCCAGACGTGCTCTGCAAGAACTCCTGCATCTGGCCCTGATAATTAGTGATTCACACCCGGGCCACTCATTAATCAGACTGCCATAAGCACTTATCTTGTCAAGGGGTCTTCGGTGCACCAGAGGATACTCGTTGTGAGCCTGTCTTTCCCCGGCACATCCCTATTGTGGCTTGCGGGCTACACAAGCCTGAGCTTTGGAGAGACGGCCACTCTCCTGGCTCCTTTGCTGACAGAGTGGTCCCGGTGAACAACTCTGTCCCTCCCCCCCATCTGGACCGGAGGGGGTTATCCTGGTATCCACTGGTTGACGCCTCTATCGACTCTACACAGCTACCACCCCATGACTTTTGATCGCGGCTGACTCACCTAAGATGGCGGACATGCTTCTACTCAACCAGTCGGGTCTGAAACAGCCTAAAATGTGGGAATTCATCCAAATTAGGGGCAATTGGGTGATCGGTCGAATTCCCGAACTCTGAGTCGAAATGTACCTCAACCACAAGCCAACTAAAACATGTAATGGTCGAGCATGTTTGTTACAGTTTGTGGACTACACCAGTTTGTGGACTACACCAATATATTCCTTGAACCAAACCTAGTGAATACTGTTAATACAATGGGCTTTAACAAACAGTCCACAGCGTCTTGAAAGGACTACTTTACAGAAATCTTCAGAACTAAACACACATGTTCAGTTTCAATTTTTGCCAAAGTAAGTTTGTAAAAGTATGCTTAAATTTTGTTCATAATTGAATAATATGGGTATAGGCGCTCTGACATGTATTCACTTAATTTTAGTAAACTAAAACCAAATAGAATAAATAGGGGTGAATGTTTAACTATCTACAGTCCTGAATTAGCAATTTGCAGATTGATTGCTCACTGTTGCACTGCCCAGTCATTTTGTTTATATATGTATATCTATCTACACCTGAATGTGTGTGCAGTGCTTGTGTGTAAATTCAGAGTGAGTGAAATAAGTCTATATAAATATTTATGTGTAAACAAAACATGATTTATTACATGGTCTGAAATTTACACTTAAGTTATAATCCAATGAAAAATCAAAAGAAAATATAGTTCTGGCTTCCCAATACAATATCTGCTAAGAATTAAAGCTGAAATGACTGCAACAAAAACACACATAAATCAAGTATATGGATTTGAAGCTTGTAATAAGCTTTTGTGATTGCAGGAATAACGTTTGCTGAAACTAACCATTTAGATCATATGCAAACATACTGTATTATCTGGTGAACTGTAATTAGCAGTAGTGACAATTGTAAAGTGTAAATCTAGGTCACTAAAATGTTCTGTTTACTCAGTCATATTAAGTAAGTAATTTAATTTAGGGGAATGCAATGAATATAGTTTTATTCTTAGATTGATTGCAAGATCTGTAAGAGGAATACAGTATATAGTATTTATTATGTGCTTTCTGTGCATTCTGTCCTGAGAAGAAGGGAATAGGCTGGGGAGATGTGTGGAGGAAAAGAGTAGGCATATGTTTATGATATTTCTATCTCTAAACACAACTATATCTTAAATTGACTTTCCAGGCCACTAAAGACCTTTTACTTCCTGAAATGTTTTATGTATGAAGAGTGTGTCCTCTTTTTTTTTCTCTTTACAAAAAGTACAGATTTCAATAAAAATGTTCACTTTTATAAAGCTTGTTATACCACCTGGCTGTCAATTAGATAACCAGTCCTGTTACTTCCTGGTTTGGTAAGCTCAGTGGAGCTGAACTCAAAAGGCAGCCATTGGCAAGAGCACCTGCCTTGCAAAGACTTCTCATTGAGCTGCTTTGGGAAGTCTGTGATTAGACAACTTTTGTTAACTGTTTTATATACCTGCAATCAAAAAAGGCATAAGTAATTGCATGCATGTATTCATTTGGGCTATATCTGCTAAACAGAAATGTATTTATGTTTTATTTGGACAGTGGGCCGTCTTTAATTAAGCCATTTAATATATATGCCCCTGCAGTCTCACTGCTCAAGTTTCTGCCATTTATGAGTTAACCCACTGTTCTTTCTGTTTACGCAGCCACTGTCACACTTACCTTGACTGTAACTCACACAGCCAGTGTTTACTTTAGAAGTTTGTATCCTACTCTGTAAATTTAACTTTAATCACAAATAGCCTCTTACAGGCTCTAGCAGACTATTAATTGACCTGGAGATTAGGAATGTTAAATTAAACAGACTGTGCAATACAGTAAGTTTAAACATTAGATCCTTATTTACAGGAAATGCATGGGGTGACTGTGTAGGTCACATAAAGAGGAGGTGTGACTAGGGCTGCATAAACAAAGTGAATTAACTCCTAAAGATAAGAGAATTGAGCAGGCAGACTGCAGGTGCATAAAAACCAAGCCAGACTCGGTTCTTGATATTCAACGTTGTCACATATTGTATGAAGACATAAAACATCCTCTGATACTTGTCAAAGAGAAGCAATGGATTCAATGCTTCACCATTAAATGCATTTGATTTTTGGAGTATGACTTTTGTGAGAAGCATTGGTTGAAGAGAGAAAGAGACAATGGATGGGGGAGAGGTGGCTTGGCACTGAAAAAGCGTAAGCAAAAGGTAAGTAACGGGTTATTCTGATTAAATATGTATTAAATATGTAAATATAAAAAGAGGCAGGGTCATAAAAATGTAATTCATCTATGAATTAAATTAGTATTACTTTTGGCAATATAGTTTATTTTATATTTATGTGTATTGCAGCTTAGACTGTACAGACTGCATTGAGAAAGTAGATGAATGCAGGTATTACAAATGAGGGGGGGACATTAAAATATAGCAAATACAGTATAAGAAAATATGGATAGGAGAGCTAGAAAATGTTAGGAAAACTTATCTATAGCCCCACAAATGTACACAGTAAGTCATATAATCATAATAGCCTATTCCTCAATCCCCAAACACCTCACATGTATTTAAATCTATGATATTGAGTAGCATTGTTGCCCTCTTTTTTAATTAGTCACTTTCTTCCTGTAACAAAAAAATATATATATTTCTCTAGAATTTCAGTAATTAAAGATCCTCCTGAAATTTCTCTTTAAGTTAAAAAGAAAAAAAAGATTTGGTTTTATCCGACCGTGGGTTCATTTGATACCATATTCTCTCACTGTTGGTGGCAAACTAATTGAATGCAATTAGAAAAAGCTGCATTGACATAATTAAAATAACAGGTGAATGATCAAATCTATTAGTAGTCCAAAGGCATTTAGAGCTGATTAATGCTAATACCTAATTGTGCCTGGTGTTAATAGGACACAGGGTAACCCCTTGAGTTAATTTAATGCTGCTATGACAACATTACACTAATAAAAGATGATCATTTCATTAAATCGCATTGTAACCCAACCTACTGCATAATTACAGAATCTATGCTAATTAAGTCAAACCATGGCCCGTTACCACCACCTGTTAAAGAAATGGGGAATATCTACTTAAAGTCTGAGCATGAACTGCAAGCTTGTATGGTAATTCATGGAAATGCAGTGGAGCAGATAATTAAATCACTTCTATTTGTAGTAGGATTTAAATATATGCTAATTCTATTGTAAGGGATAAAGAAAATAAATGAAAAAAATAACCTTAGCATGCTTTATAGATAATAGAAGGGAGAGGTTACAGGAGCATGTATTAAAAGCTGTTGCCCCACACAATGTATATTTTTGTGTCACTATATAATGGAATAGAGTGGTTTATACATAAAGAGTTTTTTTTTTTTAAATATATTGTAGGAATTATTTTATTTAGATACATAGAAATTCACATATATTTCATGAGAAGCTTGTATCAACAGTTTTCCAATTTGTTGAGATACCTTTTTTGATTGCAGCTGTCTAAGCAAACACTAATGGGGTTAATTCACTGAACTCAGCTTTTAGCACATTTAATCTAAATTGTAAAATTTAGGATAAAATAGCTAACATATGGGAAAAATTCTTGAACTCAGCTTTATTTTGGATTAGGATTACATTTGCTGAAATCTGAAGATCAATTAATGATCCTGACTCTCAAAGCCATAACATCATCCTATTTTACACTGTTGTGTTGAACTCATACCACATATTTGTGTACCGGAAATAATAAATCACAACTACATTAATTGCATACAGAGTACTTATTTTGTATTTACACTCTGTCAGTTACAATAGACTAACTCATTATTTTTTGTTATACCTGAAAAGGAAAAAATATTAATGGAGTAAAGAGGGAAAGTGAGAACGTTGAGAAAGTGGATAATCTTAGCATTGCCAGACCAATCATATTTGCCAGGTCACTTAAACATATTGATGGACAGGATAAGGAAAATTCAATTGTTACAGGAGGAAAATTAAGTGAACATATGAGTTCCATATACTGCTGGATAGAATATGTCATTTTCTACATGTCAACATGAAGACATTTTTGTCTAATTTTATTTATGTACGTAAAAAAACAGCATAAGTCCTAAGCAAGCTCCTCCACTATTCTGAGAAACTAAGCATTTTCTAGGCTATTATGGCTCATGTTTAGACAGAAAAAAAACTGCATTTTCAGACCCTCACCTAAGGGAGCTCACCTTGCGAGAGTCTGTCATGCAACCAGAGCCTACCTACTCCACATTGATCATGCGACCTAGTGCGCACTGGGCGGGAGAGGCGGCCAATCTCCATGTCCAGAGGTGCCCAGCAGCCCTCCAGAGCAAGCAAATGCCCCTTTACCTTCCCCCTTGGACCGGAGGGGGTTATTGCAGTCCACCCCTGGGAGGCAATCTGGTATGGGAAGCAACACACGGGAGAGATGGAAGAGTGGATGACACAAGCAGAGACACCATCATCAAGGTGGACGCTATCCGTTCCCACAGCTTCAACTCAGAACATCTTGATATTTCAGCCAGGCTCTACAGCCCACGTGGTAGAGAAGGCCCCAAAATGGCAGAGACGCAGGCTCCATCCAGTGCCTCAGCATTGGTCGACACAGGAGAAGGAGCCCTTTCAGACCTTACAGAGTTCTCACAGAATGTCAGAGATGCAGCGGGGAACCCAGATCCTCTCAATCTACTGGACCCACCTGTTTCCATATGGGCTTGGGGACAGAAAAATGCTCTTATGTTGCAGGACTGTGTTCAACCAATAGAGGATGTTGGTAAAAACAAACTCTCTGATGAGGTCCTGATCAACCCTTGAACACTAACCTGGCGCAAGTTGATATTTGCATTATGTTATACTCCTCTTTTTCCCTACTGTGACATGCCTTACATATTATTCTGTCCTCTCACAATACTCACTTGGGAGCCTTCCAGGGTTCACTCTGTAGTTAAACTACTAGAAGTCATCTTGTTTTCACTATATAATTATTTTGTTTGCTTTTTTCATGACATTTAGGGCTCCGATCTCAAGCCTGTTTGTCTTCATTATATTAAACCTCTAATGTCATTGTTAATCTATGTAAGTAATTCTGCACATCAAAAATAAAGAATGATAAGAAAAACAGCATAAGCAGAAAAATATATATATATATTTGTTATAATATATATGTTTATTATTATTATTATTATTATTTTTGGCATTTATATAGTGCCAGCTTATTCCAAAGCATGTTACAATATTATAAAAAGGGGGACATTTAAAAATAAATGAGACAATTACAAAATGTTATAGGAACAATAGGTTGATGAGGACCCCGCTCAAGCGTGCTTGACTTGCAGTATCAGAAAATGTGTAAATGTACAGCTCCAGCGTAATAAATGTCCTGGCATAAAGCCTCCAAACTAACAAAATTGTTAAGATACGCAAGCCCAGCCCTATTTTCATCAAAAGCAAAACTGACAAGCCGCTAACTTTCCTTTACCAACATTGTTATCAATTAGTCAATCTGAAGGCTTAGTGGCATCTTATAAAAGTAGTGGAAGGCATTGAAACAGCTGCTTAGAGTTTCCTGTAGAGAATAAGGGGAACTGTTAGCAACTTAGTAGCCGTTGCCAATAACTCCCTCTCACTATTTGTGAACTTGGCCGGTGTTAGTAGCCACTATTTGCTAAAAGTAGGGACAGGTACTTTAGAATGTAACAGCTGGAGATAGGTTGGTAGGGCCAGCAAAGGATTTCAGTCATAAATGTAGCCGATTTCCACACATAAATTCTATCAATCTATCTAATAAATACCATTCCCTTTTCCTATTTCTATGTTTCTCCATTGTTTGTTTCAACTCGCTAAGAGAGTTTTTTTTACGCCAGAGTAACTGATGAAATACAGACATTAGTAAATGCAATTTTCATGTAACTGTTACTGAACGATAAACTTTTTTAAAACTGGCCTCTAATAAATCTAATAAACACAATGGATTTGTCATCCCCCAAGTAGCTATATTGGTAAGTATATGAAGATTAACATGGTCTTTAATAGGGATAGTCAAAATGTCAAGTTGTTAATTTTGACAGTTCTATATGTTCTTCAGTATTATGTTAATTTCTTATTTTTCTACAGTACATTCCTAGTAAGAAATATTTCTTCCTGAGCGATTAAAAAAATTAATTTTTATTTCATGTTTTTTGCAATAAAAAAAGTGGATACTTTTGTAAAAAGACAACATTTTAGTTGTTTTTGCACGTGATAAAATGTTATCCTCTCTTCACCTGGAGTTATGATTATATTGTTTACGTGGTTTACTGAATATATTCAAAGCATACAGAATTACAATACAGTGTGTAATATATGCAACCAGCAGAGTCTGACAGTACGAGAGATGTTAGAGCTTTGCAAAACTAACAATCCGTTCATCTGTTTATCTTTTTTGGGGAAAAAAAAATTGTAAATAATTTTCTGTTTTCCTCCTGGAACACAGGCATATTAGCTATCCTCTTAATGTGTTTGTTTTTCAATCTTTTCAATGAATACATCCTTTCTTTTTACAGAAGTTATGTAATCTCCTCTGTTAAGAATGCTTTAAGTCCTCAATTCCACAATTAGTGTTTTGTTATTCCCCAGTTCTCTGTGTGAAGTGCAATTATGAAGCCATCACTTCAGAACAGATAAATAGAAATAGATGATCAGTTGCCTGTGCCCAAGATAAAGTACCTTTAATAGGGACTAAGCTGTATTAACAGCACTACATTTACCTAAAATACCTAAAGAGGGTTCAGACATTAAAGAGGCTACAGTATTTTAAAATGAGTTATGATTCTTGGAAAGAAACAAACAACCTTAACCCTTCAGGGGCAAATATAATAATATGATGTCATCACCACCTGGTCCCTAAAGACCATATGCTAGCGTAGAATTTTATTTATTTAGCCTTGGAATTTCCATACACCTCTGTCATTGCATTGTGGAATAGGATCAATAAAGGGCATTTTATTATGGCACTGTAGATTGCCGTTGATGCATAAGTGGTTAAAAATCTCAATGATTTAGTATGAAATAACCAATGGCTCAGTCATCTTTCTTTCTATTATATTCATATATGTAGATCTTTACTATGGATGTATATATGGGTGTCTTAGAAAACAGTATTGTTTTGCCTTTAGTGGACATGAGGACAATAGAGAGCTATGTTAGCAAGTAATGCAAACAAAGGTGAACCTTTACTTGAAATGGGAGAAGAGTGGCCTTGTTTTATAGGTAAAAAGAGCAAAGGAGGATAGGCTAAAATAAGTGACTTTAACCCCTTAATAACACATGACATGTGTGACATGTCATGATTCCCTTTTATTCCAGAAGTTTGGTCCTTAAGGGGTTAAGGAAGAGGAAGATTTTGCCTTTAGAGGAAGAAGAAAGGGAGAGTAGAAAAGATGAATGTGAAGAAGGAATGTGTATGGGATGCCTACCTTATTAGTAAAACTAATAGAAGGAAGAAGGTGGAAGAAAAAAAAGAGGAATGGTTCAACTATGGTTCCACAACTTTTTGAAGTTATTTAAGAGTATCAAGAATGATAGCAATCAACTTTTCCACTTCTGTCTCCAAATTGTATGTTGGGTCATCTGACTCATCAGGATTTGTATAGTATTTCATTGGACCAGTCTAGATAGAACTAAGCAGATTGGTAATAGCCTCCAAAGATTGGCAGCGTTAAGGCACCACAGGTTTATAAGGGTTTCCAGCATTACTTCTCAAATTTCAAACCAGTCTCAAAGAATAAATTACAGCGACAGTACAAATTATTCTTCTTATTAATCTTGCACAATAGAGAGATGTCAGGTTTATCTCAAATGCTGTAATTTTGGAAATTTTGCTATATGTATGTTTCATTATAATTAAATACTTTTCTTTATGTGGGTATATATAATATTAATATACACTGTTTTATAGAGGACAGATAGGGCTTTCGTCAAATGTCTAGGATTTCAGTTCCTTTTTGGCTATTGGATGAATATTGCAAGCAGTTAAGTGAAGCTTTAAATATTTGTTGAAAGTTGATGCATCAGGGTATTTAAATATCACTAAAGTTTTCATGTAACTATGTCTTCACCAACCCAGCCAAAGCTACTGCTATATGGAACCATGATTTGTAATCTGCTACTGCTACAGAGTACAATACCCCACATTTATATCTTTGTCATGTTTTGATGCGATTTAGAGAGTCACATTAGAGCCTTAACTCAGTGTTATTTATGGATTTAAGCTTGGCTATTTTGACCTTATAGTTGAAATTCACTTTAAATTCACTTTGAGTTCTCACTTTAGTGCATTACCCTGAAAGTAATTTGTCTGAACTGAAAAGCCACATGGACAAAACCTGAATCACCTAAAACAAAAATACATTTGGACAAATTCATTCTGATGAATATTTTGCCTTCTACAAATCTAATCCTTGTCACAAGGAGAAAGTCAGTGAATTCAGACAGTAGATCAAGTAGGGCTGGCAAGCATGTGGATGGTTGAATCAGAGATGGCAGAGTGTTATCTGTGGACACTACAACTTTAAAACATTCTCCTTAAATTTTGTGACCCAAGACCCCCCATGACTGCCCAGCTGTGACAGATCAATTGGAGAAATGCTTCTAATAATAAGGCAATGATAAAGGAGATAATGGTCATCCTATTCTGGTTCCATTTTTTATATGGGAAGATGGGGTGAGACATTGGGGATGAAAAGGAAGGGTTGTTAGAAAATATAAAAACAGACTTATGGATGTTAAAAGGGGTAGAAAAATTTAAAGACATAGTGGAGGAGTACAACATTAATCATTTCAACCAAATTATGAAGGTCTTTAACATCTCCCCAGTGAAACGTTTAACTATCTGCAAATTAAAAGCTTTCTAGCAAAACACCTCTTTAAGAATAAGGAGGAGGATACCATAAATCTTATACAATTTTTTGAATTAAAGAACTATAAAAACCTAATGGCACAATGTTCTAAAGTTGTATATAGATGGAGACATGATAAACCGATAGCATTGATTAATACATGGAAAAAATAATTTCCATATACCTATAGAAAAAGAACAATGGATAAAATCCCTAAATAAGCTAAATAAAAATATACACTGTCTAAATCTTTTAGAAACCCAGTTTAAACTATCAAATAGATAGTATTTAACACCCAAGCACCTAAAGAGAATCTTCCCAGAACTACGGGACAGATCCTAGAAATGCAACACTGCTGAAGGTAATATGATCCATAGTTGGTGGCAGTGCACACCCATAAATACATTTTGGAAAGAAGTAATAAAGATAATATATCAAATAACGGAAATAAAACTACCCTGTAAGCCTGAAGTGGTTTTACTAAACTGGCACTGGGCAGAAATGACAAAAAAAAAACATCAATGGTGTCATTACATATAATTACGGCAGCCAAATTACTTCTTGCAAGAAACTGGAAAACAGAGACAATTCCAAATATCAATGAATTGATAAAAGAAGTAATATGGCAAGCAAGAATGGAAAGGGGTATCAAGGTAAACTTGGGAAACAGTTATAAGCAAATAGAAGGCTGTGATACATGGGTAAATGGATTGGATGATTTATTAGGCCTTCGATGTTCCACATAGTGACCTGATTCTTCTCTTTTAGATTCTTCCTTCCTGCCTTCACCCTCTACCAAAGGGCAACAAAAGATCAGAGGAAGGAAGAGGAGGTGAAGGGAAAAGGAAAAAAGAGGAAAAAGAAAAAGAGAAGAGAGAAGGGAATAAAAGAGAAGAAAAAAAAGAAAGGGGGTAATACAACCCTGAACCGAGCAGACAGACAAATAGAATATCAAAACATAGAAACCATACATATAAAAGGCTCGTGTACTCTCCAGGATTAAACGTGCAGGGTAGACAGACAAGAAACCTACATTAAAGAATACATAGAAATAGGGGGGCGGGGGTACCCGGGTGGGAGGGATGGGTAGATTAACAATCCAGCAATATATTGATGATGACATTCCACCAAAGCCCGCTTCACACAAGTAATACAAAATGTATGCAGGGCTGGTACAAGTCTGAAATAAAAAAAGAAAAAAAGAAAAGAAAAGGAAGGGTTGTTGAGGTATGCATGAAATGAAAAGTATAAACTAACAATTAGAAAATTAATAGGGCTATTTACTAAAGTAAGAATTTAAAGTGAATTTCAAAGTTAAGACAAGAGTAGCTAAACTAAAAGTATATATGACTTAGAGCATGTTTCAATCAGTTGGAACAACCCTTTCTTATAGTCCTACTGTCTACTTTACCCTGTTCGTGCACATCCCCCTTTCCTATAACAGGCTTCCTACTACAAAGAAACATATTTATTTGAATTCCTAAGAAAGTTGCTTTTGATTTCTGCATTTCTGTGACAGTCTTGTCTGGTTTTCTCCTTGCCCATAGAAAACTCAAGATGCACTCTCTCCATGACTCTGCACCCTCTATGTTGTTGTGCATAGAATTACTAAATGGTAAACCTTCACACAAATCGGAATCACATAATGAATACTACATTTATCATTGTCTATATTTTTACAAATGTAATATAATCGTGCGTATATACAGAAAGCAACTGTGTGCAAAGATTAAAAAATGAATCACTATCATTACATACATGTTAAACTACTTCCTCGTGTTTTATATGTCTAAATGTGCTATATAACACAGGATAGGGACTGTGTTAGAATACACTGGGGTTAAATGCTATTAATTATTTCCATACTGACATAAGAAAATCCTGAATTTGAGCAAACCAGCAAGTAAATACCACCACAGAAGGTTTAGTGGATTGCACACACAGGATTAGCTTAAGTACTTAAGATATTCAATAACTGAATTAATTTGCTGAAGGGTATGTCATATACCAGATCATATGATAGATCTAAGAAGATTACAATAAATAGCATTAATGCTAACTTTTGGATATAACCACAGAGTCAAACTAAAGAAAAAAAAGTTATGCACTGAATGGAACCTGTATATATGATGATCTGGTGCCAGCTCTACTCTAACAATGCCATCTTACAATACACTCCATTCAATGTTACAATTCACTTTTACAGTCTGTTCTACTCATGGGTAAGAAAAGATTGTCCCTGTTGGGTCCAAAATAACACACAAATCCAAACATGTTTCATGAGTGTCACTAACGCACCCTATTTCAAGAGTGTGCATGACATAGTTGTGGTGGTGAAAGGGTTAAAATTCACTGTTTGACGTAAAAATTATAACAAAGGGGACAGTGCTAAGAACACTTGAATACTAGTGTTGGGCTTTTCCAACCTCTGGACTTTATAATCTGGACATTTCTGTATATAAAATAATATTTTCCCTATTTAAGTTTTCCCTGTTTTTTCCCTGTTTTCCCTGCACCTTAGGTTATATTACTCTGTGGCGCTACCCCTTCTGTTGTTTTTACTTTTTTAAAGTTCACTGTTTGTCTGCACTAGACCAGAAATAATGATAAAATTCCCATTAACACTACCCACACTTACTAATAATAACATGAATATTACTATTTTAATTCTGCCACCACCAAGACAATTTATAAATGGGATGCCCAGGTAAACTTAATAATAAAAACCCACCAAATATAACTTAGCATAATAATAATATGTAATTGCAAAATACTAATTGGCCTCTTCAGGTAATGTGATTCTTTACCAGACAAAGCCAGAACTTAATAAAGGAATCTTTATTATGAGCAAAAAATAGTCACAGTGCATACAAAAAAATAGATAATAAACAAATAATTTACACCAACAACAGATAAAAACAAAAGTGATGACATAACATAAGTCCTAATCACTTACTCAGCTTTTCAAAGTAAAACTTCTGTCCCAGGGGGTCTCTGGTAAGAAAGATGGTGACTCACTTAGCATTAGATTCTGGCCCCTCAAGCAAGTGCAAATACACTCATTCAAATACAATATTTTATTATAGGGATAATTGAGTTAATTTTTAGTCAGAGTAAAGCAAATTTGCTTTAGTATTCACCCTGACTCATCGACTATTCTTGGTTCTTCAGATAGATTTACATTGTGTATAGCTTTCTAAAATATCCAGCCTATATCTACATTTCCAAGCAATCTCCTTTTGTTCTGTTTTGAATGAGGATATTTTTTTATTATTTTGTTCTGTGAATTAAAAGGGTTAAGCCCCAGACACCTCTGGAGTGTCATTCTGGTGACTATATTGAAGTTGAGAGGTTCTGCAGCTGCAGACCATCCTGAACTTCAATATATATTTTCAAGTACAAATACACACCTCAGCATCATTGGATGTATACCCTGTGGATTACCAGGCCTGGTCTAGAGGTGGAGTTAACGCATATATATAGAGACAATAAGTGACCACCCCCTTGTGCCCCAGACCAACATCAATCTAAATGGAAACATTTGTTTCTATCTTCTCTTGTACTTGCCACATAAATAAAAAAATGCATCTATGTATTTGTTATTATTTTTCCGTTCCATAGATATGTCACACACTTGTGACCTAATATAGTGGACATCACAATACCTTCCACTATGGTTAAGTTATGCCAATCATGTTTGGGCTTGTTTAGAAGATAGCGCTTGTCACATTCCAAATATAACAAAAATGAGGCTTAATTATTATTCTGTGGGTAAATATTAATGTTTTTTCTTTTGGATATGATACTGGAACAAGGCTACTGGCCATTAACATATCAAAGAGATTGACTCGTCAATTAAGTGGTATGGAGCCAGATATTCAGGATTTTCAAGTGTAGAATCTCACACCTTGCAGAGCCTTTGATTAATCACAGGATCCATACATATGGTAACCCATCTGACCCTTTTCACATTCCTTTGCAAATTACATTAACCCTTCTGTCACCTGACCTCTGTGGGGGTCCCAGCTTCAAAGAGGAATTAAGGCTATAAACCTTCTGACCTTTCATACAATCAAATTAACCCCTTTTGCTAACGACACCACTCAGTGGCGTACACATGACCCATGGGGCCCCGGTGCGAAAATTGATCCGTGGGCCCCCCCCCTCGCGCTTACTCTGCGCGGGCCGGGGCAGCAACACATGGCGGCGGGCACCTGGTCGCAGGGGTTGCGACCGCGGTATGTACGCCACTGCATGCAGATGCACACACACTTAAAGGACCACTACAGACACCCAGATCACATCAGCTCAATTAAGTGGTCTGGGTGTCAGGTCCCTCTAGTTTTAACCCTGCAGCTGAAAGCATAGCAGTTTCAGAGAAACTGTTATGTTTCACTTAGGGTTAATCCAGCCTCTAGTGGCTGTCTCACTGACAGCCGCTAGAGGCGCTTCCGCCATTTTAAGACACTGAACGTCCATAGGAAAGCATTGAGTAATGCTTTCCTATGGGCGGTTTGAATGCGTGCGCGGCTCTTGCCGTGCATGCGCATTCGGAGCTGAGAGGCGGAGGGATCCCCAGCGCCATGGGAGTCCAGCGCTGGAGAAAGGTAAGTGCTGAAGACACACACACACACTCTCACGAACAAATGCATACAAACTAGCTAACAGACACACACATTTACTGACAAAGACACACTCAGCGGCAGACATACATACACACTCACTTACAAAACATACACTCTCACTGACAAACACACACTCACTAACAGACATCAAACAGACTCACTAACACACACACACACAAACACACTCAGTAACAGACACACACAGTAACACACTCACTGACACTCACTAGCCCACACTCTAACACAAACACTCACACTAACACACACACACACACACTAACGCTCACACACTAACACACACACACGCTCACACACACACTAACACACACACACACACTAACACTCACTCACACACACACACACACACACTAACACTCACTCACACACACACTAACACACACACACACTAACACTCACACACACTAACACTAACACACACTCACACACACTAACACACACTCACACACACACACACACTAACACTCACACACACACACACACACACTAACACTCACACACTAACACTCACACACGTTTTTTTTTTATTTAATCCCCCCAGCCTCCTTACCTTTTGGAGTGCTGAGGGGATTCCCTGGGGTCCAGTGGTGCTGCTGGGCTCCTGGGGGGGCCGGTCACCCGGCGACCTGGCTGGTCCTGCGGGCGCGCGAGGGAGCACTCTCCCCTGAGTGCTTCCTCTTCAGCTCCCTCGCGCGCCGCGTACTGATACCGGCGCCGGAAGATGACGTCATCTTCCGGCTCCGGTATCAGTGCGGTGCGCGAGGGAGCTGAAGAGGAAGCACTCAGGGGAGAGTGCTCCCTCGCGCACCAGCCGGCCGCCGGGTGTAAGCAGGGCCAGCCTCGGGGTGCCCGGAGGTGGCCGGCTCCTGGGCCCCCCAGGAGAAGAGGCTGGCGGAGAGCGTACATACCGGGTCGCAGGGGCGGCCGGGCCCCCTGGTGGGCCGGGCCCGGTCGCAGCCGCGACCCCTGCGACCCTGGTATGTACGCCACTGACACCACTACCACCCCCTTTTCACTCCCCTATCTTACTCTTACCTATTCTCTCCTTCTTCTCAACTCTCTCTTTTCAAAAAAGTGAAAAATTCATGCAGGAGCTTAAAGCGACTACTGATAAGATACAGATAAAGAGAGGCAGCTAACAGATGCAGGACACCCCGAAACGAAGGCAGTTAATGCAAAGAAGGGTAGACTAGAAATGGAAATGATGCTACTGAAATGTTTCTATATAGACGATCCTGTAATATAATCGGTAACCACTGGTATTGCATGAAATGTTAATAGAAAATACCCTTTTTTATATAAGCTGTGATGCTCCACTGTACACAAGACTGTTTATACAGGATGCTTCTCTCTCTGTGATATAACTCTGCATGAACCGATAAATAAAGAATTAAAAAAAAAATGAACCCCTTTTGACATTGACAATACCACCTCTACCAGGCAGGCAGGTCATCTATGCACTACACAAACTACATTAAAGGACATTATTCCATAATGCAACAATGAATTGTACACCCTTGTCGTGACACCTCCCTTCAATAAGAGATGCAATGGGAGAAGGCTCCCATGCCTTTACCTTGCTGATCAATACTTGTTCTTTTTTGCTTCCACATCATACACTCATCTTTTTCATAACATTTATGCATTTATGCATAAATGGGGTAACCCTCATGGGTTCGCACACCTCCCTCAAAAAGGCTTGCCTTTAATCCCTAAGCCATATCACAGCCATATCCACAACAAACATGCCTGATTTGCCACTGCTCTATGGTCACATTTCTCAGGCCACACCCACTGTGCCCATGTAGTAGCACCCGTGTAGTAGCTCTAAGAAACCGAAACAGATTTCTGCAGTACTCCCCTGTAATCACACAAAAGATGAGACAGAGAACCCTCCCAGGGTACTTGCGCTATATCAACACTCTTCATCTCTTTTATTTTGTGGTCTTTCTGCTGGGCTCATCATACTATCTGACTCTGAACCATTGGTTCAGAATCAGAGTAGCTTAGCTACAGACTCCTGCTCCTGAGCTAGCTGGAGTGTATGCGGGATGGTGATAAGCTGACAAGGTTCCTGGTTCCCCCAACAGTGTCCTGGCAAACTTTCACCAGGCACCACAGACAACTCTGGCTTTGGCACAGCCTGGCACGCATGCTCATTCTGCCCTCCCTCCCAGCAACTTTGTCTTGGCACACTCTTACATACTGCCCTCTACACAGTAGGACCCCTACAAGGCTTGGGTTTCTAACACACATTACTTTCAGACACATACTGGGATAACAATCTACCCAAGTCAGTACCAAATAATACATTTGCAGGGATATTTTCATCTGACCCCAAATCTCTGAAACCCTTCCCCGCTCCTCAATCCAAAAAAACTCATGCCATTGGCACTACTTCCCCAATTCCTTTAACTGCTAGAGTTCTGCCATGAATTAAGTCCTCGGAGCGCACTAGCTCTGGACGCACAAGAGTCACATCTGACCTAGTGCCCCTGAGTACCACCGTTACCTCCTTTCAAATTGTCACAGGTTGCAGATTCCCATTGCTGCTTCTCTCTGACCTGGTTACAAACAACACAGAGGACATTGGTTCTGAGGACGTTTACTAGAGCAAGCCCCACTTCGTTGCAAATAAAACATCTGCGACTATCTCCCTGCGCAGAAATGGCACTAGTTCCACCTCTCCCTGGAGTGGGAGCTAAAATGAAAGATGGCCCGCTAGGCCATGGGGTGTCGTGGTAGTGTGGGCTTCCAGCTGGATGCTCCATTGGCAAAACCTCTGCTCCGGTCCACTGTTGCTCAGTTGACAGTGTGGAAATCTGCCAGCTCACCCGCCTCCAACTCTGTTTTTGCGGTCCAGCAGTCATACTTGTACATCGGCTGGGCAGAGCTGCAAAAACTGTTCTTCCAAACTTTCTAAGGTTTTAATCTCCAGCCCCCTAGTCCACTGCCGGAATGCTGTTGCCAGGTGCTCCACAACTGCTGCGTAACTTTCTGTGGAAAGTTACAGAACTTTCAGGATTTTGCAAAGTCCTGAATTTCTTCTGGTGCACCTCAGGAGTAAGGTTGTACCGACTCTGCAAGGCAGCCGTAATCGTATCATAGTCCTGGTCAGACTCTGCTGGAAGCACTGCAAATGCCTCCAGTGCAGGACCTCTGAGACCAGGGGTGAGGTACTTTGTCCACTGGTCCTTTGGTAGCTGGTACTGCCTGCAAACTTTTTCAAAACTTTGCAGGAAAACATCCAGATCACCATCTTTATCCAAAGTTAGTAAATTTTATGCATGTGGTCTGGGTGCAGAAGAGTCTCTTGAATCAATACTCCTAGGAGAGGCAGTCAACCTCTCCAACTAAGCCATTTTTAGCTCATGCTCTCTGGCAGCTTGGCACTCCATAGCCTCTCCCTCAGCTTGGTGCTCAGCAGCCTCTCCCTCAGCCTTCTGATATTTAAGGAGGATAAGCTGTAGTCTTTGGTTTGTATCTGCTGAGTCCACATATTTCAACACTGTTTTTAAGTAAGAATCCAAAGGATCTCCAGATCATGGACAAACACTACAAATAACTCCTCTGCAGTGTTTGAGGCATCAATTTGCACTGCTAGTTGTATATCATAGTCCACCAGTGCTTGTAATAGTTCATCTTTTGTTTTTCCCCGACAGGGAATAGATCTCTCCCAGCAAAGCTGATCTAGCACTGACTTGGACTGTGCCTGGTACTCCATTTAGTAAATAAAAGATAGCAAAGAAAAAGACGGGGCAGGGGTATGTTATGGTGTAAATATATTATATATGCACTGAGTTCAGCCTTTGGAAATTGAGACACAATTTCTTTTAGTGCCTGGATTAACCAACAAATCCAGAAACACTAAAATCTGGTACAAAAAGATAAAAAAATATTTAGTTGTCCCACCGCTATGCCACCAATTTGTCATGAAGTGTACTTCAAGAGTGTGCGTGACGTAGTTGTGGTGGTGAAAAGATTAAAGTTCACTATTTGTCTGCAGTAGACCGGAAATAATGATAAAATCCCCCTTAACACCACCCACACTTACTAATAATAATATAAATATTACTATTTTAACGCTGCCACCACCAAGACAATTTATAAATGGGATGCCTTGGTCCCCCAGGTAAACTTAATAATAAAAACCCACCAAATGTAGCCTAGCACAATATCTATGTAATTGCAAAATACGAATTGGTCTCTTCAGGTAACATGATTCTTTACCAAAGGTAGAACTTAATAAATGAATATTTATTATGAGCAAAAACTAGTCACAGTGCATACAAATTATAGATGATAAAAACATTATTTACACCAACAACAGATAAAAACAAAAGGGATGAAATAACAGAAGTCCTAATCACTTAATCAGCTTTTCAATGTAAAACTTCTTCCCCAGGGGGTCTCTGGTAAGAAAGATGGTGACTCACTTAGATTTAGATTCTGGCCCCTCAAGCAAGTACAAATACACCCCTCAGTATCATTGGATATATACCTTATGGATTACCAGGCCTGGCCTAGAGGTGAAGTTAAGGCATATATATAGAGACAATACATGACCACTCACTTGTGCCCCAGACCAACATCAATCCAAATGGAACATCATCTCATATGTACTTGCCACAGAAATAGTAATTGTATATACGAATTTGTTATTATTTTTCCGTTCCATAGATATGTCATACGACTTACTTGCGACCCAGTATAGCGGACAATGAGCAACAACTCACTTCCTCACAGAGTAAACTATCAGCTATTGCTTGGTTTTAGTTAACTTAATCCTATGTTAGGTTCTTAATTGGTTGTGTTTTATAGCAGTTGTGGTCAAACAAAAGGCACAATTGGAGATCCCCAGTAGGCATACCTATTACATGGGCTGAGAATGCTGGATTAACCACAGTACCTTTTAGCATATTACTGCCATCTGGATTAGGCAAATTATTTGACACTTTATTGTATTTCTATACATAGTTTACTTATTTAATATACAAGTATTTATAATATTTCTGTGTATTTTATTTGATTGTTTGTATTGTTTTGACAATGGTTCGTAAGTCATTATATAATTTTTTTTTTAAATTGGTATTTGTAATGCAGATGTGTGCAACTGCAATTTACCATTATCTTGGATTCCTAGTACAAAACAAAACAAAAAAACCTCATGGTTTTATACTAAACTGTAAATTGTTGGCATTTAACATTCTAGGCAAAATGGCTAAACTGAAAACATTTTTTTTCCAAATAAGTTCAGCAAAGATTAACATTCTCTGGTCAGTTCCTGACAATTGTCAGGTTAGAGAATAATGTTAGAATATGAACATCTTGAATATAAATTTATCATAAAACTAGAGCATCTCACAGAAATGCCACCGTCTGCAAAGTGACCAAACAAGTCGAGCAAATTATTGTTCTGATTCGCACACAGCAAAATGCTTCATCGTTTGTGAAAGAAACTGAACACTCATGAATAAAACTGTCATCTGAGAACCTTATCACAGGAACAAAAGCAACACTGTTCTGTATTAAAATTACTTTGTCATTTTGAAAAGATCAAACAAATTTTAATGCAATCTTCCAAAATCCATATTTTAGAAGAATATTTTTTTTTAACTATTTACGGAATGAGGTGAGAATTAAAAAATAGAAGCATTCCTTTATTGGAACTCTCTAGTAATTAGAAATTCTACTTTTATTTAATATATATATATCGACTATGCTTTGTGTTTTCTTTTCTTTTTTTTTTTATAACTGCCGGGAGTTTTGACAATCTAGATTACTACTGTAGAAACAGATTTGCAAACATTCACCGTACAACTAATTGGGAAGGAAAATGATGTAGACGGTTTATGCTATAGAATCCAGTGAAACGGCCTATTCTGTATGCAAATTCCATTTTAATTTGAAACAATTTGGAGAGCAGATGTGAAGATAAAAAAAGAAATAACAGGTCCTGTCTACTGGAGGAGAAATGTTTTGCTCCAGTTCTTAAGTGCAACTCGAATCAGGCTAATTATGCATATTTCCTTTTATCTCGGTGTAAATTATATTGTATGAGCAGCTGGCAATGCAAGTGTATGTTTGAGAATTATAAACAAAAGTCATAATTAACCATTTTATTTCAGCCTAGAACAAACAAAGGAAACCTTTCACAATGCGCTTGAGGAAAATGTATTTTTGTGTTGAAATTTGCAAGACAGTCTAATTCGTAATTACTTCCATTCATCTATATGAGGATCACTATTTCAGCTTATTTTGTTTCTTGTAAACACATTAGAATATTTAATTGTATTTACAATGTTGTCTCAACAATATCACACGCGTGAACTATGATCCATGTAGTACACCGCGAGTAGGAAAAATCTACTAAGGTGTGATTAGAATAATTTTTTACTCCAGTGAGAATAAAATCTCTGCTTTACCTACTTTATGAGGCAGAACCAGCAAATTAAAACTATTTTACGTATAAGAGCTCAGTCTCTGCATCAAGTAGCATAAAGATATTTAACTTTCTACAAACAGGTATAGAATTTATAATACGTTTGCCATTTAATGCCTGATTTTACAATGATCAACAACATTAAAACCACCTGCCTAATATCGTGTAGGCTTTCCTCATACTGCCAAAACAGCTCTGATGCATCAAGGCATGGACTACACAAGACCCCTGAATGTGACACCAAGACTTTAGCATCAGATCCTTTAAGTCCTGCAAGTTGTGAGGTGGAGCCTCCATGCATAGGATTTGTTATTCCAGCACATCTCACCGATGCTCAATTGGATTCAAATCTGAGAAGTTTGGAGGCCAAGGGAACACCTCAAACTTTTTGTCATGTTCCTCAAACCATTTCTCAAACCATTTTGCAGTGTGTCAGGGAGCATTACCCTGGAGAAAGAATCACTGCTGTCATGGAACACCATTGACATGAAGGGGTATACATGGTCTGCAGCAATCTCCAGGTAGGTGCTATGTGCCACATGAATGCTAGGATCCAAGATGTCCCAGAGCATAGCACTGCCTCCAGTGGCCCCATAGTACATCCTGCTGCCATCTCTTTCCCAGGTAAGCAATGCACATGCACCTGGCCATCTACCTGATCTAAAAGAAAACATGATTCATCAGACCAGACAACCTTCTACCATTGGTCCAGTTCTGATACCCATGTCCCCGTTGAAGGTGCTTTCAGTAGACAGGGGTCATCATGGGAACTCTAACTGGTATGTGGCTATGCAGCCTTATACACCACAAGGCCAGCCTTTGCTCCCCATGTGCATCAATGAGCTCGGGGCGTTCATGACCATGGTGTCAGTTTACTGATTGTCCCTTCTTGCACCACTTTTGGTAGGTACTAACCACTGTATATTGGGAACATCACATAAGATTTGCAGTTTTGGAGATGCTCTGATCCAATCATGAGCCATCACTAGTTGTCCATGTCAAAGTCAGTCAGATCTTATTTCTCTTGCCTGTTTTTCCTGCTACCAACACATGAAATTTAAGAACTGACTGTGCACTTGCAGCCTAATATATCTCACACTTTGACAGGTCCCATTGTAACACTATAAGCAATGTTGTTCACTTCACCTGTTGGTGGTTTTAATGATGTGGCTGATCAGTGTATGCATAAAAAATATAAACATAACAAAAAGAACACATGAGAAACTTTCTTTCTCATAATCATTTAATATAGATGAAGTGATGAAGGTTGGAAAGGCCTGAGGTTTGGCCACAAGTTCTGCTATCTTGGTGTGCTTGAATATGTTCACATACGTTGGTAAATATAAATTCAGATTAAAAGTAGTGTATTTGCTAAACCGGTACAAAAAAGTATATGTGCAAAAATATCATATGAGTTACTTTTATATAGAGTGAATTACTAAAATGAAAGTTGTTAGGAACCAACAAAGATATTCAAAATAGTAGGCCAAAAATATTCCATTGATCAGTTGGAGAATTATTTGGTCTAATAAGTTAAATACTCTAGTTAAATTGTAAGAAATCCTAGTTAAATAATCAATTCTAATTTTAAGGTAAAGTTGTATGGATCAAACTGCCGTGGGCATCAGAATAACGGCCGACCACCTTACAACATAATATAAATTGAAAATACGGCTCTTGAAATTAATATATTTTTCCTTGATATCTATTTTATCTATTGGTTGCAGAAACATGTGACTGGAATGTGCTATTAATCTTCTGGTTAATAACCTGCCACGGACATGGCTAATATTCATGTTAACTTTTATAGTCTTGTTAAATGTCATATTTCTTTTATTATGCTGGCCATGTTACGATTCACATTCAATAATGAGCATGTTCTTTTCAAAGTATTAAAGCTACCTTGCTGTCTAGTAATAAACCCCAGGCAAACTACCTTTTGCAGATTATTCACCAGTCTTACAGATTTAACCTCTGCCCTCTGGGAGGCTGAGGGAAACATCCGTATAATCTCTTTACAGTCAGTTATGTCTTTCAGTCGCTTGCTGTGCTCTTTCCTATACAAAGGGTATACATGTAAGAAAAAGTCAAGTTCTTACTAAACATTTTTAGTTGTTGATCGCATTTTTATCAGTTATGACTCTCTGTATATCAATGTTATTATCGGAAATAAGCAATAGAGTAAGTACTTTGTAGAGTTTGTGCTTCCGGGCCTAAGTGCCATACATTTGTAATTATTTTTAAAATTTATATGGCATCAAGATTTAATTTACACGTATACATTGGCGATACTTAAAATTAAATTATTGACTTAAACAAATAATGATAACAGACACAAGAGGTGAAGAAGAGCCTGCTTAGATGAACTTACAGTCAGGTATGAAGTGGCACATTGTTTACTGTGTATGAAGCAAAGTGTATTTATACAACATTTAAGAGGAACACAGAACTAAATTATGTGTATTAGAATTAATAAAAACTAAGACTGAGCATTTGACCACTTTCATACCTATGCCCAGGGATGTAAGAGATATATGTTTAGCATATGATTTTTTTGATTGTCATATTTAGTTACTTTGTACAGGAAGAGCCTAATAGTTACTGCATAAAGTAAGAAGGTTAGCGACCTATGAGAAATGCCTTCGATATACTGATGTCAAAAGCAGTGAGTTGGTGAGGTAGAAGGAGATGGCAACCTTGTGGCACTGGTCCAAAGATATTTTGTTTTGTGTCTCTAAATCTAAACCATCATACCCTTTTTTCCTAAGGCTGTGTATATTTTACTTGTTAACTAGGGAGGGTGTTCCATGTGTCTATAAAAAGCCACTAGTCAGTCACAGTCTTGAAAGTTATTTGCATGGAGCTTACCAGCTAATCACTAGCTTTGCCTTCAATACACATGAGTGAATAGCAGTCCTACTTACCTGGTTAACAGTATACCAAAGACTGAATCAAGCTGGAGCCGGATTCATTTCCATCTGGTTTCCATATAGTTTCTGAGCAGTACAAGCTAAGATAGAACAAAGAGCACGATGGTACCAGGTAGAGTCAACAGCTGATTCCATATCATTGTTTCAAGAACCTATGTGGTAGCCACACTTACACAACCTCTGTAGTAGCTTATTGAAGCTGGGAATAAAAGTAGAATATTTGTTCAGTTTGGATATGGGATTACTTACATCCCACTACACAGAGAAGTTGTAAAACCTATACAGATACTGCTCACTTACCGACCGGGTTCCGTTCTTACGACCCGGGTGTAAAACAAATTGGTCGGTAAGTGAGGATGTATGCAGGTCTATGTTCAGGGAAATTTCCCTGAACATAGACCACCTCTCTCACGTGGTGAATTCCTTAATCCCCATGCTAGAGAGCTAGTCGTAGGTGCGAGAGTAAAACAGGTAGGTCATAAAATGAGGACCAGTAAAAAGAAAGAAAGGTTGCGCCAAAAGAGAAATATAAGAAATAAAAGTAGTAAAAATCTTAAATTAAAAAAGAGTGGTTATGGATAAAAAATGGATAAGTTCCAGTAGTGATATAAATATAGTCACTAATTCCGCTGTGGGGGAGTCTTCTCTTGTTGTAGTGGTTCACACCGTCTCGTGATATGGAAAACACAAAGAGAGAGGACCAATCGTGTGGAGTGTATAAAATTAATGGAACAGTGATAAAAATATATATGTCACACTCACATTTAGATAAGCTATAGACAGCTCAGGATTTATAGGCATATAGCGGAATAATCCCTGCTATCAGGATGTCTTGGTGCTTGTCCTCCAGGGGGTTTATCCAATTCTCGGGAGAAGAAGGGAATAAAAAACAGCAGATAGTGCTCTCTGATGATATTGTAAGATAGTGAATAAAATGAAATAAAATATACTCACAAGTGGAGTGCAGATCACACTGCACTTTGGAAATAACGTTGGTGGTATAATCCCCACCACAGGATATGTTGTATAAAATGCCAGGAAAAAATATAAATAGTAATAATAGTAGTGTGTAAAAAATGATAATGGTATAAATATATAACCAAATATCTTTTATTATATAAATAACACAATATTAATAACCATTAACGCGTTTCACCGCTTGGGCTTTATCAAAATGGAATAACATATAACCTGGCACATAAAGAATATATATAGGTACACTATATATTATTAGCGCTAACCTCATCCTTTTTGTACTATAAAATGAGGACCACCTGTACTGAATACAAAATCCAGTATAGTGTATGACCTAAACCTTTGTAGATGAGTAGTAGGAATGCTGAATACAAATGCAGTGGTATATTGATAAAACAAATTTTCTTTCAGTTGTCTACCAAATTACCTCTCATGCTTATTTATTCTGAAAAGGTCACAATAGGCATCAAGTTAAGGGGTCTGGGTGCTGTGGTCCTGTTGGTTTAGCCCTATACCTGAAAGTATTGCAGTTCTGCTGCACATTGTCAGCCCCTTCAGGCACCTCGCTGGTACTGTATTTTTTGGGGGCATGAATACTAGCAATGTGTCAGGATTACAAGTTGATCCAGCACGCAGTGCTAAGGATAACGTATAACCGGACCTTAGAATGGCCGGACTTAACATCTCCAAGAATAGTCAAAATACTAGCCGAGGTCAGAGATACAGAATCAGACACCAAGATGAGGGAAAGCCAAAAGTCAAGGATACCAGATATCAGGGAAGTCAAAACAAAGCCAAAGTCAAATACCAGAAAATCAAGATCAGGAATGCACTCTCGGATAACCATAGGCATAAAACCACGACAGGGCAATGAGTTAGAGGAGAGCTTGGTTTAAATAACCCTCCTGTGGATCCGATTGGCTGTAACCGGCTTTTGACCCCAAAGGCAATGACCAGGTTTACATGTGCTTGATTGCTGCTCAGCACAAAACCGTCCTGTGGATTTGATTAGCCATGACCGGCCTTTGACCCCAAAAGTAATTATCAGGTTTCCATGAGCATGATTGCTCCTCGGCACAACTTTTCCTGTCAGGACAGTAAATGCCATTAACCACATTTTTATGTGCGGATGAATACGTGACACAATGTAAATGATTTAGCACTGATAGATTTTGTGCTTTGTGGGAAGGAAAGGGAAAACTTCAGCGAGAAAAAGGCAAGGTTACTCAGTGATTACTTCTGAAATTTTAGGGGATCGTATGATCTCCCCATTATTTGCATGCACACATGAGCAGTATAATATTAAATAAAACTAATTTAATGGTGATTTAATTATTATTTTCAATATGATATAGGGGATATGAAGCAGGCAATTGCTGCATGTTGGCTTCTTTGTGCTTTAATTGTTCTCTTTATTCTTAATGTGTGATCACCTATAACAGTGGGATACAGTTTAGACAGACATTTGCTGAACAAATTGTCCAACATCTGTTTACTTTGACAAGTACCATTGGTTATACCATTACTCATACTCTTTACTCTAGAAACAAGCGTGTTCTTCTGAGTCACATTCACTGATATTTACCTAAATTATATAAATATCACAAACAATACTATTACTAATACTATATATTATTACGGATAACGAACAGATTAGGAAAATCTCCAACTCTGTTGATAAACTTAATTATTGATATTTTTACATTTTAGGCTGAAACTTTGGAAATGTATCATTACAATCTATTGTTTAGTGACTAGGTCTCCACAGTGTCTGCAACATCTTCCCACACTAACTAAACACAAATTCAGTCACTGTGAAGACTTTAACTTTATGATATAATAAACCTTCTTTCTGGATTCCTAGAACTGCTGAGAAAATAAACAGTGGAATTCGTTCAGTTCCTTTCCTAAGGTAAGAGAGATATTACGAGCCATTAAACAAGTCCAATCTTGGATGAATCACTAATGTTTTCTACAGTGGACTGCAGGGGGGGAATTCTGACCCTTTCGTGCATGGCTCCATTTAATGAACAACTGCGGGGCAGTGTTGCTTATTAAAGCCTAAACGAATGCATTATCTCTTTGTTATGCTAATGCCGTACCCCATGCACGATTTAGAACGGCACTTCCAGGGAAATTAAGTATGTTCATTGACACTGTGAAATGTTTTCACCCTCACCGTAACCTTCACAGGCTAGAAACATCTATCAGTCTTTAAACTATTCATCTGCAAAAAATAAAGAAAGAAAAAAGAAAAAACTAAACAGCTAACCAATTATTATGCTAATGTCTTCCGATACATTGCAATAGTTTCTCGTGGAAATGTATCAGGTTAAGTTTGCAGCATCTAAACTGCAGAATTATCCATAAAAAATTTAAGTAAACACATTCAATCCATCTAAATGTTCTGCCTCAACTCTCCCTTTTTGCAGTTGTTTTAGAGTACAATGTTATTGCGATTTATATATAATACATTTTCATATAACACATTTTTCCTGCTCTGTTTATTAGTTTGCTACCATAGTTGTTAACAGTATGTCTTAATCTACAAAAACTATTTCAAAAAATGAAAAGTACATTTTAGAAGTTGTGTTAAAATTTTAATTGAAAATTAGACTTAATTTTGACTGAATTACAATGTGCCTGAAATCCATATGTCCAAGTATTATATGAATGTATATATATGTATATATATATATATATATATATATATATATATATATATATATATATATATGTTAACAGACAACTTGTACATTGGATGAGCATGTCCTTTTGATGAGTTATTTGGAGTTCTATCTTTGGCACCAAAAAAAGAGAGATACTATTTATAAAATGACATAATTATATTTTAAAGTGCCCTGACCATGCCCTTTTTTTTTTAGCATTTTTGGTTCATCCAAATCGTTTTCCTGAATATTTTTGCATGGGTGACGTGTGGAAGGGCAAAACTCCTACGTCAACCCTATCACCTGAACTACTTTTTTTTTTTTTTTTTCGGACAAAGTGATTCAGTCAAACTGAATTTTTAACACCATGCACATAAGTATTGAAAATGTAGATTATTTTGTAACCAAAAAATATATACAAAGTTTTATGCAATATACTAGTGTTATATTTTAAATCAAACAATATTGTACTTTTACCTCCAAAAAAAGGTACTTGTGTTCCTTAATGATTATTGCTATTATATCTTTGACTATTTAAAATAGGTATACTGAAGTTAAAATGAATCTCACAAGTGAAAACTTCCTCACAAACATTTTCTCTACAGCAATATTTTTTGGGGATCAGAGATTAAAATAGCCGAACATGCATCTGATCACTTCATCTTTAGCATTCCACATTTCGACTAAAAGAAGCAAACAGTTCACATTTGAGCCAAGGATAATTAAAGAGTAATTTTAAGGAGCCTAATTATCTATACTCTTTACAGTGGTGACAAGGCAAAGAGGTCCCCTGTCATATTGTCCATGCATACAGTGACATATAACACCTTTACAAATATTGTAGAAGCTATTAGACTACCTCCATCACCACTACCATTAAAATTGATTTTGTTTTACATTCTTCTTTGTTCTCTAAATCTTACTAACTTGTGTGCTTGGTATTCATGTGTGTGCTGCGCAGATCCTTCCTCTTTTTGACTATTGGAGAAAGCTCAATCAGCTGCTGCATGCATGGGGGGAAATGAGGAGTTTAGTTTTTGAAAGATTAGGTATTAGAAAATGGTAAGACATCCAGTTAACCCCTTAAGGACACATGACATGTGTGACATGTCATGATTCCCTTTTATTCCAGAAGTTTGGTCCTTAAGGGGTTAAAGGTGATTTGTGTCATGTTCTAGGAGGGCAGGAAAGAGATTATGCGAGGTGAAGTAAATCTGGGTATCATTAGCATATAGAAAGTATAAAATCCCCCCTCCCCCCAAAAAAGGTTACTAAGAGAGGCAGTGTATATGGAGAATAAGAGAGAAACAAGAACAGATCCTGGGAACACCATCTGTGAAGGCCAGTGGGGAGGAAGTGTCCCCAGAGTAGGAGATACTAAATGAGCATAGGATGACAACTGGGAAAGTTCAGTGACATTGAGTCCAAAATTGTGTAGGGTTTGAAGGAGAGAGTGGACAACAGTATCAAAGTCAACAGAAACAATGAAGAAAATTGGGAGAATGTAATGACCTTTAGATTTAGCAGTGATTAAGTCACTAGTCACTGCGGTAAGGGCAGTTTAAGTAGAATAAAGGGAGCAGAAGCCTGGTTGAAGAGGGTCAAGAAAAGAGTTGGTATTGAGAAAGCAGTTATACAGGTAAAGACAAGCCACTCAAGTAGCTCAAGTGAAGGGAAGTAGCAATATAGGATTGTTAGAAGGGGAAGTAGGGTCAAGAGGTAACTTTTCTAGGAAAGGATTGATGATTGCATGTTTGAGGTAAGACGGGAAGATGCCAGAGAAAATTTCAAAATATGTAGGGTAGGACCAGACTAGGGGAAATAAATTGGATAGGATGAGAGTGAATGGGATCAAGTGGTGGGTTAGGAGAAGTTTAGATACCTCTTGCTCAGAGACAGGGGGAAAGGAGTTCAGAGTGGAGGAAAGAATGGTAGCAAAGTATTGGAGGTGAGAAGGAAAGAAGGGAAATTGCATTCCTAATTTGGTTGATCTCGCCAGCAAACTTACATATAAAATCACTAGCAGTGAGTTTAGTTAATGGTGAGGTTACAGTGGGGTGGAGAAGGAAGTTAAAGATACATGAAAAAGGTGTTTGGGATCATGCGACTAGGTACAGATGAGAAAGGTAAAATGCTCTTGTTTGGCAAGGCAGACAGTGGAAGTATTTTTCGTAATGTAAGATATCAGGTGTAGTGCGAGACTTTCTCCGACAATGTTCTGCAGTATAAGGACATTATTGGGGCTAGTGGGTGAGCTTGTTGTTCCAGAGATGAAGGTGTGGCTGGTATTTAGAGTAAGCTTTAATTGGTGCAACTGCATCTAGAGTGGTAGATAGGACAGAATTGAAATATGAGGTAGCCTGAGAAGCACATGAGAGAGATGAGAGAGGAAAAGAAGATACTGAAGAGAAGAAGACAAATTACATAGATCAAGTGAGCTTAGATTTGTTCAATTTGTTGAATGAAAGTGCAGATTAGAAGATGTGGCCAGGCACAAATGTGTATTAGAGAATTAGAGACAGAGCACACGTTGGGAAAAAAACAATGTCAAGGGTATTATAAATATGCTGTTGTCACCTTTTGCATAAGTGGGGATCTAGGTTAGGAAAAAGTGTTCCCCCACCCCTTCATCCTTACAGGAACTCTCATCCAACAGCCCAGTTATCTCTCTCTCTCTTTCTCTCCCCCTCTCTCACATTCAAACACTTCTCCCTCATATACACACATGCAGGCTTGCACATGCACATAGATGACTCCATGTACATGCAAGCAGGCTGCCATGCACAGTGGCCCCCTACAGCTTAGCTCCCTTGATAGGGAGCCAGCAGTTAACAGTCTATCCGGCAATCAGACATAATAAATAAAAAGAATAAGACAGCGCTAGATAACTTTTGGCAGCAACCTTAAAAAAAGGGAATCCCTCAAACCCTTTGAAATAAGATAAATACATACAATAAAAAAGGCTGCGGACAAATATAAAATCCAATGGTTAAACAAAAAAGGAGAGAATTAGTCCAGCTATTGTGTCCTTACAAGTGTCCTTGGATGTTGAGGTCTTCTACTTGTATAGTGGTATCACTTGATATGAAAGATAAAAAGGAACAAGGAGCAACCAATGGTGTAGTACGTAAAATTCAGGTATAGGTGTGAAAAGTAATAGTATAAAACTCACATTTACCAGAGCTAATGTCCAGCTCTGGAGTGAAGTGCGTACAGCGGTTTTATCCCCGCTTATGGGATATAAGGCAGGTTCCTCTCCGTGAGTGGTTTTCAATTCTCGGGATAAAAAGAAGAAACAGCCAATAGTGCTCACTGTATGGCAATATGAATAAGAATAATAAAAAAATTGTACTTACAAAATAAGAGCAGACACACTGCTCTTTGATGACAGCTTGGGTGGATTGATCCCCACCTAAGGATTTCTTTGAGTACAGGAAACTTCCAGGAGTATTCAAGGTTTTTTATAAAACCAGTAAAAAATGATAAAAATAACAATAAAAAGCCAGGGTAAAATAGAAGTTATGTGTCTATAAAAAAGATAATTGGCACAAACAAATGACCAAATCATACTTTAATATATAAAACATAATATTTTAAATATCCATAACGCGTTTCGTCACTCAAGGACTTTTTCAAATGGAATAACATGTTTAACCTGGCAGGTAGATATTATATAGGAACATAATTATTTGAATTTTGGCGCCAAAACTTGGTCCATCCAATCAGAATTAAAAGCACGTTTAAAACTTAAAATACGTTAATAACTTAATAAAAGCTTAGTTTATAATATAGCAACATGATTCTAATTAATATAAATCAAAAACGAGGGTGAAAAAGTATAGATTTAAACGTTTCAAAATGGTAAGTGTGAGAGCTGCAGGCTAGTTTCAACAAACAATGAATTTTGCAAATTGTAAACTACTCTTTCCATGAAACTGGCTATATGAAAATGATTCAATGTTTGTAGATAGTTTTTTTTTAAGAATACTCAGAGACTGAAAAGAAAATGTTACTAAATGGATTTGTGCCTCAGGCTCAGGGCCCAGAAATGTTATCATACTTTAGAAATCAAAATGTCAACCTGGAGACCAGGAAGGTGTTCTTCTCTTGCATGAACTAAGCAGTCAACGTTTCTGACAGTCTCCGTGACTTGAAACTGTGTCTATCTGCCAGAGCATCAAAGAGCATCAAAGATGTTCCTTGCATTGGTTCATATGCAGATGGAGAATTCAGACAAAATGTCCTTGACAAATCATATATTTTCTTCTTCTGTTTAAATCTGCACCAGGAACCTAAGCTGCTCAGTGTTAAATGTTAATTTACAATAAATCTCTAAATCCTACCAGTTTTTAATTCTTTTTAAAATAGTCTATTTAAAATAGCTATCATTTTCCCTTCCCATGAAATATAGTGCCCTATGGGATTCATCCTCAAGCATCCTTAAGTTAGCTTTCAATTAAAAGTAATTTAAAATTTAATAGATATGTACAGTATGTATGTATGTGCAGTTTTATAAGGATACTCTCTAAAAGAGAAGACAGATTACCTTACTTGTGATCACTTACACCTGCATAGCTGTCAGCATGTCTGGAAGGTCAACCAATCAGAGCACTCTGAGTGAAACGGCATGGCGTGGGAAGGCTTTATAAGGCTTTCCCTGCTCTGTAAGTTCAGCGTGGAGCCCTCACTGAGTACAAATGGAATTATTTTTTTCAGCATTCTTTTAATTATTGGGTACTTTTTTATTTTAACAGTTCAACACAACTTTCTGTATTTTCATTTAGGCTATCTTTGGGGCTGAAAAAAGAAGATGAAAGAATAAAAGAAGACCTCTAATGGTAAGTATTGCTATATTTTTTTCAGTTATTGAATTTTTTTGACCCTCCTCACTATTAGGGTCAATAGGGTAGGTAGGGTGTTTGTTTTTGACTTGGGGACCCATAGTCACTGGGGCGGTTATTTATTTATTTTTTTAATTAGCCTTATCCGTCTCCAATTGCTGGGAGCTGGTGGTGACCATTATCATTTAGGAACCACACCTGCCGCCAATGGGTGTGGACTGGGGTGACCAATGCCAAGTCCCCCTTTGTTGGATTAGCCCCTGGTTGCTCACTACTTAGTAGATGGTCTACTAATGGTCCTGCTAATGGCACAGTGGGACAAGAGGGAGAATTTAACCTCCCTTATACTAATATAAGGGTCATGTTGACCCCCATAGAGTGAGGAGGGGTATGGTGGAATTTAGGAAGTGAATGGGAGCACAGCTTACCTCTGCTTATTTTTTTTTAATATTACCATTAGAGAACCACAAGCTATTAGCTTTCTCCTTGTAATAAACAAAAAGAAAAAAATAAACAAATAAGAAAGAATTGCAATTCGGTCTTCATTTTCATTCGGTGTAGTTTCCATTCGTTAATTTGTCTCTCTGATGAATAAACGAGTAGCCGAAATTTGGACAAGTACGAATGTCCAAGTCTACAAGTGGGCATGTGTAAGAATTTCACAGCACGAGCTAGTGTGGACAAATAAAGGCAATGCAGTAAACGTCATCCAAGAACGCAAAATTGGTGGTGCCTAGGACATAGATCCAGGGAAGAAATTACAAAAATACAGAGGATAGAACTGGAGTGACATGGAAAACCATGATTGGTAAGAGGATTAAAAAGAAAAAGTACTCTATGCACTGGTGTAATACAAAGGAAAGTAATTTATTTTGTGGAACTAAAAAAGTAATTTAGTGAAAAGCAGCAGGCAATTTAAAGCAGAGTGTGTGGATATTTTAAACAGGTCAGATGGCTGAAAGACAATCAGTTGCTATAAAAATAATCTCATTCTGGTAGTTGCTTAAAGGTTTACTTCCATCTGTTTTTATAAAAAAACTAAAACATTTTTTTTAAATAATATCCCCTTTTTAAGTAAAATAAAATTCAAACTTAATCCTTCAACAGGCAAAGCTCCCCTTGCTGCCTTTCATAATTTCACTTCTTCAATCTCCATGGCCCAGTCTAATGCTTCTCATAGAAAAGCATTTAAATGGACCAATCTCCAGGCTCCGGGTGCATGTGCACACTCTGAGCCAGTGAGGGAGGTAATGAGAAGAGTGAGGAGAATAGTAAAAAATATATGATATATAACAAATAAAATTATAATAAATAATAACTGATTGCAGAGAGGCAGGAAAGGGTGCACCAACTGAGGGAAAGAAGTAGAGAGGTGAAATCTAGGATGGGAGTGGACCAGCAAGGGTAAAATGTTGTGCGACTCAACATGGCTGTTCAGCCAGATTAAAAGTAAAAATTTCTGGAAAAAAAATCAATATACATCCTTAAAGAGACCATGTAGTCACCAAAACAACTTAGATCTCATTTTACAAGAGGTGTTTAGGCAGGCTCTGTAAATCACATGCAAATAGGTGTGACAAGGCTGCATAGACAGACAAAGTGATTTAACTCATAAATTACAGAGAATTGAGCAGTGAGACTGCAGGGGCATAATCTATACACCAAAACTTCTTCATTAAGCTAAAATTGTTTTGGTGGTTTAGTGTCACTTTCAAAATATCATTCTGTTTAATTAAATGTATTAAACTGAAAATAATAAATACAACTGAATATTTGATAACAGTTACTCTCTCCATTTTATTAAATATAATCCTTAATCTCCCATTCTGGCTGCCAGTGGGCCTATAAGACCTTAGATCTTCATTATGCCAGGAGATGATCAGGAGGTAGGAGGATCCACAAGACTCATTGGCCCCAAACCCTGTTTTGTGACCAAAGTTCAAGGACCTACCCACCTGGCTTTTAATCCATCCCACTACTCATATTATTGGGAAAGAGGAAGATTAATATTGCAGTTACCAGATATTCCAGAGGAAACTAAAAGCAAGAACTAGCACTAGCAATAACTGCTTTTGAGTTATTGTTCCATTCACATCTATCTATCTATCTATTAATCTATCTATCTATCTATCTATCTGTCTATCTATCTATATATCTATATGTCTATCAATCACCTATCTATGTCTGTCTGTCTGTCTGTCTATCTATCATATATCTGTCTTCCCTGTCTATCTATCTATCTATCTATCTATCTATCAATCACCTATCTATGTCGCTCTATCAAATATATATTATGTGTATTGATTTATGCAAGAATGCACATGCATTATGTTCAGAGAAAGTTCTCTTAAAATATGAACTTGTAAGCATGTAACACATTAACATGACATTTGCACCGTCGTTATTCGGCATGTGCTATAAACTTTAACTTTAAATAATACACGGACACGTTTAATACTGTTGGAGTATAAAGTCCACAGCTTTATTAATTATTAGATATATGAATAAATTAACATATTTAGGGTCATTGTCAAAACTGACATTATTTACTATCCCCCCGCACAATACCCCTGACAATGACCCTACCACATGAACAATAATTAACATCAATTAACAATAAACTTGCAAACACCTGGCCTACCAACGAGGCCCCATATCATAATGATAACTGTAGGTGTGTACCCAGACACCCCTACACCCCCAGGTTAGTCGCCACCGAAGAGCTAGAACCTACCAACACTTGACACCATCTGGCCTACTCCAGCCTAGACCCTGGCCTGTACAGTTCTAATTCCCCAAGAACTTCCAACTTAACCACGCCCTGTTCCTGCCGCTGTGACAAAACGGTAAAATCGCCTCAAAACAGGGAGGGTGGGTGGGACAACTAACAGGTAAGTGAAGCTCTGATTAGAATGGCCACTCTCTAAGATGGCCGCTATTTTAACTCCCTTAACCCCACCCCCAAGCTCCATTAGCTTAAACCAACACCTAAATAACTGCACCTGCCCACTCTCTGGCTCTGTCAAGGCCCACTCCCCTTACTTCGTTGTTCCATGGGCTTCAAGATATGTTGTAAATGTTTGGTCACCTTGAATCATAGGATAAGCACAGGACTATAGTAGAAGTTCATGATTAAATTGCACAAATACTCCCTTTTTCCCTATCAGAGATTGATTTATAATATTTGTCTCTATCATCAAAACATATACCAAACCTGTCAAAGCATATGCAGCCTTTTTTTGCCCTTAAAGTGTCGAGCTCAACTGAGAACTGATCACTAAATGTTTCATGAGCTCCCAAGATACTCATATTAAGTGTGATCCCGCATGAAATGTAAAAAAATCTGCAATTCAGAAACATAAGGCCATTGCAGTTTTCTAAAAAAATATAGAAATGGCTACATCAATATAATAGCTATTTAGCTTTTTGAGCATATCTCGTAAGAATTGTCTGTTGTGATAACAATTCCTGTAAGGTAATGTATAAACTGGAAGATTACTTTCACATAAAAAATAAATCGAATAGCTTTTATGGAACGTTGCATTTTCCAGATTATCTATCTATCTAACTATCTACATGCCTATAATCTATCTATCTATCTATGTATCTATCTATAATCTATCTGCCTGTCTATCTATTTATATATCTATCTACCTATCTATCTATCTATCTATCTATCTATCTACATGTCTAAATCTATCTATCTGTCTACCTGTCTATCTGTCTACCTATCTATCTGTCTACCTATCTATCTGTCTACCTATCTATCTATCTGTCTACCTATCTATATATCTACATGTCTATAATATATCTATCTATCTATTTATCTATCTATCTGTCTACCTATCTATCTGTCTACCTATCTATCTATCTATCTATCTACATGTCTATAATATATCTATCTATCTATCTACATGTCTATAATATAGCTATATATCTATCTATCTATCTATCTATCTATCTATCTATCTATCTATACATGTCTATAATAGATCTATCTATCTAGCGGTCTATCTATTTATCTTTGTATTTATACCATATATGAGATAGTTTTAATATCGCATTGCTATTATTTTTTATTTCATTAAAAAATATTCTATATGTTCAAAGTTTCTCATTTCTGTGGTGTTGGGATTTCACTGGAATATTGCTAACTAGAATTACTTCTAAATTATTATACAAAGAGCCAATTTCTCTGTCTGCAGCAGCACCAATACATGACAAGAGCAGATCCAAAAATGGTACTGTATACTAAATTTAAAGGACCACTATAGGCACCCAGACCACTTCAGCTCAATGAAGTGGTCTGGGTGCCAGGTCCATCTAGAGTTAACCATGCAGCTGTAAATATAGCAGTTTCAGAGAAACTGCTATGTTCACACTAGTGTTAATCCAGCCTCTAGTGGCTGTCTCATTGACAGCCACTAGAGGCGCTTCCGCACTTCTCACTATGATTTACAGTGAGAAGACGCTGCCGTCCATGGGAAAGCACTGAGAAATGCTTTCCTATGGATGGATTGAATTTGGCGCATTCGGCGGATGACGTCGGAAGAGGGAGGAGAGTTCCCTTGGCACTGGAGAAAGGTAAGTGTTTAAACCCTTAACCCCTCTTGAGCCCGGCGGGAGGGAGACCCTCAGGGTGGGGGGGGGGGACCCCAAAAACCCTATAGTGCCAGTAAAACGTTTTTTTTCCTGGCACTATAGTGGTCCTTTAAGTAGTGATAGTAGGAGAATATCACTAATGGAATGGTTCATAAATTATATTGCCTCTATCACATATCTGCATTACAATCTGTAAAAAGTCAAACTTTAAAGGAAATCTTTCTTTAATGCACCTCCATTTAGATAAAAGAGTGCATTAAAATAAGCGTGGTATATATGTAAATATTATAGATAATATTATAATGCTATTTTTTTGCTTTTTTAGTACTCCAGGAGGTCTGCATTTTATATCAGATAGGAGTCTGCCATCAGTGCATTTTTGCTCAGTCACCGTGATTTGAATTCCAGCTATTTTAATTCAACAAGAAATATTCAATTAGAATATAACTTTGATTTAATCGAGTCAAATGCGCTTTCTGTCGTCTCTCGATGCAGTTCTTGTTACCAGCTTTCTCTAAAATGCAGTGCTTCTTGCAGTAGTAAAATGAAAAACAGGCAAGTTCAATATCTTTTACATGTGCCATATATTTGAGTTTATCTGATTCCAATTTCATATAAAATTCATTTATGTTAAGACATTACTGACAATATAATCATGATGTTTTGCTTGCTGCACACCTTTTGTATATATATATCACAATACTGCCTGTAAATAAGAAGGATAAAAGGTGATTATAAATCTATGCTTATGGACTCAGCCTGCTGCTCTTAAGACTTGGTGAGTTTATTTAAAACGGCTGTTCTTGGGAAACAAAATCCGGAAGCTAATAGCATTTTAAACACAGGGCATTTTTTTATCTCTACAAAGGGGAGTGAGGGGGGTCGACTAGGGTGTCAGTGGGAACCATTTGTGAAAAGAGCAGCACTTCTGTGTGCTACAATGGAGACATCAGCTTTAAGAAAACATTTCAACTCAGTCTGAAAAGGCTGATTAATGAAGGTTACTCCAAGGAATATGTGCCTTTTAGCAAGCTCTTTTGAAAGGACCCTAAATGCCTAAAAGTCTTTATGTCAAACAGTGAAATTTGCAGGCGTGTAAATCAAATTTGTTTTCCCTTTCTTTTTCTGGCTTTAGATTGGTGAAAAAAGATATTAAGGTTGTAGCAATTTGCTCAAATGTGTTCATAGTGGATTAACAAATTGTTCTCATGGCGTGTTTTGTCTACTTTGGTTTCACATTATTTCTGACATTTAATTAAAAAAATGTGTAATTAATAAAATAAATAGGTGTGCACGACATACACAAACATAATGTGGGACAGTTGCAGGTTTCAGCTATCAGTGTACTCATGTTTCCAACATTTTAACTGTTTCTCTGCCTGCTCCCAGTTACCCTTCCATTAATGGTCAACTGGTCTCCTCTTGATCTTGTGTGGAGAGTTAGAAACCAAGAGAAAAAGGAGGTTTAAGTATATTATTATTATTATTATTATTGGCATTGATATAGCGTTAGTGTTTTACAATATTATAAGAGGGGGGATTTAACTATAAACAGGACAATTACACAAACGATAGGTTGAAGAAGACCCTGCTCAAACGAGCTTTCCGTCTATAGGAGGTGGGGTATAAAACACAATAGGACAGAATATATTAAGGGTTGCCTTCAGAACAAACTATTTCTCCTCTCGGTCTGTCTGTCTATCGATTCATGAAAACAACGTGGCAATGCAGTTCATTTCTACATGAAGTTTTTTCACAGTCAAATTCTACTGTTATATTCTGAGACATAAGATATAGCTCCTTGATCCAAGGAGATATATGATATATGACTCCATTCTGGAGTCAAGAAGGATTTTTCCTAGATTGCCTTCTTTTGGATCAACAGCAAAAACGAATGTGGGAAAGGCTGAACTTGATGGACATGTCTTTTTTTTTTAGCCTGTATAACTATGTAAATATTTTATTTATAAAATATTTTATCAGGAAGAATACATTGAAATTTCTCGTGTAGCTATGTAACATGATAGGGACTCACTGACCACACAGTATACAGATTTTCCCAATTACGACAATCCAGAGTAATATGTATGTGTACAGTTGGGTGGGACACGTATTGCCTTGCAACTCTCATGTTGTTGGATTTCCGATATGTTACAGCTTAGTTGTTATATTTAGTTAATTAGAACCCTTTAAGATCATAGGGTCCATGAATTGATGTAATCTGGAAAAAGGCAACACGTATATCAGAATGCCCCTTACTTCAACCTATTGTGTAACAGATAAATACAGCAATGCAGAGACAAACATATTGTCACGGGTGGCGGTACGGAAACCGGGACCCCAGAGTGCCTGAGGAGAAGTTGGGAGTCTTCAGCGTGGAAGTGGATTATCAGGGCCTGGGGCAGGGTAACCACACGCCCTCTGGTGTTGAGCACCAGCGTTTGTGCGGCCACATACCAGGTCCATGATACAGCTACTGCAGATCCCAAGAGCTAGGAGCTAGATGATACGCAGACCTCCCAGGAACTAGATAGGGAGGCTCTGCAGCAGGAATGTATCCAGAAAAACCCAGCATAAAGAAAACCAGACATAGAATAGAAAACCAAAAAAACAAGAAAAACTAAACACGAATTGTAAAAAGAGTATTGGATACCAGAAGCCAAGGCAAGACATCTCCGCAGAACATGGCATGATGTGACACATATACAATTATTTTACAAGCGCAAGTATTGCAATGATTTCGTAATATTACTGTAATGTGTAATGTGTAATTAACACTGATTTATTTTTAGCACATGTAATAATAAAAAGTTGATTAAGTTGTAAAAGCCCATTGTGTATTTTTCTTTTAGTGTTTAAAAAGTGGCCTAAGTTGAAAAAGCAGCTGAATGCCTTTTTCCCCCATGAGAAAAGCTGAGGTGCTGGTCGCTATGGTAATGAATAATTTAGAAATCACTTAACCTTTCTCTCTTAGGTCAAATTTCTTGTTGGCAGGCTCTAACAGGGGGTAGTTAAGATCTGCTTAGATCCTAGAAAATAAATGAAAAAAGGAGCTGTTGACTGTAATGGAATAAAGATTATAGCCTTTTTGGCCCAAACCTTCCACAGTGCTGAAATAATGTAAAATATTTAAAGAACTTGTATATTTGTAAAAGAGAAAATCGCTACATATGATTCATTTGAATAACATAAAGAGATGGCCACCACTCCAAACAATGCCCCAGTAACTCCTTCTTCCATTTGATTCTCAAAAATGTCACAAAAGGATAACTTAAGAAACAAGAGAAATGTTTATAAGATTATAAACAAAATATAAAATGCTTCTCCTAGCCCTGTGCTATTGGCCAGTTAGATGTAGGGTAGAATTAGTCATAGTGCCTCCTCTCTGTTTGTCATGCATTGTCCATGTTAGTTGTTTATATTTTGGTTAACTATTTATGCTACTGAGAGCTTTAACAGACAGTAAGAATGTTGTCAATCGCTACCATTTGAGATTTGCACTGAAAGACACTAGTAAATTCAGTTCTGATTAATGTTTGTTAAAAGCACATGCACTACCTAACATTATTTTTAAACCAGCAAGCATATACTTTTAAATAAATATACAAACTAATGTAAAGAAAGAAAAACTTAATAAAACGTTTTTTAAACTTACTATAAACTTGGTCAGTTTGCAATATTCGGCACTCCTCCCAGCTAGGGGGAGTTTCCCCATCCTCACCTTACACACCTATCTCAGTTTCAGAACAGTCCACTAATGTGAGAAAAATTGTATTATTGGTCTGCTTGAATCCCCATGATCAGACTGTGTTTCTTCTCCCAGGAGAATGTTGCAAGGTTAAGAGAACTTCCAACTGCACATGTGTAACATGCCACGAATAAGTGGCTTAGCATTGTTGTTTTAATATAATGAGTTATTAAATCCAATCTGAAACTGTACAATTATTAGACTTAATGTAGAGGTTTAATTAGACCTTTAAATTACCAACACAATATAACTAAACAATGTGTATTAAAGGGATACTCTCTGCACCAAACCAACTTTAGCTTAATGCAGCATCAATGATGTATGTATCCATGCAGCACTAGCCACAGCTACGCTAAATGTGACACACAGCCTACATGAAAAATGGTTTCATGTTCAATCAGATCTTATAGCATAGTGTGTTTGCTTTTGATGTTCTGATCTCCTGCTCTGTGAATTAAAGTATAATAACACACAAGACACCTGCAGGCTCTAGGCAATTAGCAGATCATGTAATATAACATTCTTAATTTAGCACGTTGTGCAATAAAGAACACATACAAATTAGATCTTTTTTTTAGAGGAAATTTGTAGGGAGGCTGTGTGAGTCTCAGCCAGGAGAGGTGTGGCTACGACTGAATAACCACTTCATTAAGCTAATGTTGTTTTGTTCTTAGAGTGTCTTTAACTTCTGCTTTTATCAAATAAAATAATATTGTGAACATTTTACATTGGTGCATCATTGTATATTCACCAGGTTTGGGCACAAATACTGATTTTAGTAGGTAACATTGCATCAGATGTATTTTTAATTAATATCCAACTTGGAAATATTTCACCAAATCTGCTCTTTTAGCCAATACGTGTATTAACCATAACAGCATGATTTAGGTTTTTCACTAAAATTAGAAATTGTGAAGGACAAAGACAGTATAAATGTCTCCAATCTTGCATGTTTTCAACATGGTTATTTTATGTTGTAATATGCAGTTTCTTCTGTCCATGTCTCCCACAGTTAAGTGAATACAATTCTTTGTTTACTTTAATATGGAGGAATATATTATGCTGGAAAAATCAGTAGGAATTATGAGATGCAGTGGATTTCATATAAATGCATGAAGGCTGTGTTTCTCTTATGCATCAGTAGAGTACACACTGTTGGATGTTAAATCATCATCTTCAGTACTTTATTTACACACAGTGATTTGGCATACTCTGGTATTAGGGCATAACAATATGGCAATCTCTGCATGTATGCAGAAATGAATTCTTCATCACTCCCTCTCAATGAAGTGGTCTAGGTGCCGTGTTCCCTCCATTTAAACCCTCTAATGTAAACCATTGAAGTTATTAGAAAGTATTACTCTGTTTGGTGCTGCATGGCTTTTTGCAGGACTTGCACCCTGGCCTCAGAACAGCACAGCGTGGGAGGAAAGAAAATGTAAACGTGACTTTTTAAAAAGAGGAGCGAGTGACCTAAACACTTAACAGGGCACTATGGTGTGTTTTCCTAACGCTATGGTGTTCCTTTAAGAAACTTGAAGAAACTAAATGTGATTCAAATAATCAGGTTTTAAAATCAATCGAAAGGGAAAGGATTTTAAAGATTAGAGATAAAAGCATATGCTTAAAAGGAGAAAAAGAGAAATAAAGAACATTCATTCATGCCACAAAGTTTATAATGCCATAAATATTGTTTTTTTCAGAAATAGAAAAGGTGCTGTCAGTGCAATATAAAAATAAAATGACTTGTCCATAGGATAACATGGATTCCATTACATCCCGTGGCGCTGAACAAAAGTAAATGGAAAATTTTTAGTTAGTATGACAGGATTTAACCCCTACGTGACAATAGATACGAGTCTTGTGTAGCTCATAAAATTCAAACCAAATTAAATACTGCATAACCTTTTTTGAAAATAATTAGCTTTTTTTGCTGCACAAATGTATGAATAAATGACTTTCCTGTGATCTGTGATATTCACAAGTGTCTAATCTGCGAGAATGCTTTAAACATCTGGGCAGATGTCTATATAATTTATAGCTAACATTCAGTGCTTTGTTCACGATATGCTAATTATAGAGATTTTAATAAATTGTCAGCCAGATTATAAAATTGTGTTCAAAAACATAAATGCACAAAGTCGGGTTGTGTTTTTTTTTTTAACCTGGCTAATTTGGCCTACATTTCTGCAATTCATTTGTAAAGGCTATATAATTTACCTTTTAATATATAAAACCACATGCTTTGAAGCTCACCAGTATATCGTTCTTACAGAATTAATTAATAGAAGTCCCCCAACAGTTCCAATTTTGGTGGGACGGTTATGATTTTTGGGGTCCTGTTTCATTGTCCTGATTTAATTCCCTGTTGTCCTACATCTGGGCCGTAGGGAACTATCATCAAGCAGCACAGTGTAAGTACTGCACGCACACTGTGCAATTAAAGTATAACCTTGTGGGGAGTTCTTCAGCAGCCAGAAGGGCACTATCAGTCCTTTAGTGGGCAGGTACTTCTAGTCATTCAGTGAGTTGGCACCTTCAGTGGGCAGGCCCTCCCCTCCTGTGGGTCCTTAAGCTTAGAATTAGCACGCCATTCAAAAATTGTAAATATAGATGTAGCACGTTATAAGCATGAGGTGTATTTTCAAAATATACTCAAGACTAGAAAGGAACACACTATTTGGGTTTACTATATAAATAATGCGTTGAATATACAAAAACAAAAGTACAAAGAAAATAAAAAACAATATATTTTTCCAACTTGTTTTCTGCAGCTAGTGCAGATGGACCATGGGTGGCTTACCCCTTGTTTTCACTGAAGGTAACATGGGACTTAGATCTCATTGTGCCGTAACATATGCAAATTGCAATGTTAGCTAACAGGGAAGCCATCCCTTGTAAGATGCCCAGAACCGCATTTGGTCCTGTAGCACTTATTGGTCCAGTTGGGGAGGCAACATTAAAGGAGCACTTTATTTTATGGGAGCCCCCAAAGTTCCCTTGCAGACTGCAGCACTGGAGGATGTGATATCATAGATGTTCTATCCCGGCATCACCATGGAGCTGATGTAATTGGCAGGTGAGGCATTGATGCGGGCAGTGTGTAGAGGGGGCGGGGATGTGGTATGTTATATCACTGCTTTCTGTCTCTCACAGAGCACCGCTGTACAAGCTGTAAGCAAGCTGGAACACATGGCCTCTAAGGTGAAACTGGCTGGGAAGAGTTAAGAGTAGGAGTAGGGGATATTTATGGCTAGTTACTGTTGAGGGAAGAAGTTGTGGATCTGCATTTGCAAGTTTATCTCTGGCTGCATGTTAGTTTGACAGTGTATGAGTATGTATATACCTTGCTTTGTGTCTGTTTAACAGTGAGTTTGGGTGTATCTATTGTGTGTGTGTGTGTGTGTGTATGTCTGGCTGTGGCTATGTGTGTTTGTGTTTAACAGTGTATGAGAGTGAGTTTGACTGTGTGTACATGTCTAACTGTGTGTCTGTTTGATAATCTGTGTATGTGACCATGTGTGTGTGCATGACACTGTGTGCATTACATTAAAGGGTTACTCCAACCACCATGACCACTTCATTGATTGGAAATGATGATGGTTGGAGTCTGGATGTACAGTGTCTCTGCTTGAAACACTGCACATTTAGAGTCATTTCTAATTTTACCACATGACAGGAGGCTTCATATTTGCATATCTTTCTTTACTGAAAACTCCAGCAGCATAGAAACAGTAACAACCAATCAGAGAAAAGATATGGTGCCCATAAAAGGCCCTGTCTATGACATCACTTCCTCTTTCTTTGCTGCTGCTCCAGCCATCAACAGGTCAGAGTATTTTTTACCTGATGCTTCATATTGGTTATTCCTTGTTATTCTGTATTCTGTACCGTTTTATTTTGATCTAACATTCTTAATACCCTGTCTACCTGTACCCGTTTTTCCCCCTCTCTGTCTCTAACTGTCCCTGTATTTTGCCTTATATCTCTACCACACTTTCCAGGCGATCCGCGGGCGGCGCGGCTGCCCGTGCCTCGCTCGCCGCGCGGACCTGCCTGCTATTATACAGGGGCTGGTGGGGACGGGTGGAGGGTAGCCGGGGTTATTGTTATTACTGTGTTTGCTTTGTGATTGCCGCGTTCTGCGTCTCGCTAGCGGCCGCGAGTGGGAACCCCTTCCCCACGCGGCCGGCGGCCATCTTGGATCTCGCGGTTATCGCGAGATCCGCGGCGACCGTCTCTCTTCCATCACGGCGACTCGGTATTCACCCGACCGCCGCCACGGTACCGGGGATTGCCCTCAGGGTGACTCCCCGCTCTCTCCCCTAGCCACTTTCGTTCTGGTGCAGGGGAGAGTTACATTTCTGCATCCTACCCCAAAGGGTGAAAAAGTTTTTCATTTTTTCATTTTTTACGTTTTCCTGTATATCTGCCTCAGTGAGGCAAGTGGAGTGAATGCATACAATATACATTTGTAGTTGAAGGCTTATTATTATACAAGCTATCAGTGTCCCTGCTGATATGATACAAGCAATTTAAAGTGACATATGCTTATATTTCCTCCCCTCAGGGGAATTTGGTGGTATCACTTTACCCATCCAGGGTATATTATATGGTTTCCCTATACAGGGTCATACCTCATTACTGCACCCAAGGGTGAAATTTATGTGGGTGTCCTCTGGGTATTTTTTCATGACCAACAAGGTCATTTTACTGGCAATAAAAGCAGGATATACATATATAAGGACCTTTTCTCACATATTTGTAAATAACATTCATTATCTACGTTTAAATTTAACCTATTAGTTTAATAAGTGTCCTATTTTACCTATGTACCAGTTTCTAAGGTACAAATTTAAGTTTGTGGTAGGCATTACTCTCCATCCTGCACAATTGAGTTTCTTTGGTATGGAGGCTGTACTATATATGATATACATACCATAACTGCCATACTGCCTCGCTGGTCACTCAGTGGTTAAAGGCTTGCACTGGGAGTTTTCCTCCATGAGTTCAACTCCCCTGTGCAGCAAGAGTTCAGCAAGAGTTCAGTCTGCTGTGGAATGACACACTGGCTATAGCAATGGTAGTCAACGTTTTTTCCCCTCAGGGGATCAAAGACTGCAATACCCTTCAAAGGGAATATTATACTGATTACCCGGCACAGGGTTATATTACATTACTGTACCCAAGGGTGCAAAAAAAATTTATGTGGGTGTCCTCTGGGTATTTTTTCATGGCACACCACCTGGGGTGACCCCCCAGATATGCATGCAAGGGTGCTGACGGCCCATTTCAATTGATGTGGGTGTCCTCTGATTGCCACGGCACACCACCCGGGGTGAACCCCGATGATATGCACAAGGGCCTGTATTTTTCAAGAGATAAACACATACAGCCCTGATTTCACTTACTACGTGCATATACAGCCCTCTCACTGCCTGTCAGTTTACTTTAAAGCAACAGTACCATGCAGGATACGGTTTGACGGCAGGACCACTAAGGAAACTGAGTGTACTGCGTAGTACCCTTCACAGGGCTACGTATATGTATATTTACGGTGCCTAGGGTACATATTGAACGTGGGTGTCCTCTGGGTTGTTTTTTACATGACACACCACCTGGGGTGACCCCCAGATATGCATGCAATACTTGCAAGGTGCCAATAATTATGATGTGGGTGTCCTCTGGGTACTTTTTCATGGCACGCCACCTGGGTTGACCCCCCAGATATGCATGCGAGGTCACTGACAGACCATTACCTTTGATGTAAGTGTCCTCTGGGTTACCATGGCACACCACCTGGGATGAATCCACCCGAACAGACGTGGGTCCTGCGGTTACAGACCTTATGGAGACAGGCCCCACGCGCCTCTATAATCAACCGGTATAATTTAATACCGTACATACAGCTCTGGCGTACATTTGTGGTGGACCCGGCTAACCTGACTTAACACCACTACCAGTCAGTCGCGCCTGCACAGCGGCTCTCAGTAGCCAGATTACACTAATAGAGGTGACCCCTCTACACTTGGCACAGGTATTCATACACTCAAACAAACTAAACAGGCAAGTCAAACCATTTTACCCGGGTGATCCCCAGTTCTAACAGGAGTCTAGCACCCCTACGTGCTGATCCTCAAACACTACTCCCACTGACTACCACTGTCTCCAAACAGGACAGGAATGAGTCATGGTGGACACTCTCAACCTTCCCAAGATTTCTAAGCAATGACAAACGCCGCTGTAGCGGCCTCAGTGGAGAAGGTTCTGTTATGGGCTCTGCCCCACATCGCTTGATGGACACTTCCTCGAAGTACGTTAGGGAAACCTGACTCTGTGACAGCGGCCGAGGCAGAGATAGCAATAGCGGCACTAAACCAGAGTGACCGAAGACGGACCGTTCCTGGAGGAACGCTATTGGCCGCGCAACCCTCTGGGGATGGAAGTATGCGCACGCCTCAGGGCTAAATACCCCAGACCACTGCTACCAGACAAGTGGTAGTTGCGCCCGAGCTCAATGGATGACGTACTATGCGCCTACTATTTGAAGTAGTGTTCATGGCAGGACTCAAGGAGCACGTAAATCTATTCAAGTCTCCCCTACGGGGAAAGATGTTTTTGGGAGGACTGGTCGGTAGCGGAACCGAGCCGCCAGCCGCTTCTGGGCGACAGGTTCCAGATCGTATACACAGTCCTCGGATATTTTCTTACTCGCTTCTCTACTAGTGAGTCGACCTACATAGATGACTGTTTCCAATTCTCCAGACACTACAAGGCTATCTCACAGAATTTTTTATCACAGCCGTTCAGGTCGCCCTTTCGCCTCCATTACGCATGCTGGCAGAACTGGAACGCCTCGTGGATAGAGAAATCCGCACCCCTTTTCAAGAAGGGCGCAATCCAATATGCACCGGAGGGGAAGGCTTCCTCAGATGTTTTCCTGGTCAAGCAGAAGCCAGGAGGCTACATCAATGGAACTCCCACGTGGTATACAAACACTTCAAGATGGAGGAAATTCATCTTCTACAAGACCGCCTAAGCGATAACGACTGGTTTACACATTTGGTAGTACACAAACTAAGATCGCTTATCCATCCGAGTTGGGCCAATTCCTCGGTTTCGACATCGGCTTGGAGAACCACGTTCCGCGTCGGTCTAGGGCAAAGATCGCCTCTATGAGGATAGAGGTCAGACACACTCTAAGGTTGGATACGATTCCTCTCAGGATACTAGCCGGATTGCGGGATTCCTCTCCTCCTCTGCCCCTCCATACAAGCGATATTCCCTGGCCCACTACACTACAGGGCCATGCAACAGCTGTTGGCGAGATACGTACGCACCGGCCACTCTTACGACCACTGGATCTCACGGTCAGCAGAAAGGAGGACGGAATTTCGATGGTGATTACTTCACATACAAACTTGAATTGGCTGAACAATCCTTGACTCTTCCTCCGGATGCGACGCGGTGGATGTGTCCCAGCCGTTCTCCACAATAGCAAGGGTGCTTCGATACACACGTACCCACAAGATATCGCTCCTGCTCATGACACCCCTCGGACAAATCAACCGCGGTTGCCGGATCGCCTGGAGATGTCTCGCGAAGACCCTCTACTACTCCCTGACTTTCCTCTACTTCTGATGGGCCCGCAAGGGGAAGCTCACTCCCTTGTCAGGGAAGGACAACTGGCACTAGTGGCCTGGACGGTTTCAGGGGCTCCTGGTCAGTCCACGACCTATTGCATCAACTAAGTCCTTCTATGGGACTCGTAGGCTCCCGGCACCAGGAAATGCTATTTCCTGCCTGGTCGGCCTGGTGTGACTGGTGGGTGGAAAGGGATTCCGACCCCTTTACCGCACCTGTCACGCTGATCCTTACCATCTGTCACACCTGGTCTCGTGGGTCGGTCATGTCGATCCCTCAACGCGATCTGACCCACCATATCGGCGGCGCACGTTCCGGTACAGGGCAGGCCAGTAGTTCAATATTCACTGGTTTTGTCGACTACTACGGTGTGCCGAATTATCGAGACCCCTGGCACCCAAGTACTCACACCGCTGACAGGTGGATGTGGTGCTTAGATCCCTTAGGGAATGGCCGGACAATCCTGGTTTGTCACTGAAACAACTTTCAGCCAAACTAGCCCTCTTATTATGCCTCGACTCATTTAGATGTGTGGCGGACGTTAGGGCTTGCGATATGGATGGCTTCTCTCTCACACCAGACGGGGTTGCCTTTACCATGTCGAGACGAACTAAGTCCGATTCGTCTTCAGTGTCAGACACCACACTATGCGTGGTCAGAATGCTAATAAGTATGCCAATATCAATACCCCCCTTCGAACTCATTCGACGGGTCACCTCCTGACGTCGTACGTGAACCCTCATGGACCGGTGACTACCGCAACACTGGCCAGATGGGTCCGCTGGCTATTGTCTTTCGCGGGCGTCGAACCTTGTTTCGGAGCCCACTCGGTCAGGGGAGCGGCGGTCTCACAAGCAAATTTCGGGCCGACGCTCCCCTAGCCGGCATTATACGCTGCGCGGTCAGGGCGCGAGAAAGTACGTTTGGAACTTTCTATTTCGACAACATCTCATGCTTCCTTCACATTGGTCAATTCAAAGCTTTAAAAATGCAAATATGAAGCCTCCTGTCATGTGGTAAAATTGAAGTTATATTAGCTTTAGTGTACTAATAATCTTAATTTTAGTAATGACAGGAGGCGAATATTTCCCACCCTATAGGATCCCTCCCATGTTTCCTCGTGTGGACCAGAATATGCCCTTATGTTCAGGAAGGCAAGTACGTTATGGTTTGTATGTTTGCTAATTAGACCTGTATCTTGAGGGTCTTGTATAGGTTGAATATTAGACACGAACCTTGAATTATGTTGTGTTTATAGCTTCTTAAATATCATTGCTTTAGTATTAATATATATTGATATGTTTCACACTCTAATGTTCGTTGGTATGTCAGATGCTTAATGCTTATTGTATGCGGACAAGTTATCACGCCAGAAACCTTTCACCTTTTTCTTTTTCTTGCAGCGTGAACGTCCTCTCATCGAGACAAAGATTCACCTTCCATACCTCTGCATCGCGGAACTACTGGAGTTGGATATTCTAATATGTTGTTTAACTGTTGACGTAATATCATTATGTCTCTTGTTGTTACTTATTGTTTCGCTTCAAAGAAAGAGGAAGTGATGTCATAGACAGGGCCTTTTATGGGCACCATATCTTTTCTCTGATTGGTTGTTACTGTTTCTATGCTGCTGGAGTTTTCAGTAAAGAAAGATATGCAAATATTCGCCTCCTGTCATTACTAAAATTAAGATTATTAGTACACTAAAGCTAATATAATCTTCAATTGTGTTCTAGGAGATAGTTGTTCTCCAGGCACATGGGAGCAATTCTGTGCATATTTTATGTCTGTTGTCAGCGCACACAGCATGCTATCGACAGACATAAAAATCTACTCTGTGTCTGCAGTGGGAAGATAGCTTTCTCCTCACTCCATACTTGTGTGTGCTACCTGCTGCTTCACTCGACTATTCACATAGTTTTTCTTCTTAAAACAAAATTAAACTCTCCCGTCCTGTTCTCCCTCCCCTTGTTGGCTTAGATTGCGCATATGTGCACTGAGCATGCGAAAAGTTCCAATCACGGGCTTGTTTATGAGATTTGGCATCACATGTGCAGGGATTATGCCAGGACGGGGCAGGGAAGACCGTTCAGGAATGTTAAAAACCTTTTTGCAGGTTTCAGATGCTGTTGGGACCTGATAGTAATGCCCCATAGGTTTTTTTTAAATTAAAAACTGTAAATGAAAAAAATTATTTTTCATAATGCTTTATAAAGTGCTACTTGCCATTTTATATATGTCCTGGCTTCCTAAATGTTTTTTGAGCTACACTCATTTCTTATATACCAATTCTGAATCTACTCCATTCCTCCTTATTAAAAAAAAAGTCAGAAACAAGCTGATTCTATGTGTTCGTTTCCATGCCATCACTTTAATTTTACCTCTTACATAGCTTTAATACTGGGAAGAGGGTTAACAGAAGGAGAAAATGCTTACAGAGCACCTCCTCGCTTGTTCTTTTCTCTTCCTTGGCTTTTTAAAATACCGTATATACTCGAGTATAAGCCGAGTTTTTCAGCCCATTTTTTGGGCTGAAAAACCCCAACTCGGCTTATACTCGAGTCAAGGTCTGTATTATGGCAATTTGCATTGCCATAATACAGACTGGGGGAGAGGGGGGCTGGCAGAGCTGTAACTTACCTTCACAGCAGCTCCTGTCAGCTCTCTCCTCCTCTGCGCCGTCCGTTCAGCACCTCGGTCAGCTCCCAGTGTAAGTCTCGCGAGAGCCGCGGCTCTCGCGAGACTTACAGTGTAAGCTGACAGAAGAGCAGAACGGACGGCGCAGAGGAGGAGAGAGCTGACAGGAGCTGCAGAACAGGTAAGTTACAGCTCTGCCAGCCCCCCTCTCCCCCCCACTGAACTGCCACTGGACCACCAGGGAAGGAGAGCCCCCCTCCCTGGCCATCTAGCAAGCAGGGAGGGGGGCCGAAAAAAAAAATATATAAATAAAATAAGAAATAATAATAAAAAAATAATAATAATAACAAAAAAAGGGGTATAAGGACCACTATGGGAGGGGGGGGGGATAAGGACCACTATGGGAGGGAGGGGGGGGATAAGGACCACTATTGGAGGGAGGGGGGTATAAGGACCACTATGGGAGGGAGGGGGTGGGTTAAGGACCACTATGGGAGGGAGGGGGGTATAAGGACCGCTATGGGAGGGGGGGGTATAAGGACCACTATGGGAGGGAGGGGGGGATAAGGACCACTATGGGAAGGAAGGGGGGGGGATAAGGACCACTATGGGAGGGAGGGGGGTATAAGGACCACTATGGGAGGGAGGGGGGGATAAGGACCACTATGGGAGGGAGGGGGGTATAAGGACCACTATGGGAGGGAGGGGGGATAAGGACCACTATGGGAGGGAGGGGGGTATAAGGACCACTATGGGAGGGAGGGGGGGTATAAGGAACACTCTGGGAGGGAGGGGGTGGGATAAGGACCACTATGGGAGGGAGGGGGGGATAAGGACCACTATGGGAGGGGGGGGTATAAGGACCACTATGGGAGGGAGGGGGTGGGATAAGGACCACTATGGGAGGGAGGGGGGTATAAGGACCACTATGGGAGGGAGGGGGGGATAAGGACCACTATGGGAGGGAGGGGGGTATAAGGACCACTATGGGAGGGAGGGGGTGGGATAAGGACCACTATGGGAGGGAGGGGGGGTATAAGGACCACTATGGGAGGGAGGGGGGGTATATGGACCACTATGGGAGGGATGGGGGGGGGATAAGGAACACTATGGGAGGGAGAAGGGGGATAAGGACCACTATGAGAGGGAGGGGGTGGGATAAGGACCACTATGGGAGAGGAGGGGGAAGTAAGGACCACTAGGGGAGGGGAGGGTAAGGACCACTAGGGGAGGGGTGAGTCAGGACCACTGGGGGGGGGGGTGAAGGAACACGGGGGTGGGGAGGTAAGGACCACTGGGGGAGGAGGAGGGGAAGTCAGGACATATGGGGGGGAGGGGGCGGCAAAATTTTTTTTGCCTACGGCGGCAAATATCCTTGCACCGGCCCTGCACACACTGCATTCACACACTGCATTCATGCACACACACACTGCATTCATGCACACACACACTGCACTCATACACACACTGCACTCATACACACACGCTGCACTCATACACACACACATACGCACACACTGCATTCATTATACACACACTGTAAATAAATATTCAATTAATATATTTTTTTTTAGGATCTAATTTTATTTAGAAATTTACCAGTAGCTGCTGCATTTCCCACCCTAGTCTTATACTCGAGTCAATAAGTTTTCCCAGTTTTTTGGGATAAAATTAGGGGCCTCGGCTTATATTCGGGTCGGCTTATACTCGAGTATATACGGTACATTAAAGCCAGAAAGAGGTGGAATTAATGCTGAGGCAGTCTCTGAGGAAATTTTTTTGTATTTTTTGTATGTAAGCCTGTCAATCATTTGTCATGAATGCACCCTACTTCAAGAGTGTGTGTGACATAGTTGTGGTGGTGAAAGGGTTAAAGTTCACTTTTTGTCTGCACTAGATCAGAAATAATGATAAAATCCCCCTTAACACCACCCACACTTATTACTATTTTAATGCTGCCACCACCAAGACACATTATAAATGGGGCAAAATACGAATTGGTCTCTTCAGGTAACATGATTCTTTACAAAAGGTAGAACTTAATAAATGAATATTTATTATGAGCAAAAACTAGTCACAGTGCATACAAATTATAGATGATAAAAACATTATTTACACCAACAACAGATAAAACCAAAAGGGATAAAATAACAGAAGTCCTAATCACTTACTCAGGTTTTCAAAATAAAACCTCTGCCCAGGGGGTCTCTGGTAAGAAAGGTGGTGACTCACTTAGAATTAGATTCTGGCCCCCTAGCAAGTACAAATACACATCTCAGTATCATTGGATATATACCCTGTGGATTACCAAGCCTCACCCGAGGTGGAGATAAGGCGTACCTATAGTAACTATAAATGGCCACCCCTTGTGTTCCAGATTAACATCAATCCAAATGATAACATTTGGTTCTATCTCCTCTTATGTACTTGCCACAGAAATAATAATTGCATCTATAAATTTGTTATAATTTTTCCAATCCATAGATATGTCACACTTCTGACTTGAAACTCAATATAGCGGACATCCCAAGCCCTTCCTATCTGGTTAAGTTATGCCAATCATGTTTGGGCTTGTTTAGAAGGTGGTGCTTGTCCCATTCTAAATATAATAAAAATGAGGATTAATTATTATTCTATGGGTACATGTTAATGTTTCTCATCAATTAAGAAGCAGAGGCCATATGGCTGAAGTCAGCAAGTGTAACATCTCACAACCTGCAGAGCTTGGAACTAGATATCCAGGCATCTCCAGTGTAGAATCTCACCCACTGCAGAGCCTTTGATTAATCAAAGGATCCAACCATATGGTAAACCATCTGACCCCTTCCACATACCTGGGCAATTAACATTATCCCTTCTGTCATCTGACCTTGCAACCAAGTGGCCAATGCATATATGCACTACACATATTACATTAAATGACAATATTCTATAGTGCAACAATGAATTATGCACCCTTGGCATGACATTAGTGTGTTAGCCTGACAAACTGTCAGCCTCTCAGTCTATGCCACTCTTTTGGGATTATTCACTAAACAATGAATTTTAACAAATGAAAATCCAAATAGCATAATTAACATAAAAAATATATACCTTAGCTGAAAAAATATATTCAAACTCATTTCTACAGGGTCGCTCACTAGCAAAACAATCCGGCTTTGTACAGGGCCATTCAGACTGCAAAATCCGGACCTTGTTCACACTATTTAACAATATGTGGATTTCAACCCTTAGACAGTGTTGGTCAATGAAATGAGGCCTGGATGCTTCAAATCTGGCCCCAAAAATCTGGATAAAAAAAAAATCACAACAATATGCCCGTTGGCACTAGGGTTAATCATGTGGCAGTTCTCATCTATAGTAAGCCGCCACATAAAAAAAGTAAAATTTAAATAAAAATAACTAAAAAGTCATTTTTAGACTCTATATTACTGTAAGGGTGGCATATCTAATAAACTGTTGACCATAGGTGGAGGCAGAGGCGACATAAGACTGACCCAACTGTTTATTTTATGACAAGTACCTACCCACTGACCACAGGTGTGTACCTAGGGGGGGGCAGTAATCTGTTCACCCCCCATTACTTATTTAAATTGCCATGTGAGCATTGGGTGGGGCTTAGGAGGTGGGATTACTATGTCTATTCCCCTTACTTTAGGAACAATAAGGCAGCCTTTTCTAGCAACTGAGGCCAGTTGCCACATAATTAGCCCTCTAGCTGTCGAGGATTTTTTTTTTTAACTATTTACCTGATGGCTGCTAGCGCATGCTGACAGATGCATTGAACCCTGAATTTTATTAAAACTGGTGGTTTGAAAATTTACCAAATCTTACACATTGTATATGATTCTAAATTGTGAAAGCACTGATTTTAATGTATCTGGTGAATAGCTGCACATTTGCTTGAACCGACCAAAATCTGACTTCATTCGGCTTAAGTAAATATGAGAATTGCCAATACAGTCGGATCGCTATCATTTTGTCCATCAAGACAAAATACAGTGTTTCGCAAATAACCCGGTAAACACAACTTGGCTATTTTGGCCTTGATTTTGCCACTTAGATTTCAATTTTCTACAATTCAGAGTTAATGAATAACCCTGAATGTCTTTGTGAGACTGTTAGTCCACTATGTTTGCCATAATGTTAGTCTGGTTTGTGTGTGCCTGTGTGCAAGTGTTTCAATTCACAGTAGCTGAACTGACAAGTTATAGCACTCAAACTGCTGTTAATCAATAATTACAATAAATGAATACAATATATAAAACTATTTATAAAAAAAATAAATCACAACATATTATTTTTCTCGTAATGTATAAAATGACAAATACTGGACCCTCTGTTTGTATATTAGATTTTTCATAAATCATTAACGAGCAAAAACATAGCAAGTGGCAAGTAGGCTAGAGGTTTAAGCTAGGGGTTGCTAGGGGTGGCAAATCCAATAAATGTTATTCCAGCAATAAAACTGGCAGTGCATTTTAAGAGGTGTTGTCAGGGTCAGATTTCCCACAAGGCACCTGAGGCCCCAAACTGGAGGAGCAGCATTACAGGTAGGATAAAGTCTCCCACGAGATATGGATTATCCATTGGGCAAACTGAGAAAATGGCTGGTTGGCTGCGGTGAACTGAAGAGATCAAATTATGTCTCTGACTGGTCTATGCAGGATAGTGCAGGCTTAAAGAAAATGCTCAAAGATAATCAATATTATTAATAATAAGGGGCAAAAATTAAGCCTACCTAGTCACATTCCGCATCCAGTCATAACAAAACTTGTTGCATTCAGACATCCAATAATATTCATATTTTTTTTTTTATCTTAATACATTATACATGAACAGGCTGAGTACAATAAGGAATCTGGACCCTGGTTTGCAACCAAGCTTTGCAACCTCTGATCTCATATGTATCTGAAACCAAAGGTCATGCCAATATTGAGGCTCTAAGATGCTGTATGTTTAGCTTCCTGTTTAGCGTTAAGTAATTACTGTGCAATGAGAAATATATATATTTTTACTATATATATATATATATATATATATATATATATATATATATATATACCGGTATATATATATATATATATATATATCTTATAATAATTACAGTGATCATTCTGTGCTTTAGGGAGGTAGAATACCTTTAGAATGTATTGGTCTCTGTTACTAGTTAATATTATCTGAGTCAATCTCTAAAAATTGCCTTTCTAACATATTTTAACATTGCAAAGTTACAACTCAGTTGACCCTAATATATTAGGCTTTTAATGTACTCTCCACTTAATTAACTTTGCAGAGAAGAGTCGTCACAGAAATCTCTCGTTGGAAAATCTGCAGCCAACCAAATCATTGAAAAATATGTTTTCCCTGCTGCATTAAAGAGAGAAAAATCAACATTTTTATACAGTGCACTAAAGCTGCCAGAGGTTTAATTCACAGTGGAGCCCAGCTAGGAATGAGCAATGAGTAGACAACACATTGTGCTTTTCTACTGCATGGGGAATGTACCAGAGTCTGATGTCTGAACTGAAACTGCATTTGTGACTTGTGCACTTAAAACCAACATTGAGAAAAGGTAAATAGTTTAATCAAACAGGCTATACTGTTGTGTCTATGTATTGTGTGTATATGTATTATATTTGAGCTGTCAGATTATGATTTCCAATCCAGTATTGCACAATAAGAGAGCCAAGGCATGAAATATGAGCTAACCATCTTGAATGGTATATTGCTCGTCAGTTTTAAATTTAAATCCAAAGTAATCGAATTATATAATTTTTCCAGTTCGGCTAATTTGGTCTTGAATTGAATTCTTGACACTTCTCACTTTATTGAATAAACTTGTATGTCTACCTATCCTCAGCACATTGTCAGGCATATCAGTAAGGAGAGATGTACTGTTGGCAGCCTGGTACTGTGTCTGTGTGTGTTTCTATATGTGAATGTATGTGTTTTAGTCCTGCACATTCAGTTTTGTAGTTCGAGCATCATAAATAATGAACCTTAGAAACCATGGAAATCCAATATTTTTGATGTTCAGCCAACTTTGATTAGCCCTACAGCGGTAACATTATTTTGCCATACTACATGGTTACTTATTAAATATCTGTGTGAGATATACAAGGGATCTGGGTCATATTTAAAAGGGATCTGTCATTTTACTGGATATTACTACCCTGAATATAAAATTGCACATTATTTGCGCTAAACCTTTTTTTTTTTTTTGATGCTCCTTTTAAATTTATATTAGTGATATCTTAAATATTTGGTAAATAACATTATAATCCAATTTATTTCAGGCACAGCCAGGGCACACATAGTATTGGAGGAGTAGGAATAAATACATTGCTACTATTTCCTTTTCTCTTTCTATTCTCACTGGGACACAATCCCAATATGGAGGCACTCAGTTTAAGTGTGGAGGACTGTGGATTTCTGCATTTAAATTTATTTTTCAGACCACACAAACACGTTTGTTACAAGTAGTACTGAAAATTAAGTATATGCAGTTATGCAGTATAACTCAGTTTAGAAATGTACTTTAGTTGCAGTTACAAACTATTCTTTAGATATAGAAGAGAGTCTGCTGTTTTCTACATAGGAATTCAGAATGTTTGTCTATGTCTATATGTGTCTACACGTGTCTGTAAATTCACACAGTGGCTGCTTTTTATGCACTCTTCATTTAACTATAACCACCATAACCACTAAAAGAATATTATTTAATATAATATATATATTCCCCTGGATGAGTATGTCATGTACTCTCCAGATTTGCAGGAGCAAGTGCATTTTAAGGTCTGGCTAGTGGTGTAAGACTTGAAATTTTAAGCCTTGTGACTGGCAAGTAATTCATGATGAAAGTGTCGGAAATGTTAAACCTACTTGATAGTTTGAAACAGTGGTTATATTGTCTGAACAGGAAACTGTTTTCTAAATTAAAATACAGTGACAGGTTTTACGTTCATTTTTACAGATATTGTATCCTGCATTATAAAACAAATCAATGTTAATAAGAGAATGAGTCTAGTGGCTGCTATCCAAGGTGCTGAATATATGGTAAAACACATTGGAAATAGGCATGGTTTATTCCCATCTTTAAAGGAGCACTATGGGGCCAGGAACACAGACATGTATTCTTGACCCTATAGGGTTAATACGACCATCTAGCCCCCCTGTCTCCCTCATGCCTCCCTAAATATAGTAGAATCTTACTTGTATTCAAGTCTGCAGCTGCAGCTTATTTTGTCTCTTTTTTCTTTAGACCTGCCCCACTGCCTGCTGATTCAATCACAATGCTTCCCCATAGGATTGGCTGAGACTGACAAAGAGGCAGTTCAGGGGCAGAGCCAGCACGATTCAAACACAGCCCTGGCCAATCAGCATCTCCTCATAGAGATGAATTGAATCAATGAATCTCTATGAGGAAAGTTCAGTGTCTGCATGCAGAGGGAGGAGACACTGAATGTTTGGATGCATTTTAGGCAGCCATGACCCAGGAAGCATCTTTAACAGCCATCTAAGGAGTGGCCAGTGAAGTTATCACAAGGCTGTAATGTAAACACTGCATTTTCTCTGAAAAGACAGTGTTTACAGCAAAAAACACTAGCAAGGTCTACTCACCAGAACAAATTCAATAAGTTGTAGTTGTTCTGGTGACTATAGTGTCCCTTTAAGTTATTATAAGTAAACAAGCAAATGGTGAGCAGTAAATATAATTGTCTCAAAGATGGTAAGGACAAGTCACATAACCTCTACAGGCTTCAAATACATTTAATTCACTATCAAGAAGTACAGAGATATGTTTATTCTGTATGAACACCCACACACACAAATTGTTAAATGAAACCATGTCCTTTTCATATAGAATTTGACAGGAACATTATGAACTTACATGTACATGTTGCTTGTGGTTATAGTGGTGTAAGATTGACATCTGTAATGGTTGTGCCTTGAAACTGATACAAGTTGTATTGATCATGTAGCTAATGGCTGAGTTTTATCATAAAAGCATGCCAGCAAAGTGTGCATACAATATAGGTACTTGCCCTTCTACTAATGTGTTTCCATTCAAGGTCTAATCATTAAAAATGTTTTTAACTCTGACTGTACTTATGGATCTCTTTAGATAGCACTTAAAGTAAAGCAGAGCTTTCTAGAGTTTTCTAGTTAACATTTTACAGTGGACTTCTTCAGGCCCTGGTTAGTGAACATTCCAGAGCCAGATGCCCTGTACATAGTTTAGTATCATTTAAATGTTACATTTTAATTTAGGTTCCATGTTCACATTTTATTTACATATTTACCTATGCCTCATGTTAATAAATAATTTATATAACTCTTGCACATGTTAATCACAGGATGGATGGATGGATGATAGATAGATAGATAGTCAGATTAGATATGATACCTATATAGATCAGCCAGATAGATAAGCTATATAGATAAGATAGATAGATAGATAGATAGATAGATCGATCGATCAATAGGTAGAACAGACAGACAAACAGAATAGACAGACAGATTGCTATAGATATGTTTATAATGCAAGTATTATATCTAGGTGGGTTTAATTCCTTTAGTTGATTGTGTGATCTGATGGAGATGAAGCACTGTATTTTTGGCCCAAGTACCGCCATCATGAATAGTGTCATTTTCTTGGAAACGAAAAGTAATTTTATTGAGGTAGAAAACTCCAGCATGAAGATGGAAGAGGTAATGACATGCAAATTGGACTGGCTTATAGATGGATCACTGCAATCCAATAACATTTACTATTTCAGTGTGAGACAGAACAGAGTTGAAAACAATTTATCTGGAGTTCTTCCTGGTGAGTTACTAACTGAGACTTTTGGATGCAAATAAGAGAACGGAATAGTAACCAAAATGTTTAAAAATACAACATACAACTCCATGTGTAGTTGCATTAATATTATGCAAACGCGGGTCTTTGGGAATAAAGGAATCTGTGAATCTATTGGTAGACATGTGCACAGCAAGAAAATTTGGTTTGGCGAAACCATTTTTCCCAGAAGCAGAAAATGTTTTGGTTCTCTCGAATTTCAGCCAAATATTGGTTTGGCTCAGCAAAATTTGATACAAAAAAAAAAATCTGATTTACAAACATATCAGTTGAACCAAAAGGGCACGAAAATGGGCCAGTCAGTGAAATACATTTACGTATATAATTTGCATTACATTGATAGGAGAATTTTCACATTTCATGTGGGTGACCACTAGAGGTAAAAACAGGAGGAGCAGTAATACAAAAATAAAAAAAATAATATTTATCAATTATAGATTTATTAGATATAAAATATAAATATAGATTATTTTCCCCAACAATCATATCTCGCACAATGGGTGAAATTAAGAATCACAAATTATAATGAACATATTAGGCAATTGTGTGGCTTGTTTGGTTTGTGATTCAGACATGTTTCGGCTTGGTGCTCGGTAATTTGCCCGAACAGCAGTTCAGACGAAATATGGACAAATTGCAGTTCAGACCAACACAAATATCCAAGTCTAGTTTAATGGGATTTCAAATGTATTCCAAAATTGACATGTATTAAAACACAACTGAATTGGAGAAAATTTGTGAAATCAAGGCCTATGTTCCTGTGTATTCAGAGACCATATTTCCACTCTGACTGTCAGCATAACTTAAATGCTTAATCTGCTAAGGAAGTGATCGTTAGAATAAAGATCCAACCAGTGTATTGTGAGCTCCCTGTAGTCTTTCCTAGTTATATTCTGTATGTTCTGTTATATTTTATCTATTTAATTAACTATCTTTGTCGTATATGAGCTAATATGTTTTTTCGCCTTTTTTGTAGTTTCCATGAATAATTCTTTAATTTTAGCTTGTGTCATCTGCTTTCTTTGTAAATTACTTGTGTTGCTTGTGTTTACCATGTATATTGGGCTACTATTAACCCTCTCGCTGCTGAGACCATTCACAGTCAGCAGACCACTAGCATAATGCTTCCACTCATATATTTATATCTGGTAAATCACAGAAAGAATATGAAATGTTAATATATATTGTAATTACAAATCTTAGAGTAACAGATTGAGAGTTCCCTTGGATGTGCGGTTTTCAAGTATACATGTATCTCCCTCCAGATTTAGTCAAGTAGGTAGCATCTTAAATCTCAGTTGTTCTGCCTTATTAATTACATTTCTATCCAAAAGTACAACCTAAAGGTACATGAGACCTATAGGTCACATGTCCTATCTCATAAAGATTATGGAACAGGGAGTACCCTTTAACTATCTTCTCTGCTTAGAATTGATTATAACTGGAGACATATGATAAAAAGAGAAATAAAACATGCCCTAAAAAAAAACACATTACAATTTGTAACGGACACCTTCCGTTGACGGATGCTCCTAGCGCTTTCTGACGACTCCAAGCACTGCAGCAGACACCACAACCACCGCAGACTCCACAACCACCGTATCTTAACTGGAGTCTCGCCGCCTTCCTTCCACCCTGTATGAACCTCCAGCATCCAGGACCGTGTGGGGAAGACCTCTCCTCCAAGGAGAGTGTAACAGGAGCAAGCTCTCAAAAGGGCTAAGTGATTAAAGCTCAAGGGAGTATGCAGCGCATAGCAATCCCCAGTGTGAATATAGCTGTCCCCTCCAATCACGAGACAAGACTACGTGTTGAGGGTCAAGAAGAACTCTGGTTTAATGGCACACACTCTGCTTTTATGCAATTCTCCCCTGCAAGGGAGATGCCCACATACAATTATACATTACCCAATCACACAATGGTTACATCCCACAGATTCCCTCCCCTTAGCCTGAGAAGTAACACAATTATACGTACAGTTTAAAACATACTTTTTACCCAACTTTCATAACTCTAAAACCATACATCCAATATTAATAACAGTTACATATTATTAATCAGCACATTACAAATACAAACATACCCAAAAATCATTCAAATCCGTTCAGCCGTTCGGGAGATAGATATAAGTCCTTTATGACCGAACGCAAGCACATTTTCATGCCCAAAACAGTTCCATGGATTCAGTCTATTTTACCAGATTTAACCCTGCAATATAAACATTGCAGTCTATTTTACACCGAGTAAATGACTAAGTCCCATTTGAACAAGCGTTCAAATCTTCGAACAGGACTTAGTCTCCAGACGCGGTGTCGAAGAAGGTACGGGTCAGCGGTGTTCGTGCAATTGGGTAGCCGAAAACAGTTCCATAGATCTGACTGCACACAACGCTGACTGCGTTCGAATAAGTTAAAATGGCCGCCGCCACGTGTTCGTTTGTCGAATGGCGGCCACTTCGACGACTTCGGCACTTCGACGACTTCGGCACTTCGACTGCATCCAAAGTGCCAGTTTAAAAGTTGTAACACTGTTCCAAAGTATTTAAAGGGCCAGGAACAGAATTATAAAAATCCATTATGCCCAAATGCAGTTCTTAAAGGGCAATACATCACAGGGCCATAGTCGCAGGGTAGGAGGCTAGCGATCAGCCCTCTCCAATGCCTGTGACAAATGGCAGTTTGTCACACAATTCATAGTTTCTGCAACGATTTATTAATTTACAAACTATTTTTCCTTTGTTCAACATTGAAACCCCATGAAGCTCTGCACACACTCATTCACACTCTATAGGGAAATAACAATATCATAGGGGATATTTCTTCAATATTGCCATAAGGGCGCTTTTGCCCACATGTACGGCACTGCTAGGGTTATATTAGTTTACACAGCATGCTCTGGCGGTGCCTGGACAGACATACATGAAATGGAAACAACTGTATTTTCTAAAATAAAAACACAAAGGATAGGTTACTCTTAGTTAACTATTGTGTTATACATCCACATGTTCTACTTTAAGCTTGGTTTTCATCATTTTGATATCACCAATCTTTATATAAATGGAACACACTGAAATACAATTAGCCTCAGCCAAGTAACTACGAGGGCCTTTCTCTAAGATCAGCAGTCCAGTAGCATTTATCTTTAAACTCATTTAAGTGGGATGAAAAATCCAGGTAGAAACTGGGACAATAACCAGTCTGAAACCATCAGAAAACATAAAACTCTTATCTATGGCTCTCCTGGTTCTGTGTTTAAGTGGTATATATATATATTTATATGTATGCACTCACATACGTCAATGAATTATTCAAAGCAAGCTCTTATATTATGAATCTTCCTGCCTCAGAAATGAGTAAATGAGCTCCCTGAGCATGAGCTGCAGATTGTGTGACACACAGACAAGGGACATCCTCAAAAGGTCACCCGTAAATGTCTATACCTGTCAAACCATATCTATTCATGGTGAAATGTGTCAAGCACAATATTTGGTGTGTCTCAATGTTTCCAGTTACTTTGACTGCAGCTACTGAGGGAGGCAGACTGTCAGTTATATATTGTGTTTTACCCTTGCTGTGCATTGGTGGGAGTGAGGGATAGCCTGTGTCATTGATTATAATGCGAGACTAGGCCTGGCTTACTGCTATATCTACCTAGCTAGTAAAAACCAGTATAACTTTGAGTAGGAGATAGGAGATTTTCATTGTGTCTTTGATCCTAGTGTGAGACTAGGTTTATCTACATAGATAGCAGTATAGCAGTTGCACTTAAATTAAAACTATAGTTTTAGGAATACAAAACTGTATTCCAAACACTAAAGTGTCCTTCTGACTCTAGAGCCCCCCGGCCCTCCCCTTGTCCATGAAATAATTAAATAACCCTTTAAACACTTACCTGATTTCAGGTAACTCGGCACTGGGTCAGGCTTGTCCTCCTTGAACACCAGCCAATCAAAGGAACCTATTGCAAACCTACAGTGAGAGCCATGCGCACCTTAGGTGTTCCCCAAATGCAGGCATTGACACAATGCTTTCCTATGGGGATTTCAAGGATGAATCATGCCCTTAATTAAAGCATGAGGACATCCAGCATTGTTTCAATGAGTTAAACTCTGTGTAAATGCAGGAAGCACCTTGCCACTAGAGGCAGATTTAACCCTGCAATATAAACATTGCAGTTTTTCTGAAATGGTAGTGTTTTACATTGCAGGGCTAAGAGGACAGGGTCAATGAAACCCAGACTTCTTCAATGAGAGTCTGGTTGCCTATAGTGTCATTTTAAAGTAACTTTGAGTGGATATTGTCATTGTGTTATTAATCCTATTTTGAAACAACGATACCAGTTTACAGTGTTACAATTTGTTAATTGTTTTTTTTTCAATGTTTGTAGACAGAAAACCCTTTTGGTTAGAGGGTTGTTCAGTAAAACATGAAAAAAATACATTCCTGTCACCTAGCTACTGCCACACTGGCACTCATACAACCTTTGTGTGAAATTTAGTCTGTTTCATTCATTCTAGTGTGATACTGGTGGTTGTGGTTAATGCTGTGTATGCTGCTGATCACTGACACATAACACTAACTTAGAAACACCAGCGTATAGTTTGACAGTGTTTTTTAAGTGTTTGTATAATTTTTGGGAGTGTGTTGTTCAATAAAACAAATGAAACAAAAATGTTGCTCTTGCCAAGTTACTACCACATTTGGACCCCTATGTAAATTTTGAGGGGAAGAAAGATTGCTTCAATTATGTCAGTAATCCTAGTTTGATGCTAGTGGTTACAATTAGTGCTGTGTCTAAAGCAGCCACTACCACTTAACACCAATGTGGAATCAACGTTATACAGTATGACAGTTTATTTTTACCCCTTTCTTGTAGAAAGAAATCCTTTTTTAATGTGTTTTTTTTTTTTTTTTACTATGCTCAGTCCACTATGTGCTGTGCCAGTGTATCAGCACTGGTCAGTGACTGTGTGATGTGTGCAGTGTAGTGCTTTTTTTTAAAGTCAAACACAATAATCTTAGAGCATTAAAGTCATCAAGTACCAAACCATTTTAGGTTAGTTTACACAATACACATATCATATAACAATTTTATTATAATAAGAACAACAAATTCACCATAATGTTGCATCCTAATGCCAAGAAAATAATGAAGAAGGGTAGGATTGTTTGCCTGTACGTTCTGTTTCCCAATTCACCATCAGCAGTCATGTCATGGCCTCTGAGACTCTGAACACATATTCCTTGGCCATTAAGAACTTATGACTAGTGATGTCCCGAACTGTTCGCCAGGAACCGTTCGCCGGCGAACATAGCTTGTTCGTGGCGAACGCGGCGGGCAAACATATGCGATGGTCGGTCCGCCCCCCTATTCGTCATCATTGAGTAAACTTTGACCCTGTACCTCACAGTCAGCAGACACATTCCAGCCAATCAGCAGCAGACCCTCCCTCCCAGACCCTCCAGCCTCCATGACGAATAGAGGACGGACCGACCATCGCATATGTTCGCCCGCCGTGTTCGCCACGAGCAAGCTATGTTCGCCGGTGAACGGCGAACAGTTCGGGACATCACTACTTATGACACCATCTCCACCTCTACCTCTACCACCACTCTATTACCAGTATTAGTAATATTCAGCCTCAGAATAATTGGTTAAGCAGCAAATCCATTACATCTGATTAACCACATAGGAGGCAATCATATTTTTACAGCCTTTCTATGCTGCAATAATTTGTGCTGTTGCTTCCACTGGCACTGCAGTTCCTTCTATCTCAGCTAGTTTATGCATTGCAGTTTCTATGGTTAATGTAGATTGGAGCAAGGGATCAGTGAAATCAGTGGACTTTGTTATTCCTTCTTTCTTGTAGCCCCCAAAGTAGCATTCACTTTTAGCAGGAGCAATATTACTATGCTGTTCCTGCATGCTACTAGTGAGGGAGCAGCTGGCTAAGACTGTAGGTCAGTAGTTGTTTACGGAGTGCTGCTTGTTAGCCAGCATGTCTTTCTCTCCTTGACAGCACACTCTAAGCAGTCCAAGGTGCCTGAGCATGATGTTGATAGAGGAGAAAGTCCAACCTATGTACTATCTGAGGCTGAGAGAGGATCTGTAGCCCAGGAAGTCTATCAACCTCTCCTGCTACATGCTGATGTGATGGACAAAACACACTTAATCAAAGATATACAGGCAATCAGACAAATTGTTTGGAAGATCAGACAGGCACCAGTCTGCATGTTGGGTTCATGGTTATCGAAGGAGCTGCTAAAATGACCAAAGCTCTGTCTTCACACACGCTGTCGACAAAAGGATTACATGGTGCAATTCCACTTTAGACATTATGCAACTGAAAGTGCTTTTCCTCCTAGTAAGGCTACTCTGAGATGAAAAGAAGAGTGTGTGGCCTGCTCTGTATCTAGCTGCCCTGCAGCTATTGTCATGTCCACTGACCATTGTCCAAAGTGAGCGCATGTTTTCTGTTACAGAGAACAGTCTAAATCTCCAACACTCTCAAATGTACCCACAACTAATTGAGCAAATAGCCTTCTTCAAGTTCAATCTTCCCAAGTTGGGTTACCCTGCTCTTCACTTTGATACTTCAGGCATTACCATCTGCTAGCTGAGATCCAATTGGCTACTTACCTTTCCATTTAAAATTGTTTCAAAATGTATAAAAGTAAAATCTGGCATTGAATAAAAAAAATTTGAATTCAATTTCTCTTGTGACTGCTGTTGTAGGTCTGCCTTATTTCAAATGTCTTTCTTTGTAGTGGTTTTACCCTGCCTGACCGAATCTTGCTGTGTCTGCAGTTAGTAGAAGCTACCAGGGCACTGTGTTTTTTTCCTACACTGAAGGACGGTCACAGACGCTACAGACTGGTTGTCTGGGAATACTTAATTCTTTGGCAGAGTGGAAGAATTGAGTGGGTATTCAATTGTCCACTGACTTTTTCCTTTCAATTTTGGAAAAATCCCCAATGACTTCTGCTCAACATTTCCCCCTTGTTTCATTAATACAAGATAGCAAAAGGGAAAAGACTACAATCATAGTTCTCTTACTTACTATTTGTTTAAATTCCAGAATAATCTAATTTTAAAACACAGAATTGCCATTGAAAAAATGTCTGATATTGCATAGCCATTAGGCCATGCAATATTGTAGCCATTCTTGCATGTAAGCACACTAAAGGGAGCCTTTTTTCTTGCTTTTTTTGGATGACCGAATTTCTTTCCCAAATTTTATTTGCTAGCGAAATTCTCATGAGCCAAATTGCAGCATGGACTAAATTATGTCCTCCTGTAAGTTATATTTATTTTTTAAGATGAAAGTGGTATGGCAGAAGTGATTTTTTCCACTGTGCACAAGTCTATCAATTCAGAGATCCCAATATCCCCATCCAGAACACCTATGCTGTGAAATTATTTGATCATTTAGGTCACAAGAACTTGAATTATTTCTGGTGAGGATATTGCTGGCGCCTACAGGGTTAGACTTGATTTGCTATCCTCGTATAGATATATAACATAATAAATGGCAACATGATATGATGTGCTACAAAAAAGAAATCTTGACTGCTGTCTGCATACCTAAGTGGGTTGTCTCTGTTTCTTATGTAAAAGGAGGTGGACAGCCTCCAATATAAAACGCCTGCACATTAAAATGACAGTAACACTCCTAAATCCCCAACATAAACCCGCCTGAGGTACTCATAAATCACAGCTCTACAGACGACCCTATCCACATTATGTCTGGAAAAAACAATACGTTTCACTATCCAGTCCCTCAGCAAATCTTAACAATTCCAGGCAGAAAAAAACCCCCACAAGATTACAGCTACAATAACCATTAGAAATGGTGGGCTTTTCTTCTTTCTGTAGTAGGTGCTCTAATTCTATTTTAGGGTATATTACCATTCACGGCCACAGCTAATTTTTCATAAGAGTAAATCAAGTTGAACATGTTGATGTTACAGATCTTTTTTTATATTAAGAGTAGTTCTTGGGACATTTAGTAAATTCAAACTGCTATTTTGTTCAATGGATGCTCTATTATTCATCAAATGTGCACTGTTATTCCTGAGCATTCTGGTTTTAATTTTAGTTCCTTTGGGTCATATTGGTCAACTGTGTTGGAGAAAACAATGACTTAAAGGAACACCATAGGGTCAGGAACATAAACATGTATTTCTTACCCTACAGTGTTAAAACCACAATCTAGCCCCCATTGCCCCCTCTTGCCTCCCTAAATATACTAAAATCTTACTTGTATTCAAGTCTGCCTCTCAAAGTGCCTGCTGTCTGCTGACATCATCAGAAGTGGTGGCCTAGGCCAATCACAATGCTTCCCCATTGGATTGGCTGAGACTGTTAAGGAGGCAGATCAGGGCTTATTGGCCAGCACAAGTAAACACAGCCCTGGCCAATCAGCATCTCATCATTGAAGCATCCCAGGAAGCACCTCTAGCAGCCATCTGAGGAGTGGCCAGTGGAGTTATCACTAGGCTGTAATGTAAAAACAGCATTTTCTCTGAAAAGACAATGTTTACAGCAAAAAGCCTGAAGGGAATAATTTTACTCACCATAACAAATGCAATAAGCTATAGTTGTTCTAGTGACTATAGTATCCCGTTAATGCAAACTGAAGTTTTACAGCAAGGCTAACCTGCAACGTGTTTGTGTAGCCACCATTTATTGAAATCAAAATGAACAAGAATGTAGATACATGTCAAGGATTCTTACACAAGAATACACCAAATGGCAGAGCTCCTGGTAACTGAAGCTGCTAGGACTCAAAACTGAAAAGTAAGCTAGAAGATGGTGTTTTTGAGGAGGGGCCTCTTTTCCCTAGGTACCACTAAGCAAGCAAAGTTTGGGTGGAATTGCTGGAAAAATGCAAAGAGCTCATTAATGGCAGTTGTTTTAATAAATTTACATTCTAAAGGGGATGCTGCAATTTATAGGTCATACATAATAATAATAATAATAATAATAATAATAATAATAATAATAATAATGAATTGCGGATCACAATATAAAAGAATATCAGTCACATATTTACATTTCACTTATTCATATGAATTTGTGAAAAATACTAAAGGTGTTACCTTGATATATAACATTTACAGTTTTTAATTTAAATCTCAAGAGCATAACAATTTTTATGGGCTCAAGGTAAAGATGTTTTTTTCCCAGGGAAAATGTATGTGGAAGTGCCTTCCCTATAGTGGCACATGGTAAGACAGGTCAGAACTGTTCTCGACATATAGTGTCCAGCAGATGGGCAGGTCTATACTCATTCAGATTTGTTTTCGATATATAGTGTCCATCAGAATGGGCAGATTCTAAAGGTCACACAATCACTACACTATTGTATTATCAATAAGCCACCCTATTTATCCTGTTTGATTATTATTTTATATTAATCATCACTGCTGATCATTTTGAAAGCTTATTTAGTAAGTCTTCTTCCGATTATTTTGTTTGGTTAAAAGAGTAACAAGATCAATTTTCCTCTTTTGAAATATAATGGTACACCCTCTGCCTTTCTTTCTGAAAAAAGCCAGTAGCTATGCTAGCACCTTACTCCTCGAATAGAGATTGTAGTCAATGCAAAAGTATAAATAAATGCATGCCTGCTGTGTGATATGGTTCTCAAAGAGTTACAGAAATAAGGCACAAAATGAAATGACAAATGCCACCCACCTCGACATACCCTCGCGGGACACGGCACAGAAACTGTGCTTTGCATTTCAAGCAAGATTGACTGTGTGTCACTGATGGATCACTTGAAAGTATTAGGCAGATACAAGAATTGATTAGTCAATAAATCATGAACTGGAGTTTAAAAGAAACCTTAGTACAAATATTATAAACCAATCTCTGATAGGGAAAAGGGAGTATTTGTGTAATTTAATAAGGAACTTCTACTATAGTCCTGTGCTTATCCTATGATTCAAAGTGACCAAACATTTACGACATATCTTGTTAATGTGTTACATGCTTACAAGTTCATATTTAAAGAGAACTATCTCTGAACATAGTGCATGTGCATTCTTGCATAAATCAATACACATCATATACATTTGATAGACAGACATAGATAGGTAATTGATAGATAGACAGTGAAGACAGATATATGATAGATATATATATATATATATAGATAGATAGATAGATTATAGACATGTAGATAGATAGATAGATAGATAGATAGATAGATAGGTAGATATATAGATATATAAATTGGATATATAGATATATAGATAGATAGGTAGATAGATTATAGACATGTAGATAGATAGATTATAGACATGTAGATAGATAGATAGATAGATTGGATAGATATATATATATATATATATATATATATATATATATATATATATATATAGATAGATAGATAGATAGATTACAGACATGTAGATAGATAGATAGATTACAGACATGTAGATAGATAGATAGATTACAGACATGTAGATAGATAGATAGATAGATAGATAGATTATAGACATGTGGATAGATAGATAGCTAGATAGATAGATTATAGACATGTAGATAGATAGATAGATTATAGACATGTAGATAGATAGATAGATAGACAGATAGATTATAGACATGTAGATAGATAGATAGATAGATAGATAGATAGATAGATAGATAGATAGATAGATAGATTATAGACATGTAGATAGAGAGATAGATAGATAGATAATCTGGAAAATGCAACGTTCCATAAAAGCTATTCAATTTATTTTTTATGTGAAAGTAATCTTCCAGTTTATACATTACCTTACAGGAATTGTTATCACAACAGACAATTCTTACGAGATATGCTCAAAAAGTTAAATAGCTATTATATTGATGTAGCCATTTCTATTTTTTTTTTAGAAGACGGCAATGGCCTTATGTTTCTGAATTGCAGATTTTTTTACATTTCATGCAGGATCACACTTAATATGAGTATCTTGGGAGCTCATGAAACATTTAGTGATCAGTTCTCAGTTGAGCTCGACACTTTAAGGGCAAAAAAAGGCTGCATATGCTTTGACAGGTTTGGGATATGTTTTGATGATACAGCTGGACAGCTCCCAGCTGTCATCATGCAGGCCACTGCATGCCTGTCAATTGCTACTCTGTGGGGTAAGTGCTTAATTGCAGACTACGAAATGCCTCTTCCGTATTGAGAATGGATGGGCTACTGAAGGTGATAGCTATTACCTGTAATAATATGAGATGGATGAGGTGAACTGACAGATGCAATGCTTTGTTCTTTTATTATTCTACAAAGGACGCCTTTAACTGGTGTCTTAACTCTTTATATATGTGCATATAGGTATTTAATCCACTGGTAACAAAGGACAAATCTAATACACTATTTCACCTTTATCATGGGAAATTATTCTCACTTACACCTGTCAAGGCCAGGAGAGCTGGCAAGCCAGATTAACAGTTTCATGACTCAAGAGGGCTTTTAAGTCAATAAAAGCTGAAAATATCATGCTAACATCTCATAATGCCATGTAAGTATCAGGCTGAAAAAAGCAGGAGATTATTCATAAAAATAGAGGATGAATGCAGCCCTCAAAATGCTAGCTAGATATGGATCAAAAGACTGTATTTTATTTTAGATGAGTGTACAATAATAAATGCATTAGAATTAGAGATATGATTCGCAAGTAATGAACAGGTGCATTGTTGTGAACTGTACAGACTAAAAATAATTCAAACACAATATAATGTATAACATACATTATACATTATATATTATGTTATACAATATATATATATATATATATATATATATAACTTTTACTTATGTATCCATTAATATGTTTTTCATACAGTTAAAGGTAAACATAACCATGACAATTTTCAAAAGAAATTCTGTATGGTATTTTGACATTAATGGCAATGCTCGGAGTTACTAATGTTACGGAATATCAAAGAATCGCTATAAAATTCTGGAAATCTGCATCACTGCTCCCATATCTAAATCTTAAAAGGACACTATAGTCTCCAGAACAACTACAGCTTATTGTATTTGCTCTGGTGAGTAGAATCATTCCATTCAGGCTTTTTGCGGTAAACACTGTTCTATTCTGAGTAAAGGCAGTGTTTACAGTACAACCTAGGGATACCTCAACTGGCCATTCCTCAAATGGCTACTAGAGGTGCTTCCTGAGGCAGTGCTACAAACTGTGCAGCACTGCCATTCAGTGTCTCCACCCTCTGCACTGAACTTTTCTCATAGAGATGCATCGATTCAATGCATCACTATGAGGAGATGCTGATTGGCCAGGGCTATGTTTGACTTTTGCTGGCTCTGCCCCTGATCTGCCTCCTTAACATTCTCAGCCTATCCAGTTCTTTCCTATGTAAAAGCATTGTGATTGGCTGAAAGATCACTTCTAATGATGTCAGCCAAGCAGGCAGTTTAGAGGCAGAGCCAGCAGCAGCAGACTGGAACAAAAGTAAAATTTAACTATATTTGGGGGGGAGGGTGGGGGGAGGGGGGCAAATGGGCTGGATGCTGTTTTTAACACTATAGGGTCAGGAATTCATATTTGTGGTCCTGACCCTATAGTGTCCCTTTAATGATTCCATTTGTTGCTTTTGTAAGAACATGCTGTGTATCAATTTGCAGAATAGTATTGTTACAAAGTGAAAGGATGGCAGAATACTCCACATGTTGCAGGGTAACTATGTGCTGGAGTCCATGCGATCTAGAAATAATGACACATGGCCCCCCTTTTCTCACACCCATTTGTTCCGGGTACACGGTAATAATATTGACTAGTTCACTCCTCCTTCTTAGATCCCTATTTACCAAGAGTCTGTTGCACCAAAAGTGCAGAATGTGGGTTTTTGACATGGAATAACTACACTGCTCTCCTGATAAGTTGCATAGAGGAATTGGCAGAATTACTTTTGGTTTAGAGAATCGCTATTATAGTGAAATATGACACCTATTCACTAAGGAGGCTGACATTAGCCCCCCACCCCCCAATTCAGTATCACATGATATGAAAACAGAAGGGCAACTGTTCCATAGTCCATTTTTCCCAACAATCCAACAATGCCTCTTTTGGCAAGACAATGCATATTTCGGGTCATGTCCCACTTTCCTGCTTTAGTTCCCTGATGTACCATATCGAGGTCTCTAGGGCCATGCAGAGAGTCCTTCAGTTGGCTATTTAACTAACTGTACCTGGCTGTAACCGCATGAGTTGATTGCACAATTGATTATGTAAACATACTGCAAAAATTGGTGCAACCTGACCATTAGTACATAGACCTCTATTCAATTTTGATACTTTGTGTCCATTAATAACATTCACTTTAATATGAATTCACACTGTAAATATAAACATCTACATATATGAAGGGGTTAAAGCAGGATCCTTCCAGCAGAAGGAGTTAACATTTTTTTTCTGTTTTCCAGGTTGTGGAATAAATTATTGACTCTTAGAGTAAAGGATCTGAAGTGGAATAACAGAACACAATCAGAACTCCATACAGTGCCATTTCCCATATGCAAAACTGATGACATATGCAGTGTTCCAATCATGGCCCAATCAGCCACAATAACATGGTGCTTTACACACATCTACATTAGTAGGTTTTCAGATTCTGCCAAATGCAACCTCATGCCTTTGGAGAAAGCTCTTTGCACACTGACTCGTGAACAATCTTTGTCAATATGAGTGTTTTCTTTTCTTAAAACAAAAATATAGATTATTAAAACAGGTTAAATTCAATGTTTGACTGTATTTGTACTTTTCTTTTGGATTGTGAGGTTATAATGAGTGAAATCATAAGGTTAATTCAAGTACCTTTTGGCCCAAGGTTGCCATTGTTTGCTTGTCCTATTAACTACAGTTTTGATAGGTGAAATATATGTATATAGTATAGTTGTCAGTGTTCTCACCATTGTCTGGACTGCCAGTAAGACACCCCAACTCTGAGTCACCCAATGATGATTTCATCATTTTGATGACAGTAGTGACCTACTTTTCAGCCTTATAACTGATTCACCAATGTCAATCAGACAGTCTGTCACATAGGCCAACTCATATCAACACAGGTACCTTCAAATTACTAATACCATCTTTCCCTGAAAATAAGACCGGGTCTTATATTAATTTTTGCCCTGAAAAATGCACTAGGGCTTACTTTCGGGGGGTGTCTTATTTTGGGGAGAAACAGTAGAAAGCATATGCAAGAAAGTAGGTCTACATTCAGGGGAATTCCCCAGAACATAGACCAGTAAACTAGGGCATAGAATCCCGCAAATCTATGTTCAGGGAAAATTCCACAAACATAGATTAGCAAACTAGCGACTAGGGTTTATATGCAGGGTAGGGCTTATATTATGAGCATCCCCCAAAACTAAGGTAGGGCTTATTTTTGGGAATGTCCTATTTTTCAGGGAAAAACGGTAGTAGTTATATGTTGAGCAGAAGCAATCAAATATTTACACTATTATACATGCACCCCTAAGCAGTTGCCTACTATGTTTGAGACTGATTTATGTGTAAACATTATTGACTGCTAATAATTAAGGTGATACTTTTTACAGTATTAATAATAAATTATATTAATAATATGTGGTGACTACCAAAGACTTAGGGTACAAGGGAAATTAATTACATCTATCTATCCGCAAAAATGCAAGTAACTGTGAACATACAGGCTGAAATAAAATGTAAATGTTTATACTATCAATTAATAAATCAATATCACCTTTTCTAAATCCTGTTCAGTGTGTTCACTGTGTGATTTGTCTACTTTTACCTTAGTTGAATAGACAAATGCAGATTTTCCACTATGCCAGCTAGGTTTGGCAAAATCCAATGTGCTCAATTAAAACTTTGCAACAGTTTATACTAGTGTATCAGATATTTGGTTTGCTTTATACTAAGTAAGCACAACATCTAGCTTTTGTTCAGTTGCATTCATTGCATGATGTATGCAAACAAAGTCTTTTCTATTCCCTGATCAGTGACAATTTCAGTTGATTAAATTGTACAGCAAATTTAATTCGATCAAGTGTTGTGGAGAAATTCTGCTGACATGCAAATCGACACTTGCTACTTATTTATTTATTTGAGATTCACAAACTCAGAAACAGTAATTCTCTTGATACATGGCCGCTCTGTCTTTGTTTAGAGTGATTGATATGTAGGTCTGAGATTAACATTCCTTTTTATTGACAGTTGTACAGAATTTTGTTTAACAAAGTAACCATATAAATCTAAGGCTCCGCTTGACAAAAATGACCTGAAGTGAACCTATTGGACACATCAGTGTCAATAATACCCTTGGGTGCACAGTGGGATTTTATCTCCAGGTGGTACGTAAGTGGAGACATTACAGCATGTTCAGTTTCATCCAAATTCACAACATTGGGAGAAATAAAATTGAGCAGAATCTTCAGACAGTCTCAGTTTTCAGGTACCTGAATTATAAACCCCATTTAAGTACATGTTACTGTCACTTTTCTTTAGCAGAGAGATCTTGAGACACAGGGACTGCCAAGACTAGCCAGTAAATAGAAGATTGGGCATTTGTACCGGTTACTGCAGCTGGAGTTCTGATTCTAATTTTGATGCAACCTATTATGACCTTGAAAAAAATATACATTTGCTAAACTGCGAAATAAAAATGAGTGACAAATAAAACATAAGTTAAAAAAAAAAATTCTAACAAGAAACGTTGACTTCATCTGAGAAACAGTTCTTTGGCTAACTATCCTTTTCGCAAAGGTCTGCTTCCTTAGATGTACCCAGTGGACCTAAACTCAGCCTAAGCACACAGTTTCATGCTCACATATATATATATATATATATATATTTTTTTTTAAAATTAACATACAACTTGCTCTCTGGTTAGTGAAACCATTAGAATACTGTTAATTACTATGTGAAAAAACTATTTTATTGAATAAAATTATTTTGCTCAGATACATTTATTGTTTACTTGTTGTGAGCATTTACTGTTCACTGTGCTTTACAACTGACTGATGAGACCTTTCTTAGAGGAATTGCCTCATTTATTTCTACCAACAGGTCAGTAAAAGCTATATCTCACTCAGTGACCTGCTTCGCTGCCTAGCTTGGCCATTAGTTTTGTTCATATAGGAGCAAACATTGAATTCCTACATGCCATAGGCCACCACTGCTCCACATGCAGCAACATCCAGTATTATACTGCATTATTGTTTACAACAAGTGCTCATATCACAGCCTTTTTGTTTAAACCTATCCTGTAAGAAATGATATAGATAGTCCATCGGTCAGTCTTCTTGTTAGTTAATGAAAAATTAAAGGGTTACTCAAAGGGTTTATTTAGTGTATAATGCCCTATTGGACCCCCTTAGAAACCTTTAAAAGAGAGTTCAAATTTACTTGTAATCCAAAACCGAGTGAATCTACCAGCAATGTCTTCAACGCCTCCGTTCAACGTCAGAACTGCCCATTTGAGGTCCAATCATAAGGTTGTCATAGAGAAACATGACTGGATAATTTCACCAACTCAGGACACATGCACATGCTCTGCGTCAGGTAGGGAAGGGGTGGATAGAGGGAGTGAGAGAGAAGATTTGCTAAAAAAAAAAAATCTGAATTCAAGAATTGAGCATTTTAAGGGAGGGCACAGCAAGGCTTCCTCCTGCATGCATCTCTGTCACCAGCAAGCAGAAATACTGCACATGTACATTCCAACCCAATGACCACTTCTAAAAGCAGAAGCAGAAGTGGTCATGGTGGTTGGAGTATCCATTTAACCTTGTTTATTTTTATTTTTAAATGTTATTATTATAAACATCCCAGGGCCCTATTTATCTTTGCACTGCAGAGAACTCGAGATGGAATTTCCCCCCCAAGTAACTAGCTCATTTAGCAGACATTTAGCTGTTAGAGAAGGACCTGCCAGAGATGGGTTACATTGACATTGTGGCAGGCTTATGCAATGTATGATCATATAATGTAACGAAACCCCCATTATTTTTTGCCTAGATAAGCTGTTTTTTTTTTTTGTTTGTTTTTAAACTCTAACAAAATATGTCAGCACCAAAGTAGCTGTTTAGTAGATAAGGGAGTGCGCTGGATTTTCATTTTATTATTATAGACAAGAGCTAACCACTATGGATTTCCATATATCTGCAAACATTGTTGATTATTGGAATTTGTGAGAACTTCCATTTTCTCCTTATGAAATATTTCACATCTGTTAATACTAGAGTGTGTAACACTTTGCATCCCTTTTTCAGTTTCAACATAGGGAAATATGTTTTTATGGTTAGAATGCTTGCACCCTCTTGATGGAAATAGTGGAATGAGCCAGGTTTCATTCATGTAACCTTCACCCTGTCATACAGAAGGTGTGAGAAGCTCATGGGGTACAGTTATTTAACATGCATTTATATATTTTTTAACTGATTGCCTACTGGTAGCTATGTTCCACCAACAGACCCATTCTATTTTTTTTTATGATCCTTGATCAACAATCATAATGCCAGTAGTCTGACTTTTTATGTCATCTTTTAAGTAGTATTATTACTACAGCTGCTCATCATCACAGGGGCTTTCATGATCATGTTTGGATGGCTAAAGTCAGTGTAAGATGGTAAAATGTATAGGATGAGTTAACTTAAGGGTAACAAACCTGAACCAACTTAAAGTACATGACTCGTCTTCTATTTACCTTGTTACTTGCAATTCTTAATTGTGACCTCTGTTACCCTTCTTTGCCCTATCAATAACTCAAGCCTTTTCTCAGCTCATGTTAGTGTTTTGGAAGTAAATGTGTATGTTTCTGATTGCTGAAACTGCTCAAAGCCAGGTGTGCAGAGAGAATACAAACAATAAAACATTTGCTTATTGTGCTAATATACACTTATTACCCATTTCCTCTGTAAGGCTTGCAATAACTCACATTCTCGAGTTCACCTGACTCAGTTCCTTCCAACTCAAATGTTCTCTTGGGCTATTCAACAATATGTAATAGTACGTTCAAAACCTATTTGCAAATTCTAAGCCATAATAGCCGTGAAGGAAAAAAAATCTCCAATGTGACTGAATGGGATGTATTTTCAGTTAAGTCTAAATTTAGTCTTGATCTCTCGTCTCTTCTTATTTCTCTTGTCATTGAGCCTCAACGCAATAGTTCCCCCCTTCTTGGGTTTCCTTCTATGCAAAGAGGACAGCAGTGCAGCTGAGGACACTGTGCCCATTTACAAGACTTAACTAAAAAATGTCTGATGATTTGAATGAGCTGGAATGAAAAAAAAACAAAAAAACTCAAATCACATGGGTATATATTTACAGTGCCAATGTTTAACAAAACAATATGGACTTGCACAAATGTAAGATGTAGAAAAACTGCATTTGAATTATTATATACCCAGTACAGGCTGCTGGTACCTGTATGCACCCAAAATAACCACATTTCATGCACAGAGCTCTGCTGGTATTATATCAATATTTTGTGTATATCCTTTGCAGTCTATGTCCACAAAATAAATTTGAAGAACAAAAGTATGAGGTTTTTTTGGCCTTTGTAATTATTGTCTAATCTTCAACGGGATATCTTTTAAGGGTAGATTTATTATTTTACTAAACGTTCAGCATATACATCTTTTGTTCGAAAATTTCTTCCCTGGTCTCTGAGTCTGTAGCCAGTTTCTTGGTTCAGCAGCACTGCGATAATACAAAGAAGAGAATACAGTGTCTTTTTGTGTAGTACATAGTAGTATGGCATACTGCCCTCTACTGACAGCTAACACATGCAACACAATATTCTGATAAGCTTTTGGACAAGCATATATCCTTTAACATCCTGAAGGTTTGCATACATTCATACGTAGACTATGCACATACCTTAAAGGGGAACTGCCTCATCTCTCAGATTTACAGCAATTAATAAAACATTGAAAATCACCTTACCCGGAGTACACCTTTTATTTTGTCGTGAGTGGCTGTGTTTTATCTTAAATTTATATTCAAGATTTAGCCAATCATATCATATTCATTTTCAGACAAGGCAAAAACAGGTCAAACTTTGCAAATAAAGAGAATAGAAACATTGTTTCATGGCTCCCCTTCTCTATATGATTTATATACTGACTGTCAGGTGCAAAGGACATAGTTTGTAAGAATGATTGATTTAGAGCTAAAATAGAGGAGCCTAGTTGCTGGACAAAGAGGTGTGAATTTCTATATTTTCTTTTCCTTTTTCACAACTCACAAATACATATTTGTTAAATGAAAGGGTTAAGTTAACATACTATTAAAAGTCCTGGGAAGTAACATACCTTTAAGAATAGTGGTCATGCAGTTAAACCTCATATAGCAGTACCATGTCTGGGGACAAGCCTTGGTCACACATGGATTGATGTTCTGAAAACACTTAAAATAAGATCTGAAACCAACAACATCTCCAGAAACCGTGAGAGTGTTTCTGAATAATTACTGTGGACAGTGATTAGGATGCTGTAAAAGAAAGCAATGGCAAGCTGACACACTGGTTGGCTGGTAAGGTGGTAAATTAGCACGGTGTGATGATATGCAAGTAGTTATCCAACCAAGCGTGCACACGTGCATAACTCAGTGGGTACACTCTTGCATGCATGGAGCACTGGAAATTGTATTGTGTTTCTGTCTTTCTCCAAGAAACAGGACATCAGAATATGACCCAGAACAATAGGGCATAAATCCAAAATGCAAGTTATCCCACTGGATCTAGCACAGATCTGAAGAATACTACAAGGATACACATGTAGGATGCTTTCAAATCCTTATTTTTCGGTGACCTCTCGAATCCTAGTGTCTTTAAGTGGACTTTTTTTTAGCAAGAGTCTAATGAGGTTTTTATAACATTATGTATTTATATTGAACCTGTTGACATTAAGATTAATTAGTGAGTTAATTAGTGAGGCTATGTCATCACATAAAGTTGCATTGAACCATTATTTAAATCTAGTTTCATTGTAAGAAGCAGTTAAGATAAAAGAGTAATTGGGGTCACTGATAAATATCTTTCCAGTTACATTACAGTTACAAAGCTCACTACACCTCAGAAATAACCAGGCTGGGGTACTTGGCCTGTAGCAAAACAACTTTACGTCTACGTAAGTGGAGGAGTCAAAGTTAAAAAAACGTATGGTAGATGGAACCAATCAATACTGTATTCAGTATTGACTGAATACAGAAACAGCAGCAGTGGTCGACTATTAACAGATACTGCTTACTCAGGTGCTTCAATGTGAATGACACATTTGTGTGTAAACGTATATGTCATTATAAAGAGTTTAATTTTTTTTATAATAATAATGTTATTATAATAACAGTATAAAAATATATAAGCAAGTCTTATGGCCTGACTGGTGTGTGTATTTGTGTTAAGCAATGTATTAACTATCCACTTACTTCAGGTGGAAGGGGTTTTTATCCATACTCCCCCCCCCCCCCCCCCCCCACCACAACTCTTTTGGTATGTTCCTTTGGGTGTGCCTTCACACTGAATGGGTTGTCAGTCAGGCGTACTTGATGACAGATAGCCAGTCCCCACCTAGAGGAACCCTTAGAGTGCACTGTTGAAGCACTCTCTGCATGGTCCACTACGTTTGCACTGTGCAGCCTGGGGACTTTTCACTAGTGTCCCTGGATTTGGAACATCAGGGAACCAAATTGGGATGATAGGACAGGACCCCAAAATAGGCACTGTCCTGCAAAAAGCACAAAAAAGGACAGTTGGGAATTCTATAATAGAAAGTTCTTACTGTGAAATATTATGGTCTTCAGGGCAACATATAATTTGCAGGTGCCTATGTGTTTTAAATAGAAATGTCACTTCAATAAAGGAGACAGTTACCCACTTCTCACCCCAGGGACACAACCAAAACTGTAATGGATCCCATTTATTTATTCAGGTGTTTAAGAATGTAACCCATTTTGTGGAAATACTCTGGACAGTATTCAATCTTGAATAATCGATCATGAATATACTGTATATACTTTTGATCAAGTACCAGATTATTAAATTAACTGTTCTCCCAGCAGTTTTCTTTTTCCGAAAAAGATTTCCTTCAAGCAGATTATGTACACTATCTTTGTGCACATTTCATGGCCCAACCATTAACCTTTTTCACACTCGCATTATTATTCTAACGCATAATTCAAAACATAATTAGAGATACGCGTTTCTGTGTGGTTTACCAGGGTAGCAATCTCTTCATATGCTTTAAACTGACATTGTTACACATATCGACACTGAAAGTATCTCCAAGTTATCTATTTATGTCTCTGGGAGATTCCTGTATGTGCTCTGTAGAGGCAGACGGATACTGAAAGAAAATCAATATGTTTGGGGTTTTTTCCTGATAAAAGCAAATGACTTTAGACAAGTGGTTTAGTATGTGTCGGGGATACATCACATTTGGGAAACGGATTTTAGACAAACTCAGACTGTAAAAATCCATAATCATATAGTCAGACAAAGCCGTATACATTGTGTCAAAAATGATAGATGCAACAATTTTAATTTCTTTAATTTCGTTATTTTCATCACGAGTTACTTTGAATTGATACACCGGAATTATTAATTAATAGTGTTTACCTCTACTTATAGTTCATGCCACATGGATTTTAATAAATGGAAAATAGGTGCAAACAGAACCATACGAAGCTGTTTCAGGCCTGAACACTAACATCAATGTCTTAAAATATCCATGTGTTGATGTCATACAAGGGGCAGGGTCACCATAGCAATGCCATGGAGAAATTATGCAAACTAAAAACAAATTCTGTTTCTCAATTTCTTCTTTCAGGTCACCCTCAGCACCGATGCTCTCGTTGCCAACGTTCTTTTCTACTCTTATTATTTTTGGCGTTTATAAAGCACCAACTTATTCCGCAACGCTTTACAATATTATACCATTAAAGCTCTCTGCACATTTAAGACTTTCTGCATACACTCCTAACTACCTTTTGGTTAACATTAACTAATTAGTTTTGTCAGCAAAGAGTTGAAAATCTTTTTTTTTTTTTTAAATAGACGATTAGAAGCCATATGTTAGGAGGCTTCTGAAATACAAGTCTGTTAAAGAGGTGTGAAAATAGCTATTATCACTGTTCGCTTTCTACGGAAGCAACTAATTTCTACTCGAATCTTCAGCTTCACATTATTTGTAATAGCATTACAGAAAATTGTTTTATGACTATAGATGTTAAATGCCAGCCCATGTTATTAGATTCTCCATGCACTGGGCTAGAGTACGATTCCATCATAAAATACTATTTCACTTACCCAAGTAGATGTGTCAATCAGCAATTGGCCCTCTTTGTCCAAAGTAATTGCTATATTGCATCACCATTAGTTAACCAAACAACATATATGGGGTATCAGAAAGCCCAACCGTGTTTGTATAGATTTCTACAGCTTCCCCAGTTGCTTAGGCAGGTCCATGAGTGGAATCATCTTGGACCTTTTTACTCCTATTTCAGGAAGAAAGGTCAGATTCCCAAGATCGTGGAGTCTTATTTTTCGACATGGACTTACTTACTTAGAAATGTATTTAATTCAGTATATATATTTGGTGCTACTATAACTGCAAATCTTGAATACAGGTAACTCAGCTGAGGACTTTTAAGTCCTTAAAATGTAGGGTTCACATAAGTGTCGTCATTAAAAGCATGATCATACTGATCATATCTGAAAGACGTGGCAACGTATCTCTGCTATGAAACGGTTAATATTTTGATGAGCATTTAAAAAGGTCCTGGTTGCATTTACTGCCACTTAAAGTGTGACAGCAGTGGTTTCTTCATGTCGTAGCACAGTATCCCTCATTCGCCTTACTTCCTCTAACCACCATTTTCTTGATGCTGTTTTTGCTCTTTGTTCCTTATTACTTTTTATCTTTATTGTTATTTCTTTCTTCTACTTTTAACTCCCATTATTCTTCTCTCATCTCGCTTAGTGTAATGATTTTACCACCCTGATTTATGTGACATCTCTCTGAGGTTTCAAATAAACATCTAATCTTCTAGCGTCTAAACAGTGTGTGTATGAAGGCAATGCCTGGATTACTAGGGCAATATTCAAAAAAGTGATGTTATAAAAAACATTTAATATATACAAACAAATCTCTGTCTTTCTCCCAATTATCCATTTAGCACCCTACGGATAGTCTTCTAGCTGGGTGCAGTAACCTCAGTTATGAAAGCAAAAATAGTCTCAATTTCACCATACAATTTGAAGGTTATAAGAACACAAAGGTGACAATATGAGTACCTCTGCTTTATCTTTAGATTAATTTGATGGGGGTTAAGATGTTACAGAAGAAAGATGGTCAGAGAGATGATTATAAATGGCCATAGGTATAGAGGAGAAGAAAATATCCAACACATGTAACACAAAACTATAAGTCAGAAAGGAAACACATTTCAGGACACAATAGGAATTCCACATATAAAAATAGTGTTTGCAAGAACAGGGATATGATGGTAAAAGAAAACAAAGACAAAATAAATTATTAAATAAGAACAAGTTTACAAAATAAATAATATACAAAAATTACATGAAAATAACCTTGTGAATTCCTGTGGTTAATGCATTCTTGTTTAAAAAATGCAAAATCCCACAAGTCCATGATTTTATTTTTTTTCTTAAATAATACATTTGTATGATACATAGAATCCTGTACTTTTAAAATATGTGACACGTGTGCTCTTTTCCCCTAATTCTAAGTAAGATTGTATACAGAGGGATGATTTTGCCTTTACAAGCAGTGTGACCAAAAATATCAATATACTTATTTTTATCAAGAACATTACCTAGTTATGGATAAATGATGAGATTATATTGAAATGGTTTAGCATCCGTAGTTTAAGTGGGATTCAATTTGATTGTTCAACACTTTTTATTTATTTTTTTAAAATATCCTTTAAATGCCACTTAAAATGGGAAAACACATCATACTGAGATATGATAATTACAGAAGATTTTCACTTTTAATTTTTACTAACAACTTGGACCACAGCGACACAGAGAATTGCACACGTACATCAAGAAATATATTGGATATATATATATATATATATATATTTAAAATAAAAAACGCTATAATGTTTAAGACAATGGATGTAGCTGTTGTAGAATACTGCAAGCAGGTTACAGAAGTCATTGGGATAGTGTTTTAAACATCTCTGTCCCTGAAATGGTTAAACATTAAGCCCAGTCTACCCTATATTGGGCCCCAAAGATTGCCGTAGAGTCATTCTCTATCAGGATTGAACATTAAAACTCTGCTCTGATATACCAGGTTACAGAAGGAGCAGAGAGACAAAACAATACTGGGTAGCAGCCAGATCTGGCCGTAGCCAGTCCTGCTTATGTTCCAGAGAAAACTCAGCCTGACAGCCATGTAGTCCCACTGGTATGTTAAAAAAATAGCATTGCTGCTGACTCTCAGGATAATGCCCTTCAATTCAGTTTATAGATTTTTTTTGTGTGTAAATTAATTAACATGGGCACCATTTCATCCTTTTATTCAAACATTCTATTAAGCGTCCTACTGTGAATGGCTTTTTGTCTAATCCACTCTGATTTGCAAAGCATTGCATTTTACCAACTCTGCTGGGAGGCAAGTCTATGAATACACCACCTGAAAGTAATAATTCTTCAGATTTCTTTAGAATGTAATACTTAGAAAATCCAAAGTGGATAATGTTTTTTTAATACAAATGCTGCCAGCTAGTTTCTGTAATAGAGTAGGTACATGCTATGAATGAGATGAAAGAAGGACATGAACACAAAAATACTATAAAACCACCTAAGGTTAAATCTGTTTAAAATAAATCTAATCTTTCTTAAATACAACATGTTTTATGCAAATTATTATTTAAATATTATTTAAAAATAGAATTAATTTAAAAATAGAATTGTCACTGTCTCAGCAGTCTAATGTGTGGGTTGCTCTACAGTCACATTTCTTAAATCTTACACTGCTTAACAATATATAGTCACTAAGTGTATAGTGAGTATTTAAGCCATTCAATACCAGGGTGTCCATATCACTGCATAATTTAAATGGTTAATAAATATGATAGTCATGTCCATTTGTTAGCTATAGATCCTTCACATCAAAAACATGAAATATGAAACCGTATTGGATTATGCTTTGCGTTTCGGTTATATTCAATATATCGTATAGTTGTAGCTTTCTTAACCATCACTGCTTGGAGAGTCCAGTTTAAAATACCTGGTCAGAAATTCCACACTTTAAACACAGTGCCTTATTATAAAAAATGGAAATTGTCACAGGATGAAAATAATACATTATTTTAAAATGATTGAGCGGGTATACTTAAGACAATTAGGTAACCCAGAAGTGACCTTTGAGTCACTGCAGCTTTAGAAGGTTTCATTAGTTATTAAACCCCCCTCACAATGTGAATAAAAGTATCACCACTGCATCTTTGGAATATAAGCTTAATATATGCTTAGACAACTTTAATTGCAATTGATAGAGCACAAAGACCCAGTACCTACAATGCTACAGTGTCTTGCATGGTGATTCATTTCATTAAGTATGCAGAATATGGAGTTATAGAAACACTGATTAGATCTTTTAAACATAACAAATGTTGCCTATCCTCAGTCCCAAATAGAGTTTTATTGCAGTTAGCGTACCATATATTTAAATGATGCAAACTAGGCTTTGGTTAAAGAAGGGCATGTATGAAACAACATTCCTGCATCAACTTAAATTGTCTAATTTTTTCATATTTCTAACACACACACATACATACGTGCACAAACAATATATAACTGTATGTATGTGCATATTTATATATATAAATATATATATATATATATATATATATATATATATATATATATATAGATATAGATAGATAGATAGATAGATAAAAAAAGGTCTTTGAGTACATTGGTACTATGTACATTATAACATTCTAATTATAAAATTGCTTTGTCTATAATAAATCTTGTTTGTAAAGAGAAGATCAACTGGAGAATGATCACTGGAGAGCTGCAAATAGAATTCCCGAGCTCATATGTGGCACATGAGAATAGGTAAGTATTTTGACAAAGCCATACGGTTTTACAATTTGACAAGGTTTGCGGAACACTTCCCCTTACCATATACATTAAAAAAAGCTAAAGTTCTAATGCAATAATTCCATACATGAAGTGGTACAGACCCATGCAATAAAACTATTTAATAACCAATTAAATTACATTCTATAAACACATCTAAATAAAATGGATTAGAGCAGGTTTCATGTATTTCTCATTTTTGATTTTTTTTTTTTTTTATTAATATATTTTATTTTGTAGTTTATTAAAATTATTTAAAAATATATATATTTTAACCTGGACAAAATGAAGAAAGTTACTAAATGCCTATAACATCCCCAGCAATGTGACTCAGGCCTCATTGACTGGAATGGTTTAATTAAAAAAAAAAGTTGATGCTAATCACACTCCTGAAGACAACCCTTCACAAAAGTTTTTTTAGACACATAATTAGCATGTCCTGCCTTGTTTTAGAACTCAATAGCAAACCAGTGCTACACCAAACTGGTACAATTGTCCTTAGAGATCAAAGTGACTATTGGTTAGCCAAGGTCAAAAGGTGACGAAACATGAAGATCATAAAGCAAGCTTATTTTTCAACTGGGTAATTTTGCCTGTGCTTTATTTGGATACATGGCACAATGCTGAAAATCTTGAATGAAAGGAGGGATACAGATACATGACTTACTGTTCCCTATTAACATACAGACAAATCAGAAAGAAAAAGACAGAGGACAAACAATGTCCCTGCTTTTCCAGAATATCACTGAAGTTCTTGAAATGGCTTTTGCTAAGAAATTACACTAAAATCATCTCTAGAGATTTTATCGTGGAACTCAGAGATTCCTTCTATTAACCATTTGATGCTTCCATGTTACAAGGAATAAAGAACTTCATGAGGTTAATAACTCTCTACGTATGCTTTTCTCTGTTTCACATTCTGTAAGCAACTTCTGAGAGTGCCGTGTTGCTGCTGACATCACACATCCCAACTGACAAGCATAAGCTGAACTATAATAGTATTCAAACGTATGGACCACGAGCAAAAGCCAAACTCAGTTTCCCAAGGGGCAACTGGAATAAACTCTGCAGTGAAACAGCACTTAGATAATATGCAGCAGCTCTAAGCAGAGGTTCACGAAATGTACTGGTTGGCCAATGAAGCAACCTGGAATGTCCTTCAGTAAAGACGAGTTTCCCATATGAATGTAGGACTTGCTGTGAAACATCTTAAAGATGCTCTTGTGGTCAGACTCATAAGATACTTAACCCCTTCTCTGACAGAGTGACCAGAAAAAGTATTGTTGCCTGCAATATCTTGCTGGCTCCTTTAACAAAGAAGGGTGAGGACATCACATACAATCTATCTATATATCAAATGGCATGCAGAACTTACCTATACGGATAACGTGTGGCATTCCTTGACAATTCTGAAGCCAGAAGATGTAGCACAGAAAAACTGCCCAGAATTCTAAAACCATACTCCGAAAAGAGACCCAGTAATGTGTCATTGTTAGAAACAAAATCCCCCCTTAAGTTAAGTTAATGCGTGATTCCCTGGGACTTCAGATGCTGTTTTAAGATTCCAGTGATAGCCCAAGACAGACACACTTGAATGCCTCTGCACTGCACATGTTAGCACCCTCTCCCAAAGCTTGTACAGATGAAATCAAAGGTTTGATACTCTAGCACTAATCACACAAAAAGATTCACTCTTTATCAGTGTTCCACTGCTCTTAGCTTCTCCTTAGTCCCATTCACCTGCTGGAGACTAGATGCTGAGATGCAGTCCTCATTGATGCTATCAACTGGTCCTTAGCAAATCTGCGGACTGGAATCATAGACATAAGAGATCAGGAGCTCCCTTGGGCTTGAGAAGAAGGAAAGACAGATGCAGCAGCAGCCATCCTGCAGATGAAGTGAAAAAAATATATATGTATATTCCCTTCTGTGGCTTCAGAGCTTTTGCACAAGTGAGGAAACTGGACTGACAAAGGCAGACACACTCAGGCAGCCTGCCTGCTCCCCATGCAAAGCAGCAACCATCTCCTGACGGTGATTTGTTCAGTTGGGTGAAAGCAATTCATTCTACTTGCATGTAGTCTTTGGGGGGTGGAGGGGTGGACTGCAAATGAAGATAAACAAGAGAGTGATGCTGGATTACAAACGGTAGCTCAGGCACTTAGAATATGGGTGTCAGATCTGAATTCACACAAGGCAGATCCAGTACCCCCTCCCTTTGGCTATGAATCTACTTATTTGGAGTGAGAAAAACTGCCAGGATTTTCTTGGCTTTAACAGTGTGGATTGCTGGCTCTGTGAAGAATTTTTGTATAAAATGAACCCCCAGCCTTGAGAATACAAATGGGTGGAGGGTATGGTATAACGCTTACGGAAGTAGCTCTTCTAAACAAGCTACATTCTTGACAAATATAGTGATTGTGAATAAGCTGACTATTGAGTTTTGTCCTGTTCTGAAAGCAATATATATATATATATATATATATATATATATATATATATATATATATATATATATATATATATATATATATATATATATATATATATTTCCAAATGATCTAAATTCTAATAAAGGACTGTTTACAATACTCTTTACGCTGACATGTTTCTGTAAATAATAAAGAAAAAAAATGTGGTTGATTTATTTTGTAGGGTGCATCTGATATACTTTTGTGCTACACTTGTATCTGTTTAAGAACAACAGTCGGAATAACTGTAAAAAGAATAAGCTGTAGGAATTTAAATAATACCTGCAGAGGAAGGCATTTTATAAGCAAACAAACAATACAAACAAAAAAAGGATTTGTTTACAATTGTAAAAAAAAGTAGGCATGCACCTGGAACAATGACATTGAATAGCAAATTAGAATTACATACTATGCATTTATCGTTTCCTTTCAGAACAAAATGATGGCAGTGAAATTAATTTAAACCTCCATGTGAATACCAGAAGAGTCCAATGCTGGGAGGTGTGATTCAGAATGGTGTTGACACCTAGTGTTGTAAGAAGCTGATCAGACAAGGGCTAAAAAGAACACTCCTGGATTTTACTAGGACAGCCAGCTCAGGTGCTGCAATAGGTAGTTCAGAACAGTGCTAGGAGGCACCATTCAAACTCTAGGTCAGGCTTCCCCAAACTCTGGCCCTCTAGATGTTGCTGAACTACAACTGCCACGATTCTATGAATGAAATAGGCTGAGAATCATGGGAGTTGCAGTTCAGCATCAACTGGAGGGCTGAAGTTGGGGGAAGCCTGCTCTAGGTGCTGGATAGTAAAGCTTAGAATACATTTTAAATAGATACCAGATCCTCAAAAGTACAGTTCAATTTGGTGCCAAAATGCATTTATAACTCACGCACTGAATTATTTCTTGTATTACAGCACCAGTATATTCTCCAGCACTGTAAAATGCCTAAATTAAAGCAATTGAAGAAAAGCACTTTTGACATACAGGAGAAGGATGTCAGGCCGTGTTAAAATGGGCGTTTAGCTCCAGATCATGCTACGAAGGGGTAGCTCAAACACATGATGGGGTGAGCAGTGTATATTCATGGTCGCAGGGGTAGTATAAAGAAATTTTTACACATTAAAGGTAGGAGGTGCAGTTTGATTGCCTGTTACATAGGGCAGTATATACCTATGGTAGAAGAGGTAGTTCTAATACATGATCTGAAGAGCCATATAAATGCTACCTACTCATGATAAAAAGGCAGTACTCAAGGTAGGGAAGGGCAGTTCTAAATCTCTAGCATGGGGAGTTCAGGTTGTTGGTGTGATTGCTCACTGTTAATTCAGACTCCTGCTAGGTGGGGCAGTTTGCATGCAAGCTGAGCTGCTGCTGTATTTAAACTGGTTCTAGAATACAGTTCTGGTTTTGACTAGGATGCTCAAGTCACATTTTGACTAGTGAAAGCTGTGTGTGTTTGCACTAAGAATAAATATCACACACTTTCTAAGTATAATTAGTAGTAGGAATTGCAATTAATGTATGTGCTCTATAGTGTTTTATGGGATTAGGCGTAAGTGCCAACAGTCCCAAATTTGCCGGAACAGTCCTGCATTTTTAATTCTGCCAAGATTTTATAAATCAGCAGGGGACTGGGCACAATGGTCCAGGGCCGGAGTAGCAAAAATGGACTGATGGAGCTCCTGCTTAAGGTCCATGTTCCAAAATAGGCCCATAGGGATATGCAGAGAACATGTGGTACCAGCATTAATGCAGAGAGCTTTATAATATGCTAGCACCTGCAATATATGTTCAGTTTGTGTAAATGTAAAGCAGATGGTTTCGCTGCCCACCTGTGATATGTATCTGAGAAGGAGCTTGTCTGTAGTCTCCACTTCCTCCACACACCAGCTCCTTCACAGTGTAACAGCTTACTGTGAGAATGTAGGGGAATTTAATTTTAAGCACCCCTCTCCCAGTGCATCACACTGCATGGGAGATGCTTTGTTAAAGAGTGGAAGAACCTGATGCAGCTCCCGATCACTAGGCAGTGGCACTGAACCCGGGAAGTGGCTACCAATTTTTTCCAGAGTGAGAAGTGGGGATTGGGGAAGAGAGCAAACTAGATGGAAAAGGAGATGGAGCTGGGGGAGTCTGGGACCCCTAGTTCCAATATGTGGGTTACCATGGCAGCACTCCATGTTGCAGCAGGCCAGTCCTGCCAGGGTTAGAGAGAGAGGAGCTGCTGTAAAGTGAACATGGTGTGTACAGAGCTCCCTATTATTTCTATTATTATTATGTTATGATTTATATAGCGCCAACAAATTCTGCAGCGCTTTACAGTGAGTGGACGAACAAACGTGGTTGTAACCAGACAAGTTGGACACACAGGAACAGAGGGGTTGAGGGCCCTGATCAATGATCTTACTTGCTAGTGGGAGTGGGGTAAAGTGACACAAAAGGTAAGGATAGTATTAGACTAATGACAGTTGCAAGGGAGGAATCAGTTGGGAGCTTTTAACAGTTTAATTAATACACTTTTATAAAGAAGTGGGTTTTTAAGGTTTTTTGAAGGAGTGGAGACTGGGTGAGCATCTAAAGGGAAGTGAGTTCCACAGGAACGGTGCAGCCTATGCAGCATACAATGCCACCAGACCACCAGGGAATATAATCTCCCCTATCCCTGGACAGGTAAGAAGCAAAGAGAAGGGAATAAAATTAAATGTAAATTAAAATAAATGAAACAAAACAAAACAAAAATGCTTTATTGTTCCACAGAATGCATCAACTATTTTACACAACATTTACGCATACTACATCCATTACGAAAACACACACAGTATCCACTACACGAACACACACTCTGCATTAACTATACAAACAGCATCCACTACACAAACACACACTCTTTATCTAATACACACAAACACCACATTGATTACACAAACATACAATCTGCATTCACTATACACACTGCATCCACTTTACACGCACACAATGTACACTACACACACCGCATCCACTACACACACACACACTGCATCCTTGTTAGCGGACTCAGGATGGACCCTGTGCGTGGACTCGCAGGGCGGGACCTTGAGCTCTGATGGAAGCCCTGTCCTCCAATAATCCAGTTTTCTATTCTGAACTAAAGTGTTTTCAATATTTTTCTATTTGTTGCACTTAAAGATAATCACATTTTTAGTTTATGTTAAAAAACAAATGTGCTTACCTTTTTCAAATTATGCATTTTTATAAAAAGGCCCACCAAAATATTCAGCACTGGGGCCATGAACACCTTAATCTGACCCTGACTAGGACCATGCATAGAGTGCTATATCAGTGGTCTGTGCGTGGTCATGCCATTCTCTTGTGGTTAACATGCCCCCTCAAAGGGTTGGGTACACCCCTTTGACAGGTGTCATGTATTTCAGGTGAGTATTAGTTGTACCATTCCAATTAGGTAAGAAGGACTTATAGGTTTATGACAAGACTAGGGCAATCATGTTGATGATTTCTATAAAATGTAATTCAAAACCTACTTTAGCAGTTCTGACATAGGCTAAATTCTATGGGGTAATCGTTATAAGGAGACTGATTACAGGAGTTCCTGTTCTAACTGCCACTAGAAGGGAGGTTTAAACCAATAATAAGAATTGAGAACATCTAGCCAAGGGGTTTGACTTGGACAGCAATGAAATTAATCTAATTTACATCTCTGCAGAGTTCCCTAAATGCTGTTTCTGGTTTCAAATGTTTGGATTTTTTGAGTTTATAGAATATATGCATACCAATACTTAAGATGTATTACATATGTAGAGCATGTAAGGCAAGATGAGTTACATAACCGTTTTTCAATATCTTATTAGTCTAAAAACAGCACAATAAATTATTTAAATTATATGTGACAATCCAACACAAATTGCAAGCATTTCAAAAGATATAAAGTTAATTCTGGTTAGGCACTGAATATGCAGTTCTGATTGTTTTTTGTGCATTGCAGTTAAGCATTTAAATATAATTACATTTTCAGGTTATATCTCTCAGGCCCAGAGCGTCCTTTTGTTCCAGGCTGTTTATACTGGTAGTGCTTTTATGATCAATACTAACATGTATGTTTACCATACAATTCTGTAGATTTGCCATTTTAAATACGTAAATGTATCCATAGTCAAACAATAATGTGTTTAGTCTATAATAATTACACACTAGTCAACATTTTGTGAGGTGGATGGATTATCTCGGCAAATGAGAAGTCCTCGCTAACACAGATTTAGACAGATTTGTGAACAGTATTTCAGAGAAATAGGCCTTTTGTGTACATAGAAAAAGTCTTAGATCTTTGAGTTCAGCTCATGAAAAATGTGGGCAAAAACAAAAGTGTTGCTTTTATAATTTTGTTCAGTGTATTTTGCCTAAATAAATTCTACACCGCAGTGAGCCATATTCATTGATAATAATTAATTATGGATATTATATATCAGTCCTAGCATGCATTTCAACCATTCATTAAACAAAACTGGCAATGGACAAGCAGTTTTATTTGTCAGACCTCCGGATCAGTCTCTCAACACACTACACCGCTGGTCCATCAAGTCCTCAATAGAAGGAATTGAGGTCCAAGTTTGGTGGAGCTTCAGAGGGAGTAATGTTCACAAACAGAGTGGTAAAATCTTCTCTAATAAATTGAGTAGCTTGACGCATTTTGTGTAAACAAAGACAGAGCTACATCTTCCGCTAGCTGTGCTGTCATTTATATATAACAACTTCATTCACCTGTGGAATAAGCGCAACGTTACCATGTCAGACGTCAGTATAGAGACTCACTCTTTGTGTATATATATTTAAAAAGACTACGGATAGCAAATCATACCGTAGAAATTAGCTCAATAGGCACATTTCAGACACTGTCATAATGCACAGTTCAGGTCATTTAAAGTATAGTCTGGTTGTCTGCTGAAAAGTTCTGCTTTACTGTTAATAGAAGATTCAGTCAGAATCTAAGCTACGTAATTAAAAATTAGAAAAGTTTGCCATTTTTTCTGACGAAATGGGAAATATATCAGTCTGATGGATTAAACACAGTTGATGTATGAATCATTTTATTGAAAGACAATCCATTAAAACAGGAGGGATCTTGGCAATTTCAGTTTTTAAATTGACTACTAATTACTATTTAAGGAATTAGCCCCTGGCTGTTGATATGTGGAAATTGGAAAAATTAGTGGATACATGGAATTGTCTTCCAGTAGTGATGTCTACAACATGAAATTTGTCGTTCGCGAACGGCGAACGCGAACTTCCGCAAATGTTCGCGAACGGGCGAACCGGGTGAACCGCCATAGACTTCAATGGGCAGGCAAAGCGGTGGGTGGGGGCCCTAAACAAGAATGAGGGGGGGGGAACCTAATGTCCTCCCCCCTGGCCCCCACCCCTGAGCGGTGGGTGGGGGCCATAAACACAAATTGGGGGGGGGAACTAATGTCCTCCCCCTGGCCCCCACCCCTGACGGTGGGTGGGGGCCCTAAATACCAATAGGGGGGGCCTAATGTCCTCCCCCTGGCCCCCACCCCTGAGTGGCGGGTGGGGGCCCTAAATACCAATAGGGGAGGGACCTAACGTCCTCCCCACGGCCCCCACCCATGATCGGCGGGTGGGGGCCCTAAATACCAATAGGGGGGGATCTATGGTCCTCCCCCCCGGCCCCCACCCCTGAGCGGTGGGTGGGGGCCTTAAATACCACTGGGGGGGACCTATTGTCCTCCTCCCCGGCCCCCACCCCTGAGCGGTGGGTGGGGGCCTTAAATACCACTGGGGGGGACCTATTGTCCTCCTCCCCGGCCCCCACCCCTGAGCGGCGGGTGGGGGCCCTAAATACCAATAGGGGGGGACCTATTGTCCTCCCCCCTTGTCCCCACCCCTGAGCGGCGGGTGGGGGCCCTAAATACCAATGGGGGGACCTATTGTCCTCCCAGTGGGCCCCCACCCATGAGCGGCAGGTGGGGGCCCTAAATACCAATAGGGGGGGACCTAATGTCCTCCTTCCCGGCCCCCACCCATGAGCGGCGGGTGGGGGCTCTAAATACCAATAGGGGGAGACCTATTGTCCTCCACCCGGCCCCCACCCCTGAGCGGCAGGTGGGGGCCCTAAATACCAATAGGGTGGGGACACCTATATTCCTCCCCCCGGCCCCCACCCCTGAGTGGTGGGTGGGGGCCCTAACTACCAATGGGGGGACCTAATTTCCTCCCCCCGGCCCCCACCCCTGAGCAGCGGGTGGGGCCCTAAATACCAATAGGGGGGACCTATTGTCCTCCCCCCGGCCCCCACCCCTGAGCAGTGGGTGGGGGCCCTAAATACCAATAGGGGGGGACCTAATGTCCTCCCCCCGGCCCCCACCCCTGAGCGGCAGGTGGGGGCCCTAAATACCAATAGGGTGGGGACACCTATATTCCTCCCCCCGGCCCCCACCCCTGAGTGGCGGGTGGGGGCCCTAACTACCAATGGGGGGACCTAATTTCCTCCCCCAGGCCCCCACCCCTGAGCAGCGGGTGGGGCCCTAAATACCAATAGGGGGGACCTATTGTCCTCCCCCCGGCCCCCACCCCTGAGCGGTGGGTGGGGGCCCTAAATACCAATAGGGGGGGACCTAATGTCCTCCCCCCGGCCCCCACCCCTGAGCGGCAGGTGGGGGCCCTAAATACCAATAGGGGGGACCTAATCTCCTCCCCCCGGCCCCAATCCATGAGCGGCAGATGGGGGCCCTAAATACCAATAGGGTGGGGACACCTATATTCCTCCCCCCGGCCCCCACCCCTGAGCAGCGGGTGGGGGCCATAAATACCAATAGGGGGGACCTAATGTCCTCCCCGCCGGCTGACACCCCTGAGCGGCGGGTGGGGGCCCCCCAAAAAAGGTCCCCCCAGGTGACTAGGGGTCCCAAATCCCCTAGTCACCCCCCCCCCCCCAAAAAAAAATGGTACCCCTACCTACCCCCCTCACCCTAAAAATAATGAGGGGGGAGTCAATAAAGCTAAAAACCTGTAAATAAATAAAAATAAACTTACCATTAGATGTCTTCTTTTTTCTTAAATCTTCTTTCTTCAGCCCCCAAAAAGGCCAAATAAAAAGCCAATATAACCGTTGCACTTAAAAAAAAAAAAAAAAAAGCGAGTGCAAAAAAATTTAATCCTTGTTTACCCTTAGAGGGCACGCCGCGTACTGAGCTCCGCAGGGCGGGTCAAGGCTTATAAAGCCTTGCCACGCCCTGCAATTAGGCTTAAAACACTCTGATTGGTTGGTTTAAGCCAATCAGAGTGCTCTTTGTCATTTTACACAGCGTGGGAAAATTCCAAAGAACTTTCCCACGCTGTGTAAAATGATACAGAGCACTCTGATTGGGTGGATTTCAAGTCACCCAATCAGAGTGCTCTGTGTCATTTTACACAGCGTGGGAAAGTTCTGTGGAATTTTCCCACGCTGTGTAAAATGACAAAGAGCACTCTGATTGGCTTAACCCCTTAAGGACCAAACTTCTGGAATAAAATGGAATCATGACGTGTCAGACATGTCATGTGTCCTTAAGGGGTTAAACCAACCAATCAGAGTGTTTTAAGCCTAATTGCAGGGCGTGGCAAGGCTTTATAAGCCTTGAACTGCCCTGCAGAGCTCAGTACGCGGCGTGCCCTCTAAGGGTCAACAAGGATTACATTTTTTTGCACTCGTTTTTTCCCCACACTTTTTTTTTCCCACGCTGTGTAATTTGACTCATAACACTCTGCTTGGTGGATTAAGTAACCAATCAGAGCGTTATGAGTCAAATTACACAGCGTGTCCTCCCCCCTTTTTTTACTTTAGGGCCCCCACCCGCTCAGGGAAGGGGGACCCTTCTTTTTTTTTTTTAACAGTGAGCAGCCTGTTGCGAGTAGGGGCACAATTTACTAATAGTAATAATTTTTACTTAGTAAATTTGGCTGAAAGACCACAAAATTTGTCTGAAAGACCACAAAAAAAAATAGGGGGCGGACCGAACATCGCATATGTTCGCCTTCCGTGGCAAACGCGAACACGCTATGTTCGCCAGGTACTATGCGCTGGCGAACCGTTCGGGACATCACTATCTTCCAGTAATGAAAGTAGAAAGAAGAAATTAAAGAATGCTTGGTATGGCTGTAGATACACTTTGAAGAATCATGGTGAGATTTTCAAACAGGAAAACTAGTTTGTTTTTTGTAGTTACACGAGCAGTTTCTGATCCTTTCTGTTTTTAGTGCAAATGAATATGCATGAAACACAAATCTTTCTAAATAGAAGCTTATCCTAAGATAAAGTCTGTAACCAAGATAAATGGCCTTAACTAAACACTAATGATCTTCTGTTATTATTTAATAGGAAAGAATCTTCTCACGGCTCCTGTTGATTAAAGCATTTCATTGTTACTCATTTTATTGTTTTATATCTAGCTATAAACACGGTCCAAATTTCAAACAGATGCTAAACGTGATTTAGAGGTACCTTAGCTCAGATATTTGATTATAATCACGTATCAACTCATTTTGACAGTGGATAATAGACAAGAAGTAATGGACATGGGTTAATAGACAAGATGCAACTAATTAAATTTATTTATTTTTCTTCCTCAGGGCAGACCTGACAGTTTCTGGATATGACGTTTTTTTGGCCACTGCTGCGTGAATCTTTTCAATTAAACTGTCAGCCTGGACGAAAAAAGTACACAAGCTATTCTATGTTAGCCCCACTGGAGAATGAATAAAATGAGCCTTGTGGTCTGAGTCTCATAAGCAGCACAGAATAGCAGATATCCTACATGTGTACCATTATGTACTATGCCATTTACACAACACTGGAGTTAAAGCAGTTCTGTTATGCCCACCCCCCCCCCCCCCTTCCCAAAAAAACATTAATTAGAGATGACCATCTCATTACGATAACATTTCATGAAAATCTCAGAAAGACAGTGTTTGAATCTCACTGAAATTTTAATCCAGACAAAAGACATCATAAGACAAAGTATAAGACTACACTTGACAAAGTGCTCTTTTTATGGAGATCCCATGGAATCCTCCACAGACATCAGTGTTGTACTCTCACGTATGCATGATTGTACAACGCTGACATTATCTCTTGGCAGATGAAGCGCCAGTAGCTGAAGAGGCACTCCCTGAAGAAGATGGTGGTGCCAATGAGGGACAGATTCAGGTAAGTAAAAAGTACCTTACTCTGCTCCCCCAGGCCACCTCAATACAAACAGAGCAGTGGCCATCTGAAGGTCAAAGATCTTGCACATTTCCAATGAACAGGAAATTGTAAATTCAATAGTCCTATAAATTATAGCATAAAATGCTCTCTCTCACCGCTGCAGTTGTGTTTAAAGGAACACTGCAAGCACCATAACAACTAAATAATCATGCAGTGGTTATGGTGCCAGGCAGGTCCCGATGCCCCTCCATTGAAAGAGATTTTTTTTTGTTTTTTATGGATTAACTTCGTACATTCTTCTGGCCTCTGCTACAGCCTCTAGGTCAGTTCAGAGATTTCCACCCAAGCTAATGAGCTGCCCCTGTACTGCAAAGCTTCCACCTCTCCTTGCTGCTGAGAGGAGGCAGGGAGCAGCATCCAATGGATCTCAGTTAATAAGTCAAAATATTCTAAAAAGTTTTGATCACTTAAAATGAGGGTCGTTCCAGGGCACCATAACCACTGTAGTACAATGTACTTGTTATGGTACTTGGAGTATTCTTTTAAGGTTTTAAAGGTGAAATTCAGCCTTAAGATAAAACGATAATGGGATTGTGTTGTGTGAGTAATGCTAATGTACACATCCTATGTTATTTTGGTAGTGAATTTGTCTAAATTAAGTGTATTGTTATGATGTCACATTTGTTTTACTGGTATAAGATACAGGCAGTAAGACATTCTAACACACACAGCTGTCAGCCTCCCAACTGTTCTGAATCTGGTGGGACAACACTGATTTCAGACTTCTGTCTCACTGTCCTTCTGTTCCCTGGTATCTCACTATTGGGAACACCAGGGAACTGTCCCCAGAAAACATAGCTTGAAAACATGATTAGATGGGCTTACACACTGCATAGGGCACTATGGCCATGTAGAGAGTGCTGTATCATTATTGGCATTTATATAGCACTAATATATTGCGCAGTACCAATGTATGTAACTGCGCTCTGTACATGGTCTACCCTTAATAAAACCAGCCAATGTGATTAGCAGGCTGACATGTCCCTTTCCAGGCTGGTCCACCCCCTTTGCGTGGTGCAAGTGACACAGGTCTTCTCTTCCAACCAATGTCCTGTTTTACATACCTACCTTTTTAAAATGTATACAGCAGTAACCTCACTGCAAAACACTGTAGAGGGAAACACTCAGAAGTATCAGAGGAAAACACATGCACAAAGACATAAACAAAAAGAAAAACAAACGTATGAAAACACAATTAATTTACAAATGCAAGTAATACATAAAAATGTGATGTATGTGACTGCCATACCACTTGTAGTGGTAATTTTTTTTGGCTTGAACTAAAAGGGTCTACCAATAGTAAGCCACCCTTCCTGCCATCTTTAGCGCAATTGCAGTCCCACCTGCACATTGAATCAGAGTAATTGGTATTGTACACCATATACCATTAATAATCCTCTAGTATGTGACTGCAAGGGAGTACTAAAAGCTGCCACCACAGGAAGAGATGTATCGCTTTCATACTGAACACCAAAGAGAGAGGATTTTCTTTAAAGGGACACTATAGTAACCACAACCACTACAGCTTAATGTAGTTGTTTTATAGACTGCCCTGCATGTACTTTTCAATGTAAACACTGCCTTTTCAGAGAAAAGTGGCAGTCACACGCTCTATATGGAGACACTGAACGTTCCCCATAGAGATTCATTGATTCAGTGCATCTCTGTAAGGAGATGCTGATAGGCACAGAGCAGTGATTTTGCCACACGTGCAATAGGCTCCCAATGCTATTCCATGGGAAAGCATTGGATTGGCTAAGATCATCAAGATTGATAATCTCAGGCACGGAGGTAGAGCAAGACAGGAACGAGACTGGCATGGCGTGGGAGAAAAGGGAAGTAAAGCCACCTATTTACTGCAATCAGAGGGGGGCCGGTCACCTAAACAGCCACTCCAGGACTATATTGTCAGGAAACTATAGTGTTCATTTAACTTGTATGAATGATAAACAATTGGGAGGTGCCTGAAAATAATATTTTATTCAAATAACTCAGATGGGAGGGCAGCTCAGTACACATGATGGGGTAGGAATAAATAACGGAAAGGTAGGGACAGTGTAAGAGCTCTAGGTACTGCTATAGCTCACTCATTGTAAGTGACAAATGTGAGGATAAAAAGATCAGGGTAGTAAGGAGAATGAGCCAAACAGTTAAACGTATGTGGTTATTTGACTGAGGGAGAAAGATGTGGCACTAATTGTAAGAGACTGTGCATGACTCCCAACACTGGCAGGTATGAGATCTGGGTGGATGGCAGACTTTGAGGGAGACGTTGCCACACTGATGATGCCCATACTGTGCAAGCAATGCCCCTAACTTACAGAACCATGCAGAGAACACTGTTGAAGTACTCTCTGCAGGGTCTTAGTGCCCATAGATAGTGCCAGCATGTCTAATGACGCACTTACACTGTGACGCTTGAGGACAGGTCCCTGAACGCAGAGAACAGGTCCCTGACACCAGGGAACAAAATCAGCATAGCAGAACATGACCCCAAAGGTAGGATTGTCCCACCAAAATCATAACTGTTGGGGGTCCTGGTGAAAGTAAGGGATCAAGTGACTGACACTTAGGGTCAAGCTCACTGAGCATAAGACACACAAACTGAATGCAGTTGACCATGGGACTGAAAGTAATGGTTCTGTACTACAAATCTCATCCTTCTTCTAGTTGGCCACTTTTTCAAAGAGGTTGATAGGAGTTATTTGCCAAAATATGACAGAGAACTAAGCTTGATTTTCTATTACAAAAGAAGAAAAAAATGAAATAGAAAAATAGTTGTTGATATAGGAATTTATAAATGCTGTCAAAATGTTTGTGCTGCAGTAAATTATTACACATTGATCTTACTATTATAAAAATAATACAATAAAAAGTTATATATAAGCAAAAGCGAAAAGTGCGTAAATGCAATCAAAAATATATATATCAATATCCCAGTGCGTCTAAAAGCAAACCAGTGTCAAGTCACCTTTAAACACTTACATACATGGAATTGGATACAAAGGAAGCAGGTTTGCGAACACGATGGATAAATACTGTTAAATCTGTAATATACAAAAAGCCTTCATAGGGCAATATATATTCATAACATACAAAATAAGAGTATAACTAGGAGCACTCACAATCTAATGAGCCTAATTAGTTGGCTCTGGACTGTAGCAGCATGTAAGGCACTCCAGTAAAGTAGTTGTGGTAGAGATGACGGTCCCCCAGCGAAGAGAATTTCTCCTTTTAGATAAAAGTTCAGGAACCGAAATAAATATAAAAGTAACTATTTATTAAGACATAAAATAAAATATAAAAGATAGCACAGCGCGTTTCGACCACTCTCATGGTCTTCCTCAGGTGAAATGCACATAGAAACCAATAACAGGTTTAAATACCCTATGCACAAATAACAAAACAATAAACATCTGTGTCCAAATCATGTAAATCCCACCCACATAGGTCCATATAAGGTGCTTCAGTTTTTTTTCCCTCTTTCTTCTTCCCCTTCCATCATGGGGGGTGTGTGTCCCAGGAAGGGGAAGAAGAAAGAGGAAAAAAAAACACTCATCATAAAGAGTTACTTTTATATTTATTTCGGTTCCTGAACTTTTATCTAAAAGGAGAAATTCTCTTCGCTGGGGGACCGTTATCTCTACCACAACTACTTTACTGGAGTGCCTTACATGCTTCTACAGTCCAGAGCCGACTAATTAGGCTCATTAGATTGTGAGTGCTCCTAGTTATACTCTTATTTTGTATGTTATGAATATATATTGCCCTATGAAGGCTTTTTGTATATTACAGATTTAACAGTATTTATCCATCGTGTTCGCAAACCTGCTTCCTTTGTATCCAAAATGTTATATATATATATTATGTGCACATGAACTGCGTGGTACATAGTGTACATCCATATCGGGAGAGAGATGATTTCCTCTGGGAGATTTACGCCATTATTAGCAGTGAATTAAAATTTCGCTTCCTTCGTGATGTAATCAGTTACTATTTCTCCAACCATCTCATTTGACACCAGTACTGTGTTTACTCAGAATCTTTCTTTAACCATCGTCTCTGCAAAAATAAAAAAAAAAGTAAAAAGAAGCGTTATCACTCTCCTATCTTTTTTTTTGTTTGACAAATAGATTTCCCCAGTGAAATTGTTTGTATTTGTCCCATCACATCAAAGCTACCTGGTCATGTCAAGAAAAAAAAAAGTCTTTATTTTCTTGAAAATACTGCCTTAACTGTATTTATCCTTCTATTGCTCTGTCTATATTTCTTCTCATCCTGCTGCTGTCAGACTCTGGCCTTCTGCTAAAGCAGCTACTAATCTGTGGAATATCTTCATAAAATTAGAACCGGACTTTTCCCATTAACCTGAATTTATAGTTTAAACTCCGGAAGAGAGATAAAAAAAAAGGCTTTATCAGCTCTCATTTTTACTTATTTTAATGCTTTTAATTCCCCCCTCCCCCCTGCTTTTTGCAATAAAAGAAGAGATAATTAGTGTGTTGCCTGAACGTTGCCAATTTAAGACATATTTTAACAGTTTCTTGTTCATAAATGAGTCCTTGCCTGTTTCACTTAGGATCTGGATGCTGTGACTTCCAGAATGGTAATGTAATGCAGTATGGTGTATCTGGCAGTACATTCATTCATGCTGTGAATAATTGCCCTTCATTGCTAATAATATTTTATTTGTAAGAGACAGTTTATAGGTGGATAAATCAATCAGTTCAATTTAAGTGAACTAGCATTAAGTGATCTTTAACCCTTTAACGCCTGCCTTAAATGATCTGTTTCACTGGCCCTATAGAGGTTCTAGATGTTTTAACAATAATTTATCACTGCAAAGGGACAGCTGGGTTTTATGCCATTAACTTTACGGTGATATCCATGTGATGCAATCTATTGTTATAGCAATCATGTGCTGTATTGATTACTCCATTTATTATTATTAAACTTCAAAAGAAGATCTGTCTTGCAGTACAAATACTGCATTCTGTATATTGTGCTTACACAATTAGCAAATGATGCTTTGTTCCGTTTTCAGAATAAACAGGTGGTACTAGTTTTCTGTGTCTCATTGTGTATTTTTGCTTTGTTTTACTAATTGTGTATGGATATTTCCAGAAGAGGAAACAATATTTTACAGTGTATGGTTTACATTCTGAGTTATATGTAGTTTGATGCTACAGTTGATCTAAAAGGACACTCCAGACACTATAGTCACTACAACTTATGTAAACGGTTATGGACGTCATAAAAAGACTATGGACATAGTATTTCTGTTTTGTGGCTTTGTTGGCACTGCAAAATTCAGTTAGGCAGAAAGGGCCACAGTAATTTGGCATGACTAAATCCTTCTATAGACATGCATACATACCCGTTAATTCGCACACTTAAATATACACATATCGTGTCCATAAACAATATTTTACGGCAGATTCAAATCTGTGCTGCACGAGGGTTTTTAAAAAAAAGTAAAATATGCAGGTAATTGGCTAAAGGTGATATGATTGGCATGACCAAATCCTTCTTTAGAGCAGTGCTTGCAGCCAATTAGGGATTACATTCATAAATGTAATATTTGTAAGAACATGCGTCCACAATTGGCCTTTAGTGTCTGCATTACTGTATTTGTGTGATTTCACAAACATTTACATATTACACAGATAAATCAGAGATACAAACTTAAATTCACAAGCAGATACATCTACCCAATATGACTGCATTGTCTGTGTATACATTCACAGACATGCATACACACCCGTTAATTTGCACACTTAAATATACACATATCGTGTCCATAAACAATATTTTATGGTAGATTCAAATCTGTGCTGCACAAGGGTTTTTTTGTTTTTTTTTAGTAAAATGTATAGGCAATTGGCTAAAGGTTATGTGCAGCCAATACAGGTGGTTAGTTGACGGAGATGTGCAGCCAATACTGGTGATTAGTTAAAGGAGATGTACAGCCAATCCTGGTGGTTAGTTGAAGAAGAAGTGCAGCCAATCCTGGTGGTTAGTTGAAGAAGAAGTGCAGCCAATCCTGGTGGTTAGTTGAAGGAGATGTGCAGCCTATCCTGCTGTCAAATGAAGTAGATGGGCAGCCAATCCTGGTGGTTAGTTGAAGGAGAGGTGCAGCCTATCCTGCTGTCAGTTGAAGGAGATGTGCAGCCAATCCTGGTGGTTAGTTGAAGGAGATGTGCAGCCAATACTGGTGGTTAGTTGAAGAAGAAGTGCAGCCAATCCTGGTGGTTAGTTGAAGGAGATGTGCAGCCTATCCTGCTGTCAATTGAAGGAGATGGGCAGCCAATCCTGGTGGTTAGTTGAAGGAGAGGCACAGCCTATCCTGCTGTCAGTTGAAGGAGATGTGCAGCCAATCCTGGTGGTTAGTTGAAGGAGATGTGCAGCCTATACTGGTAATTAGTTGAAGGAGATGTGCAGCGAATTCTGGTGGTTAGTTGAAGAAGAAGTGCAGCCAATCCTGGTGGTTAGTTGAAGGAGATGTGCAGCCTATCCTGCTGTCAATTGAAGGAGATGTGCAGCCAATCCTGGTGGTTAGTTAAAGAAGTGAGCAGCCAGAAAATTCTTAATCTTCAGAAAACTCAGAATAACTCAGAATAATTGTGGCTGTATTAATACCGCTTTTTATAGAAAGACTCACAAGAATGTGTTGCTTGGAAAAAAAGTAGGATCAAAATAGGTCAAAGGAATTGGTTGTTATGAGAGGCAGTAACAAGTTACACATATTACTAAATTTAACCCTTTAAACTGCAGCCCTATCTGCCTAATGGCAAACATGTCGCATATACCATAAAAATATAAATATGTTACATTTCAAAGAAAATAGCAGTGAAATATCTTAACACGAACAGTTAACTTGCTTGTGGGTTTCAAGAGGCCAATAGGCAGACTATTCAATTTGGAAATTCTAACATATCAGAGGGGAGTTGAATAAATATTCATTTATTTAGTGTTGAAATATAAATACATCATGTTTATTTGCCTCTGCATATCTTTCTCTGTGCACAGTATATAATCCACAACTATATACTTCATTGGCTTTATTACATATTTTATCCCATATGGAATCAAGGATGTGCTCATTCTAACACAATCCTTTGCTGTGATAACTGTCATGAGCAGATTCTTAAGTCGTGACTGCCCTCTACTGAAATATATGAAGCTGTCTGATAATGAACAGTTTGCATTAATGACTAGCAATGTAGAATTCCAGTGTTTTCTGGCATAATTTAACTAAGCCATACACGATCATTTAGGGCAAGATGATCATGAAATGTTGTCATTCAAATAGACCAGTGCAGATATAGCTTCACTGATATAATCACAAGTTAGGGAAAATTATTTGTTGTAGTTTGACCAAATCCAAAGTGACCACAACTAGTATGTTGAATTTAGTTTGTGACATATTTTATTTGACCCACCAGCTTATTGACAACTTGTAGCAGTGAGGTGGATGGATGGGGGAAGCGGGGTGCTGGATCAGGGATGTATACGATTGCTCAATGAATGTATCTCACCATAAGCAACAGTAATACTGTCTTATTAAATATATTCCATTAGAAGATATGGTAAAAATGTCTCAATTAATATATCCAACTGCAAATAGTAATAATATCTCTGTAATTAAATATCTCATTATATTGCAATGAATTAATTTGCCATTACAAAAATATTAGCATTGTCTCTTTTGATGTCTCCAGGCACTTCCAATGATCTCTTTCTTTGGGAAGATATCTTATTCTTCAGTATGTACTGACTACTTTGTACTGAAGTCTACTTATGTTGCAACCCACACTACCCCACTACTGTCAGGATACTTGTGGATGCAGTATGATCTGTCGATAACGATCTGTCAATGGGGCATTTAACACTGTTATTCCCTGGCATCATTTAAGCATTTAACAAGCTTGCTTTCATCTTCCCAACAACGCCCAACATGTACCTTTTGTTGTCACTGGAATGACGCTGGCCAACAGTGTTCCTTTTACACCTAAATATACCTTTAGTTCTATTTTACTAGTTCCCTATCGTGTTTACTGCTCCTCAAGAATGTGTTTATGATCTTGAATAGCATTTACTGGCTTTGACCCGGCTCTTTTTTGACCTGTCCTGGCTTGCCTTATTGTTCTGTCTCCCTTCTATATTTCTTGACCTCAACCTGTATCTGACTTTACTTCACATGCTTGCATAATAAGAATGTTTCAGGAAGTTTCCAGGATTCCATAATCGAAAAAAAATGAATCCAAAAATAGTTCATACATTTCATACTCAAATTTTACATTTTCATCTCATTCTAAAAATAATTTCACGTAAAGAATGTATATTCCAGCTTCAGCCTTATTGGTAGATCCATAAATGATATGCCAGTTTCAGGTGATGCTTGCGTTTTGTCATATTGTCATTGTCTGTAGAAGCAAATTCAAAACTTATCACACGGAAGTCAGTGCTCTGGAACCAAAGAATGCTCCTCATACTAGACAAGACGGGATTCTTCTGTAATGTCTTCTTCAAATGAAAGGCCAGGAGGGCCTAGTCCAAAGAAGCATCTCACTTGATAGGGAAGTGGTGTACCAAAGGGCATTTCTTGAAATGTGACAATGAAAATGCTTTATTGCTAGTCCCCCTGTAGAGCTACTTCTATCCTTAGGAATGTATCTGAGGTAATGTGTGTAATGGGTATAGCAACCAAACCAAATTGCACATACACCTAGTGCAGCCTCCTCAAGCTACCGATTATCTAGCAACAAATAAACTCAAGATGTAGTCCTATTTCAGAAAGTACTAGGACTCTGAACTTTCCAGAGCATAGAGCTGCTTTGATGAGTGCAACATAGATCAAAGAATACCATGAGCTATAGTGGGATAATTGAGGTACTGACAGGACAATATATTATAGAGTGTACCATTATCCTGAGGCCAACACTTTTTACATTGTTTCTCCATTTAATGGAACATGTTCAAGCCCAATCCAAGCAATTATTGACAGTGCCAATATTCTAGTTCCATGTCAGAATTTTTATTTTGTTTCTGAACACTAACGATGATTTAAAGGGGAACAGTCACTTTCTATGATTTTTAATAGTATGCTTGCTTATCCCTGTATTTAACAAATATGTTTTTATGAGTTGTGAAAAATAAAATTAAATGTAGAAATCTATACCTCTTTACTCTGCAACTGGATGCCTCAATCTTGGATCTCTGTTAGTTATTGTTATAAGTGCTATCCTTTCCATCCAGAATAGAGAAGTCAAAGAGAGAAGATGATAAATGTTTCTTTTTTCTTCTAATTTACAATGCCTGCCCTAGCTTTACTACTGTATGAGTGAACTGGATTGTGATGCAATTTGCTAAATTTTTAATATTTAAAATAAATTAACAAAAACACCTTAAATTTCTCCTGGTTACAAATTATAACCCATGCAGTAGTCAGGGGTGCAGGACTTCCCTTCTTTATAAATATGCGCCAGCTATTCTCAACAAATTCTCTAATGGCTCATCTGTCCTGAAAAATCTAGCACTGTCAAGAATGTATTAACTGTCCAATCAAAAAAGTGAATATAGAAGATCTCAACCCTGCCTCCTGGATCTCAAACCGTACTATTCTAGTCAATTAGAGCACCACTAGAGTCTGCAAATCGATGACAGAATATTGCATATTCTGTTCACACATTAGATAGGGTGTCTGGATTGAGCATAAGTAACAGATGGTATCAATATTAACAACGGCGAGCCACCTAACAACAACAAGAAGAACTATATATTATAAGAAATAATTTTCTCCAGAGAGTCCAAGCAGTGACACTGTAGGTTCAGTGGTGTATTTTGGATTTGTGCTGCCCTAGGCACGACTAAATTCGGGCACCCCCAAAATCAAAATTTGCCCCCAATACATGTCAAGGCCATTTTCTTGACTGACAGACACATGCCCTCATTGATACATGCACTGATATACTATCGCTGACAGATACACAGTCATTGGCACACACATACAGTCATTGGCACACATTGTTTAACCAACACACACTTTCACTGACAGACACACACTGACACACCCACTCACTGATAGGCACACACTCTCAGATTCACATAACATAACATACACACACTGACACACACTAACAGACACACCCATTCTCACTCACAGACACACACTGACAGCTACACTTACTGACTCACTCGCAGTATGGTGGAAAGCCCCAGAACACGAGGCAAACAAGGCATTTGTCTGGGAGCTTGGGGTGGCATTTTTTGGCGCCCCCCCTAAAAAGTGCCACCCTAGGCAAATGCCTTGTTTGCCTTGTGGTAAAAACATCCCTGTGTAGGTTCAAGATTTTCAGTAGCAGGGGTGTTTGAATGTAAAACTCAAATGTTGATGGGCTACAATTCCCACTGATTATGACAATTTGTAGTAGTCATAAGCCAAAGCACTGCAGTTAGTCACCTCTAGAATAAGACATTTTGGGCAGTCCCTTCAGGCCATAGCTGCTTATTCTGAGAAAACTAGTCAGATCTGTATAACATGACCACGAATATATATTCATTTTCTTTTCTAATTTGTCTTCTTCATTTTCTTTTTTTCCCCTCACATTTCATCAGGAATACTCTACCAGGGACTCGTTCCCGACCAATGCCCAATAAATAAAGTACTGTCACAAAATTACTTATTGGCCAAGGGCATAGGACACAGCCTTATTGATTCCCACAGGCAAGTAACATTAACGTATTCATAAACATGTATATTTATCCTATCACAAAGAAGACACATAACTGAATTTCCTGAGCTCTAGTCCTGTTTGATGATTGCTGACTGCAGCGCATGTCGACCAAAGTCCGTGAGGCAGCTACAACAATACAGAGTGAAGAGGGAGGAAGGGTTGGACAATCTGGGTATGGTGCTACCTCGCTGCCCTTGTGGTAAGTGATAGATTCCCTCTCAGCATAAATGTTATATTTGCAAGCTGCTTCCTTTTGTTGCACTTTACTTGACCTGGCCAGCAGTTATGGGCCCCTTACCTATAGGTTCATCTATCTGTCACTGATTTTTACAGCATTATAAAACTAATGTTTGAAATAAAATTACGTTGTTATCAATATGCAATCTTTTTGCCATTTTGGTAATTGTACTACCTGAATGAGTATTTTATCAGATTTTTAAAAGTGTTTACATTTGCATACAGTTATTAACCTTTACATTTGCCATTGATATGTGCTTTTGACCAAGACTGCAAGAAGCAATGTCATTTGAATTAATGCTTTCTTTTCTAATTAGCGCAATGAAACTTAATGGTATTTTTAACAACATTTAGTTTACCGTGAGTTACAAACGCAACAGTCAAGGATTAGAATCAACCTGACATCGCCGACGCTTTGATTAATCAGTTGTAAATAACATATGGTTCCCAAAACATGATAATTGTGTCCAACCCAGCACTTTCTTTTGCATGTGTGCCATTTTCAAGTGTGCTGCACTGCAATTTTACACTTCTTAGCAATGTGCTCTGACATTTGCGAGATTGAACACTGAAAAGTAAATGACAGAAAAAAAAAAAATATATCAACAGCTGCTAGAGATCCAAGCAGAAGTTACATAAAATCGGATGACAAATAAGTACTGTTAAACTTAGTTTTCCACAGTACAGATCACAAGTGTCTATGTGTAGTGCTTAAAGGGACACTCCAAGCCCCAAAGTAATGTGCGCTGTTCACATTTTTATGATGCAAGATTGACATATGTCTCTTTCTCTCTTACAAATATCACTACAGCCATAAGCCTACCTCCTTGCTAAGAAACATTAAAAGGGGTAGACATGCTTCCACCTGTGAGCAACAGAATTATAGTCAAACTGCATATGTTTGTATGTCCAAAGTTTCCTGAATGGACCATATGGATATAAGTTGATATCAGCAGCACATTCAGTCATCAATTCTAATGAACGGAACTGCTGCAAAGTGCTTAATGCATAGCCCATAAACCTCTGATGAACAATAGTTTATTAATTATTGAAAATAATGTAATGGCTAGGGTTGACTTTACAGAGCTCTTTGCAGCAAGCTGTAAATCCTGGGTGTTTGCAGTAAAAATTATTTTATCTATTTTTTTTCTTGTAATTGTTTTTCTTCTTTTTCATGCATTTTCTTTTAGTTTAATGTGTATTTATATAATACATTAAAATGGGATATATCAAGCCTTGGGGTCCCTTTAACATGCTTAGACAAAGAGATATAACACAGATAGATATATAAGAGAAAAACCCATTGACCCATCCTATCTACCTTTTTCAAAGACATAATTATTTTACATATTTTTACTCCAGGATGGCCTTAAGCTTAAAGGACACATCACAAACAATGACAATGTCCCCTCCATGGGTCCTCCCCCTCCGGAACCCCAATCCCTTTGTCCCCTGTTCCCCCCACTCAATACCCCCTCCCAGGGTCCTCCCCCTACCAGGGGACTGTGTGTGTGACAGGAACTCCAGTCCCTTTGTCCCAGGTTTCCGCCACCCATTCTCAGGGTTTTCCACCTCCGGGGACCAGGGGATCTTTATCCACTCCCTTTATCCCACCCTCTGTACCTGGGAGTCCCAGCGCAGGAAAGTTTCCTGCCTCTGTGACTCCCAGCTATAGAAAGCCCGCCAAACCACCATTGTCCCCAAGAGAGTGTCCCCACCAATCTCAGGGACCCCCAGAATGGTAACCACCTCCGCTCTTGGGGTCCCTGGGTGTAACCAGACAAGGGAAGTGCCTCCTTTTAGGACACAAATGATCCTCCTGGCCGCCGTTCGTCTATACGAATGGTGGCCGCCCAGGGAAGCACTCATTAATTACTTCCCTTGCGGTTTAACACTTATGTTGCAAGTTGGCAACGTTCTAATTGATTGGTGTGAACCCTCCAAGGGGCACTGGGGAGGTCCTCGTTCAGGAACTGAACGAGGTAGGAAGCAATCCACAAATGTTCCCCCTAGATGGCGTTCGTCTAACGGGCCGCAACACAGGGTCGGCATGCACCGAGGCTTCCCTTGTGGTTTGTGGTTTTGACACCTCATTATGTGGTGTGAACGTTCTAAGACCTTCTAAATGAGGTTTCGTGGTGGTCCCCATTCGGGAGACGAACATAACTCATTCGTATTGGCTCTCCCAAACGGGGAGCAGGTAAAACACAGGAATATAACACAATACAGGGTGAATAACACATAGCAATTCACGAACAACCAGCGGTCCCGCCACAACAACTACCTTCAAATCTTTTAACGTCCATTCAGCCATCTTACAAATTGAAATCATGCCATTTTGCTATAGTAATCAAATGTTTTGTTTTTTTTCAACAATTTTATATACAACTTTATTGCATAATAACACAACTAACAAATAGAGACTTATACCACTATATATTTGTCATTTATGATCTAACCATTGTCTTTTGAGCATGTGATTACCAAGATTATTTTATGTATTAGTGCAAAATCTGGTCTGTGACACAAACCAGCATGTGCTTTTCTTGTTCACATGATTCATGTCAATCAGAACTTAGACATAACCAACTGACAATGGCACACTGATTTAACCCCTTCATGACCGTTGATGGTTCAGGATCGTCATCGGAAAGTCCTGAACAGTCATAATGGTATTATGTACTAACCCGATCGCCGTTGTTCCCCTGTACATCGGCATTGCTACCGGTGAGGGGAGACTGCCGGACAGCCAAGGCAGTCTCCCCTCTGCGAATTAGGACCCCACGGCCATGTGATCGCTCAACAGAGCAGTCACATGGCCACAATTGGTGTCCAAGTATCTGCCCTTGCTTAACAATTGAGTTTCTGATGCAGACAAATCGCATTTGGAGAGGTTGAATACTGGAATTACTTGTGAACTGGTGGTTTCCCTCTGAGACCAGTGGCATTTTCCTTTCTGTCTGTCAGGATCGGGTCAGGGATCCAACACGCAGAGTACAAAGAGTAGCTGATACGTATACCGGTCCTAGAATGGCCGGACTTAACGTATAACTACGATAGAATGGTCAGAGACAAGCCGAGGTCGAGGGAACGAGAAGACAGGTAAGCGAGAGACAAGCCGGGTCAAGGATAACAGAAAGACAGGAGAGTAAATACCAAAGCCGGGTCGGAACCAAAAGACAAGAGAATAACAAAGCACTGTGTGACTAGGCGGACTAGAACCACGACAGGGCAATGAGTGAATGAGAGAGCCACTGTTAAGTATCCTGGCTAGGGAGAGAAGACACGCCTCCGGCGAGTCCTGATTCGTCTCCCGAGATTTGAGTGACAGGACGTTCCGGGTTGGCGTCATGACGTCTACCTCCGGTCCTCCTGTTATAAAAGGAAGTGACTCCCTCGCGGCCGGCGTTAGCAAGACCGAGTGAACCGCGAGGGGCCGAGGAGACATGCCGTCCGGACGGATAAACTTCTAAGTCTCTACCTCTCTCAGAGGTAGAGACCTCAGGTACCCTGACAGTACCCCCCCTCTCAGATACGCCCACCGGGCGGAAGGAGCCGGGGCGAGATGGAAAGCGGGAGTGAAATGCCCTGCGAAGGCGAGGAGCATGAACATCCTCTTGTGGTACCCAACTCCTCTCCTCAGGACCATATCCCTTCCAGTCAACTAAATATTGTACTCTCCCCCGGGATACACGAGAATCAATAATGGAGTTAACCTCATACTCCTCCTGACCCTCCACCTGAACAGGGCGCGGAGGGGCGATTGTGGAGGAGAATCTGTTACAGATAAGAGGTTTCAGCAATGACACGTGAAAGGAGTTCGGGATGCGTAAAGTAGCAGGGAGAGCTAGACGATACGCCACTGGGTTAATTCGAGTCAAGATCCTGTAGGGACCAATATAACAAGGAGCGAATTTCATGGAAGGAACTTTAAGACGAATATTCCTAGTACTCAACCAAACTCTATCGCCTGGAACAAAATTCGGAGCCGCCCTTCTACGTTTGTCAGCATGTTTCTTAACCAGTACAGAATTGTGTAGAAGAATCTGTCGAGTCTGATCCCACAACTTCCTCAAATTGGCCACATGGACATCAACCGACGGCACTCCTTGGGAAGGAGAAACCGAGGGAAGAATAGATGGATGAAAGCCATAGTTCATGAAGAAGGGGCTTGAATGCGTAGAGTCACAAACGAGATTGTTGTGCGCAAACTCCGCCCAAGGAATCAAACCGACCCAATCGTCCTGGTGTTCGGAAACAAAACAACGTAAGTATTGCTCAATCTTCTGGTTGGTTCGTTCGGCAGCTCCGTTAGACTGAGGATGATAGGCGGACGAAAAATTCAATTTGATGCCTAATTGAGAACAGAACGACCTCCAAAAACGTGAAACAAATTGGGAGCCTCTATCAGAAGTGATCTCCGAGGGAATCCCATGCAAGCGAAAAATCTCTTTAGCAAAGATTTCCGCCAATTCAGGAGAAGTCGGGAGTTTAGGCAAAGGTACGAAATGTGCCATCTTGGTAAATCTATCGACTACGGTGAGGATAACCGTGTGCTTTTTAGAAACAGGCAAATCCACAATAAAGTCCATTGCCACACAGGACCAAGGTTTGTCAGGAATTTCCAGAGGTTGTAGAAGACCACACGGAAGTGAATGCGGTAGTTTAGTTTTAGTACAGACCACACAAACTCCGATAAAATCCTTAATATCCCTCCGTAACGAAGGCCACCAGAAATCCTTGGAGATCAAAGAATACGTCTTGCGAACACCCGGATGGCCAGCCACCTTACTCTCGTGAAGACACTGTAAGAGCTCCAATTGGAGTTCAGGAGGAACGAAAAGTCTGGAAGCCGGAGTCAGTCTAGGTGCCAGATGCTGCAAGCTCCTTATCTGATCAAGAAGCGGAGAATGGACTTTGAGAGTAGTGTTAGCGATAATGTTGCACCTGGGTACTATAGAGGACAAAACCGGCTCAGATACGGCAGCAGGTTCATATTGGCGAGATAAGGCGTCGGCTTTAGAATTCTTGGAACCTGGCCTATATGTGAGTACGTAGTTGAAGTGAATGAGGAATATGGACCAACGAGCCTGTCTAGATGATAGATGTTTAGCCTCTCCAATATAGGATAAGTTTTTATGATCTGTCAAAATAGTAACAGGATGCAAAGTACCCTCCAATAAATGTCTCCACTCCTTCAAGGCCATTATAACCGCTAGTAGTTCCCTGTCACCAATGCCATATCTGCTCTCAGTACCTGACAATTTTTTGGAAAAGTATCCACAAGGATGTAAAGGCTTATCTACACCCAACCTTTGGGACAGAACAGCACCTATACCAGTCTCAGAAGCGTCAACTTCGAGTAGGAAAGGTAGTGTAGTATCAGGGTGAACTAAAATTGGTGCGGAAGCAAACAGCTCCTTGAGTGTCCTAAAAGCCAGAAGTGCTTCAGTAGACCAATTCTTAGTATCAGCCCCTTGTTTGGTCATATTGGTGATGGGAGCGATGATAGAGGAGTAACCCTTAATGAAACGTCTGTAGTAATTGGAGAAACCAATAAATCTCTGGATAGCCTTGAGTCCCTTAGGTAAAGGCCAATCTAATATGGATTGGAGCTTCTCAGGATCCATTTCAAACCCCTCCCCCGAAATTACATAACCAAGAAAGGTAGTTTGGGATTGGTCAAAGCTGCATTTCTCTAGTTTGCAGTATAAGCCATGCTGAAGAAGTTTATGTAAAACCCTTCTGACTTGTCCGTGGTGAGTTTCAATATCCCTGGAATGTATAAGTATATCATCAAGGTATACAATCACACAGTCATCCTGAAACTCCCTAAGAACCTCATTAATAAGGTCCTGAAATACCGCCGGGGCATTGCAGAGACCAAAAGGCATTACAGTATACTCATAGTGCCCATAACGAGTATTGAATGCAGTTTTCCACTCGTCACCGTCGTGGATTCTCACCAAATTATAAGCACCTCTAAGGTCTAACTTAGTGAAAATTTTAGAACTTTTTAATCGATCAAAAAGCTCGGTGATCAAGGGGATCGGATATACATTTCTGATGGTTATCTTGTTAAGACCTCGGTAGTCAATGCAGGGTCTTAAAGAACCATCCTTCTTTTTAACAAAAAAAAATCCAGCCCCAGCAGGCGAGGAGGATCTTCTAATGAACCCCTTGTCTAGGTTTTCACGAATGTACTCCTCTAGAACTAAGTTTTCATTCGTAGACAAAGGGTATACATGACCCCTGGGGGGCATGGTACCAGAAAGTAAATTAATTTTGCAATCAAAAGGCCTATGTGGTGGCAAGGTATCAGCCTTTCCTTTGTCAAATACTGCCTTTAAATCTTGATACAAAGACGGTATCTGTACTTTGGTAGAGTCGGTAGCGTTATTAAGTGAGTTGACACTACAAAGAGGTGACACTTTCTTTAAACAATTCTCTTGACAATCCTGACCCCACGAAACTATTTCCCCTGATCTCCAATCTATAACGGGGTTGTGTCTTTTAAGCCAGGAGTATCCCAGGACTATGGGAACAGAAGGAGATGAAATGAGTAGTAGGGATATTTCCTCCTTGTGTAGAATACCAGTAGTTAAGTAAAGAGGTGTGGTCTCCCGGAAAATCACAGGCTCAACTAAAGGTCTACCATCAATGGCTTCAACAGCTAAGGGTGTCTTCCTTAACTGGGAAGGGATAGTGTGTTTGTTGAGAAACTTTTGGTCGATAAAACTCTCAGCAGCGCCGGAGTCTATCAATGCCATAGTCTCTAAAGTTCCCTTCTCCCAAGTTAAAGAGACCGGTAATAGGAGTCTATGTTCTTTGTAGTTATGAGTAGAGGACAAAATCGAAACACCCAAGGTCTGTCCTCTAGAGAAACTTAGGTGCGAGCGTTTCCCGGACGACTGGGACAGCTCAAACGTACATGACCTCTGGACCCACAATACATACACAGTCCCTCCCTTCTCCTGTACTGTCTCTCCTCCTCTGAGAGACGAGTAAGGCCTAGCTGCATAGATTCTGAAACCTGTGGATTTTTGGTTTCAGAACTTTGAAATGATGGTGCTAGTCTAAAGGAAGATTTACTGGTTCTATCTCGAGTATTCTGTCTCTCCCTTAGACGTTCGTCAATACGAGAGATAAAGGAAATTAAGTCCTCCAGATTCTCGGGAAGCTCTCTTGTCGCTACCTCATCAAGTATTACATCAGATAAACCATTTAAGAATACGTCTATATAGGCCTGTTCATTCCATTTTACCTCTGCCGCCAAAGACCTGAACTCTAGTGCGTAATCCACAAGTGTTTGGTTGTCTTGTCTAAGGCGCAACAGTAATCTGGCTGCATTGACCCTCCTGCCAGGAGGATCAAAAGTTCTTTTAAAAGCAGCTACAAAGGAATTATAGTTATAGACTAATGGATTATCATTCTCCCACAACGGATTAGCCCATCTCAGAGCTTTCTCAATGAGTAAGGTAATAATAAATCCCACTTTTGCCCTATCCGTAGGGTATGAACGGGGCTGTAGCTCGAAATGAATACTGATCTGGTTCAAAAAGCCACGACACCTCTCAGGAGAACCAGCATAACGTACAGGTGGGGTAACTCGGGAAGAAGCACCTACAGTAGCTACCTCTAGCCCTGAACCCACAGAAGAAGCAGACATATTACGCATCTCCTCAGGTGGATTAATAGGACGAGACAGCAGCGCCTGTAGTGCTAGGGCCATCTGATCCATCCTATGATCCATGGCGTCAAACCTAGGATCAGGAGAACCAAGCTGACAATTTGTACCTGCAGGATCCATGGCCCTGTCGTAATGTCAGGATCGGGTCAGGGATCCAACACGCAGAGTACAAAGAGTAGCTGATACGTATACCGGTCCTAGAATGGCCGGACTTAACGTATAACTACGATAGAATGGTCAGAGACAAGCCGAGGTCGAGGGAACGAGAAGACAGGTAAGCGAGAGACAAGCCGGGTCAAGGATAACAGAAAGACAGGAGAGTAAATACCAAAGCCGGGTCGGAACCAAAAGACAAGAGAATAACAAAGCACTGTGTGACTAGGCGGACTAGAACCACGACAGGGCAATGAGTGAATGAGAGAGCCACTGTTAAGTATCCTGGCTAGGGAGAGAAGACACGCCTCCGGCGAGTCCTGATTCGTCTCCCGAGATTTGAGTGACAGGACGTTCCGGGTTGGCGTCATGACGTCTACCTCCGGTCCTCCTGTTATAAAAGGAAGTGACTCCCTCGCGGCCGGCGTTAGCAAGACCGAGTGAACCGCGAGGGGCCGAGGAGACATGCCGTCCGGACGGATAAACTTCTAAGTCTCTACCTCTCTCAGAGGTAGAGACCTCAGGTACCCTGACACTGTCCGCGTCTAGTGTTGTTCCTATTGCGTGTTTTCCTTTGCTCCTTGTGACCGTAGGTGAAGGTGACATCTTGTCTTGATCCCTGGTTTGATCTAAAAAAGCTGGTCTGTTGTTTCCAGCTTGGTTAGCTTCACCCTCTGAGGCTGATTCCCCAGATGTGATGTCAATTGTTGTTAAATTGGGTTTCACTATTCTCTTGCGGAATCTTCTTGGTCTCCCTTTGTGTTCACCTGTTAAACAACGGTATACAGTGCCTTCTTGATAATCCAACTGAACCATCTCCATCTTTTGACGTTTGAATTTAATGAGTTGATTCTTATATTTAAGAACTTCCTCATTTAATTTCAAAATGGTATCAATTCCCTCCTGGGTACTCAATTGTAAAGCAAACTCTGTTTCTAAATTTTGGATTTTCATTCTAACTTCGACCAAGCCTTCCTTCACATCTTGTATAGTCACAAGCATTAGATCCAAAGAACATTTATTAAGTACTGAGGTCCAATTGCAACATACTTTAGCTTTGGACCTGCCTATAGTAGGGATACTCCTCATTCTGAACCCCCGGGGTATTTGTTTGGCCCTATGGTAGTCGGATAGGAACGTACCATGAAGGTCCAAGTCTACCTCTTTTTTCATTAATTTCAACATTTTAAAATAAATGTCACGTAGGGTTATTGTGACTGGGAATTCCCGGCTTGTAGTGTTCCACAGGATTTCCTCAGCTTGAGCGTCATCAAATTGCAAAGTGTTAGGTTGTGATGCACTAGCACCAGTTTGCACTAAGAAATCCTCCATCTTAATTGATAATTATTTCTAGGAGTTTGAGAAAAAATCAGTAGTCCAATTTGTGCGGACAGCAGATGAAATAATCTTGTTAAAAAAACCTTTTATTAGTATGCATTAAAACAGTGGGTGTTGCTACCACTTTAAGAAAAAAACAATATATAGTAAAAACATCAGGCACTGCAAATTAACCCAAAAAGGAAATAAGCTAGTGCTGTTATTCATGCTGTTATTTATTAAAATAAAAAAAAAATAATGTTAATAAAAATATAGTTATATATGTCTATATATCTTTATATATATGTAATGTAATACTAAGTGTATTTATATATTAATATATACATATATTAATATAAAAATGCACTTATAATTAAATTACACACACACACACACATATATATAAATATATATATATATATATATATTGTATATATATATATATATATATATATATATATATTATAAAATACAAATAATAAGTAAATTGCAATAAATGAAAAAAATGTAAAACAATAATAAAAAAATATATATAGAAGGCTTGGCCTGGAATTGTGGGAGGTACAACTTGCCCTATATGAACGCAATACAATCCTACTACCTGTCAGCGACGATCCTGGAAGTGCACTAGGAAACAACTACAATCACTACTCGGTTCACTAAACTTTGCCATGAGAATTATTCCTCAGGGTAGATCCTTCATATCCAGAATCTTCTCTCTGTTACACGGCCTACCCGACGACGACTCCATGACTTCCCTAAACGATTCGGCTAGAGCTGATCTGCAAATGTGGCAGCTATTCCTATCTTCTTGGAATGGCAGGTCGCTGTTTGTTCCACCCATATCTGACGATTCCCCTGTAATTTGGACCGATGCTTCAGGTGCGTTAGGGTATGCAGCCATTTTCGGTGATGAGTGGCTATATGACTCTTGGCCAGTTGAGACCACCTCTCTCGAAAATTTCAATAACACCTCCGCTCTTTTTGAAATTTATCCTATTGTAGCAGCCACACACGTCTGGGGTAAAGAATGGAGTGGTCAGTCAGTCAGGTGTTTTTCAGATAACATAGCTACCTGTGATATAGTGAACAAAGGCCGCTCTCAGTCACTAACAATTATGAAATGAATAAGGAGACTAACCTGGCTGGCGGCTAACCTACAATTCTGTATAACTTGTTTTCACGTCCCGGGTGTTCAAAATAACGCTGCTGATGCTCTTTCACGTTTAAATTTACAGGAATTTTTCAAGTATCACCCAACAGCAAACCCGCAACCCAGGGCGGCACCAAGCTTCCCAGAACTAATTATGATATAAGTTCTCTCTTACAGCATAGTAAATTTCTCGCTCAGGCAGGCCTGTCAACTAACACAAGGAAAGCCTACTCTAGAGCTTACAAATTGTTTAAAGATTTTGTTCGTGATTATCACATAATAAATGTTTTTTCTGTTGAAACTGTTGTTGCGTTCACATCTTTTTGCCATATTTCTCTTAAATTAGCATACAACACTATCAAACTCTACTTAACAGGCATACAACACTACATGTTAACCAACCATCCCAACAAAACTCCATTTATAACGTCTTACCCAGTTAAAAGCATATTAAGAGGTGTTCACAGATTATCAGCACACAATCCCATCAAAAGACTTCCCACAGACAGTAAACTATTTAAAAGTATCTCCGATACTCTCGACACAACCCCTTTTGAACACACCACAAACTTAATTATAAAATCAGCAGCTTACTTGGCTTTCTACGGCTTTTTGAGACCTAAAGAGTTCTCAGTGGAAAAAGCAACCGATTCTGAGCTTTGCCTCCAAAAGAAACACCTACACAAAGAACAAGACCACTATGTCTTATCCATTTCCCGTACTAAAACTAGCCAAACAGGTCCTCCGGTAGAAATTAAATACTATCCTACCTTTACCAAATGGTGTCCTGTACCACTTTTAGATAGTCTAGTGAGGTCCCAAATCACTTCCAACCCAGCTAGTCCATTGTTGGCCATTCAAGGGAAACCCCTAACAACCAAGCAGTTTATGTATTACATTCGTACTCTATTACTCAGGCTTGGACATAACCCACACGCATTCACGGGTCATTCCTTTCGCATTGGTGCCGCTTCAGCTGCCTCAGGTAACCACGTACCGACACACATCATTAAAAACATGGGAAGATGGAAGTCATCTGCATACAATAGGTACATTCCTAACCCTGAAAATGAAATAAGAATGGCTTTCCATAATATGTCTAAATAATGTTTGTATTTAAATAAACTTGTATGAATTATCAGAAATCGCTTCTAATCATTTTTGCCCTCTTTTACAGGCCTAACCTCACGTCAGTTTCGGCACACCTCAACTGACTTGCTAGTACTAATACTGCTTCTTTTCCATTGTCTAACGTCGTCGTAATGTGCCGTACACAAATATATATATATATATATATATATATATCAAAATACACTTAGAATGAAATTATATATACATCTATGTATATATAAATCAAAATAATACGAAATATATATATATATATATATATCCATATACATAATTACATAAATAATTTCATAAATATACAAGTAGACTTCAAATATATAAATATGCATATATATTTAAATTCTATGTGCGTATTTATGTAATATTTTTACATAATTAAGTAATTTTATTGATTGCAATTTGAGGGATCTGCCTGACAGCCCAGGCCGAAAGTCCAGAGAATTTAATTTGCTAGCACTGTATTTAACCCTGTAACTTTCTATGACACCCTAAAACCTGTACATGGGGTGGTACTGTTGTACTCGGGAGACTTCGCTGAACACAAATATTAGTGTTTCAAAACAGTAAAACATATTACAGCTATGATATTGTCAGTGAAAGTGACGTTTTTGCTTTTTTCACACACAAACGGCACTTTCACTGATGATATCATTGTTGTGGTATGTTTTATTGTTTTGAAACACGAATATTTGTGTTCAGCAAAGTATCCCAAGTATAACAGTACCCCTCCATGTACAGGTTTTATATTGTTTTTTAAAGTTACAAATATAAGGGTCAAATATTTTTTGAAAATTGCCAGTTTTGTTATGTTGCCTTTGAGAGCGTATGGTAGCCCAGGAATGAAAATTACCCCCATGATGGCATACCATTTGCAAAAGAAGACAACCCAAGGTATTGCAAATGGAGTATGTCCAGTCTTTTTTAGTAGCCACTTAGTCACAAACACTGGCCATAATTAGCGTTCAATTTAGTTGTTTGCATTTTTCACACACAAACAAATATGAATGCTAACTCTGGCCAGTGTTTGTGGCCAAGTGGTTACTAAAAAATACTGGACATACCCCATATTGAATACCCTGGGTTGTCTACTTTAAAAAAAATATGTACATGTGGGGTGTGATTCACTATTGATACATTTTAAAAATATATATTCTTAAACAACAATTTCCTATTTGTACTTATAGCCCTCTAACTTGAAAAAAAGCAAAAAAACATGTAAACACTGGTTGTTTTTAAACTCAGGACAACATTTTGAATCTATTTAGCAGTTTTTTTTATTAGCTTTCGTAGGTAAGCAAAAGATTTTTTCAAGCAAAAGTAAAAAAACATGTATTTTTTTCCATTTTTCACCATATTTTATTATTTTTTTTAAAGTAAATTATATGACATGATACAAATAATGGCATGTAAAGAACGCCCTTTTGTCCTGAAAAAAAAACCCCAATATATAACTTGTTTGGGAACTGTAAATGAGAAAGAGGAAAATTACAGCTAAAGACAAGCACCACAAAAATGTTAAAACAGCCCTCGTTCTTTACGTACAACATGGCCAAAACAGTCAGATCCTGAAGGGATTTTGGCTTACTCCTTATATGTTACAATAATATTTCCCTGAAAATATTTCACCCTTTGTAGTCTGCAAAAAATATTTTCAGCTTGCCCATGATTAACAACACTTAATACATTTCTGGCATGCTGCAGTGTGATTGCCGAGAGTGTTCCTTGAAATTTTTTTAAGAGCTTGGGAATGTTAGTTAAACATGTATTTTGGAATTACCGCATCATGAATCAGTGTATGGTGTTACAGCTCCCAGAATTCCTTGACATACATAGCTCTGCAGAGAGTGATGGTAGTTGCAGCTATACAGATGTTGCAAACCATTGTTCTCATATGTTTTGCATTTGGCACAAAGCTGACATATTTACTAAATATAAAGTTTAAATAATATTGTAGGTTCTTATACATTTTTTAAATATAGAAATAAAAAAATATTTCTTAGACTGTTTTAGATGCTTTTTTTTCTTCAATTCACTTATTTTTTTTAATGCAAGCAAAAGGAGAGGAGAAAATAATTACAGCCCCCTTTTCTCTGGAACCAGAATAATACTTCTTTCTACTCTGGTGATCAATAAGAAAATGCTTCTCATGATTCATTTTTTTTAAAGCTCGATACAAGACGCAATTTACTTGACAATTATGAACGATCTTTTATCTAGCACAGCTCGTCGAGTTCTGCAATTATGTATTATTGCCCTGCGTCTCAGCCTGATGCGGATTGGCCCAGTAACTCGCTGTCTTGTATTTTTTTTTTTATCCCTATAGACGGTGATTTTACTGATCAATTTGGTTGTGTGATGGTCCTTGTAATCAGAGTTGGAGGATAAGAGTTTCGAATCAGCTTTGAGAAGTTTCCGAGTAATTAGCCTTGGCTCGTATTGACTGATAAACATCTATCCTCAAACTCATGTACCGTTAAAGATGGTTTGATTTAGTGGATGATGCTAAGGTCGGCAGACATGTGGCACCTACTTGACTTAAAGTGAATTTCAAGACACTCCATAGTATGGCTTATTTAACTTATGGCTCATTCTGGTTTAATCTTAAAATTAAAAAATGACCATCATCTTCAGCTTATGTAAGTGTAATATAACATGAAACAGTTTTTGATGTATATTGGAAATCATTATACTACACTTTTGTTTGTGCCATTCCAACCATGATATGTAGATAGCGGACTTCCAGTAATAAATTTAACAAAATTATATATTTTAAGCTGAATCATGTATCTTTGAAACTTGACTTGTAATATTCAAAGATAGTATTTATATGCATCACAGCTAAATGACTGGCTCTGATATATTAAGTAAATGGGTGCTATATTGTTTAGAATGTTTTGATATCATTTTACAAGTAAATATAGTAATTGACATGCTGAAAACATGAAATAAATTATTAATTTATCTAGGTGTTTTGAGGTTCACATCTGTACAGAGATGTATCAGTCGCATCTTGTTCAACATTTCACTGCATTTGGTGACTAGCCCTTGTAGTCTTGTGTAACCCAGGGTTAAGGTATTTGGTATGCTGGAAGTATAGGTCGTATTTATTAACTCCTAGAGCTCCTTGTAGTGATTATGAAGCTCTGAATCTGTCAGCATGAGCTCTTGCTTTTCCATAAAATTATTTCGTAGTGACAAACTCCACAGAACCCATAGCCTTCAACAGAAATAATACCCTGCCGCCTGTGCTCTCTACGTATCACTGCCAGTGGTTGTATGAACACTGTTCTATCAACAGAGCAGGACATTAAATAAAAAAGTCAAACCAGGCACCCAGAAAGAATGTGTATAAGAAAATGTATAAATTCTGACCAATAAATACAGTAAAAAAGAAGAAAACATGTTAAAGCAGCACTGTCATGGCAACATCTGTTTTTATTTTTAACCCACTGTCCCCTTCCGACTCTGCATTTTACTGTCTCCCTAGTCACCTTAGTCACCTCCATTTGCTTCTAGATCCCCCATTTCACTTTTTTTTACTGCTTAAGTTCTTCTCCGGATCTTTGTCCTAGGCGACACCATCTTAGTGTCCTGGATGACATGGTCCACAGGGCCTTTATCTGCCCACACTAGCTCGTGCTGTGAAAATCCTGCACATTCCCAGTTGTAGCATTAATTTTTGTCTGAATTTCAGACTTGAATTTTGTCTGTTCGTCCATTTGTCAGAAAGACAAATGAACAAATAGGAACTGCAACGAAATAATGAAGACCGAATAGCAATTTCATTCCATTGCAATCAGAGTATTCTGAGTCAAATTGCATGACACGGAAAGGCTTTAAAAGTATTTTCTCACCATGCAAAGCTCAGTCTCTGCCAGGCCCTCGCTGGGTGAATATTATTATTGGTAAGATTTTTTTCCGTTTTTCTTTTTTTTGTTTGTTTGCAATTTATTTTTATTTTAATAGACTTTATGGATTTTTATTTGGTCTTTTTGGAGGCTGAAAACAGAAGTTGATAGTAAAAAAAGATATATAATAGTAAGTATTATTTTTATTTATTTTGCAGGTATTTAGTAACAATAACAATAACAATAAATAATAAAAAATTGCTACCAATAAACATATTGCTAATCTTAAAAGATCACTGTAAGCAGGCACTATAACAATTTTATCTCATTAAAGTAGATATGTCACAGACACAAATGTGGATGAAGAATCCAGGAATATATCAAATCTAATCTATACATTTTGCTATACATACAATTAGCAAATACATGGACTGAATGATATATCTACCAGAAGGTTATGAATACCACTTAAAACACGGACATCTTCTAACATCTTCTCAAAAATTCTGACAATGGCTTGGGCAATCATTAGTTAGAGGCCACTCACTAGGCATTGTAGGATGCCACATGCTTCATCTGGTGGCATAACAGATACCTACCTCCACTACATTAGCTTCATATGTAGTCTTTATCTCTATCAGAGTCTTAAAACTACTGCCTAGACCAGAAATATATAAATACAAGTTAATTTGACATAATTTGCAGATCGTTTGCATCATTCGGCTGTTTCAGATTAGGAAGAGCAGTGATATATTAAAATGATTTATATCATTTGTATCGTATGAATTGGTAGTTGTAATTTTCTCATTTCATAGCACAAGGGGAGTTTATCCAAATACACTCATTATATTACTGCTTCTTACATGTATTTTATGGGCTTTTTGTAGTATATTATCCACATAATGTACTGGTGAATGTGTGTTTGCGTGTTTCTGAAATATGTATTAAACATGCATATCATAGAATGCGGAGATAAAATTCCAGATTCAGTGCATTGATATATTTTTTGTTCTGGCACAGTGGTCCAGAGTGGCCTGCACTATATAGATAAATTCTGACTGCATTCATTGACAATCCCAGTAGGAATCAGAGGTTGCTGAATTGTGCTGCAACGTGCTGATATTGGTCATACCCAGGGACCTATACAGGCTGACCCACAACAGCCCCTGTGTGCAGCTTACTTAAGCAAAACTCAGCAATTGCTCATTTCTGCCAGGTCTACAGAGTACTAATTAGTAGCTGCAGGGGAGTTTATCTAGAAACTACAATATAAACCCTGTGGGATCTATATTGAGTAATAGATTTTTTTTTTTTATATCTATATATTTTTGCGGATAATATATCAGTTAGTGCAGATTGGCAATAGGGAGAAAGCAACCATTTAAGAATTAAAGTGCAGTAAAAATATAAAAAGAGAAATTATATCTTGCTGCAGAGCAGTACATATTTGCAACAGAATGCAGTACCCTTCTCTGGATTGATATTGGGTCAGAAAAAAGAAATGTTGCTGCTAGACTTAAGGTCTACATGCAGGGCTAGGTTTACATGTCAGATGCATGGAGGCACATTATTCTAAGCACATGCCCTTAAAAAAAATGCATTAACTGGACATTGCAGGCATAAAAAACAGAACAAAAAAAGAAGAAAAAATGAAATATTTGAGAATTGTATGTCTATAGGTGTGTGCATTTTCCTGCTAGTAATAAAAGTATTTGAATCTGCAAGTGTATGTAGCCATGTAAATGCATGCAGAGTCAAAGAAGTGTTTGAAGTGGTTAGAGTAAAGGGAGGTTTAATTGGACACTATAGTCACCACTAGTCTTACTGCTCAATTCTCTTCCATTTAGGAGTTAAATCGTTTTGTTTATACAGCTCTAGGCACACCTCCCTGAAAGTAATGTAACCTATAGAGGCTATCTAAACACTTCCTGTTAAGTGAGATCTAATGTTTATACTTCCTTTATTGTACAGTCTGTTTAATCTCGAATTTCTTGTCTCCCGCTCTGTTACTAGTTTGCTAGACCTTGCAGGAGCCCCCAGTTCAATATACAGAGCAGGAGATGAAAACGTCTAAAGTGAGAATCAAATGATGAAACCATTGGGGACACCAGCGGGATTAATTTCATAAAAAGATTAAATAGGATGTAACGAGAATAAAAAGCTTCAGAGGGATAAGAATTGCAGCATAATTATTGTTTAGGATTATTGAGTTTAGGATAGAGTGGCGTTAGATATAATATGGGGGAACATGAGGTGTTCAGATTTTAAGAAGTTAAACCTGGAATTAAGGTAAAAAGTTTGTTAGGCTTTGAGTGCTTACATTAATAATGAAATTATTTATTAAGGTTTGTGCAATTAGGTAAATGGGTTAGGGAAAAGGATGTATTGGCATGTAGAGTTTGAAGGGTTTTTTACAAAGTACTCACCTTCGCATTTCTTCTGTAGTGTAAGAGGCTGTTAGTGGGCAGACAGGAATTGATCAATTCCCTTTTCAGCGCCTGCCTAACTGTGTCTGCTACTTTGCTATCAAGCATTTGAGATTGAGTCCCGATCGCCATAAATAAGAGGTAAGCAGTAATCCCTGGATTCTTCAGGTTGTAACTGCTGTGGGGGCTCCCGCTCCAGCTTGTTGGGGGACAAACGGCATCCCCTTTCTAGGGTCACTTGTTGGTGGCTGTGCCGCTGGGGGGATTAGCTCCGCAGTTGACAGAAAGACATGTTGTAGCCCCAGGGTTGGCAGGAGATCCGTGGCACCATGCATATCGTGATGATGTGTCGCCGTACTGAATTAAAAGCACCCGGGTAGCCTCCATTGGTATGTAATTTTGTGCTGGTCCATTATGTGAGTCTTCTCTTGCAGGTCATGTACTGCTTTTTGTAGCTGCATCGTGTCTTGCGTGTTTCGTCAGGAGTTGGCTTCCAGCGTGCTCAAGTGGCCTGTCAGGCCTTTCAGGTCTCCACGGATCTGGGCCATGCCAGCTTGTATGGTGAGCTGAAGCCCTGCTAACAGTTCTTTCATCACCATTGTGGTCACCAGAGAGGTTTCTGCTTGTGGATGAGAATGGAGAGGAGCAGTCAAGATGGGTGAGTGGTGTATTTCAGCCCCACTTGTGAAGTCATCTGATATATCAGAACAGTCGGCGGCGTAGTCAGCCATGATTGTGCCCATGTTGTTGTGGGCCTGCCGCCATAGGTCTCCCATATTTCCACTCAGCCGAGGTTTATCAGGTTTGACCTTTTTGGTTTTCTGGTCCATCTCTTTAATTGTAGCTAGTAATTCAGTTTGGTACCATTTGCAAAGAGTTTGGGCCACGTTAGAGGGTCCAATTTGGGTGATTAGTACGGAGCTCCGATTGCATGCGTCCATTCAGGTCAGTAGCTCGGCTCCGCCCTCCTAAAATATATGAGGATAGAAAAAGTTGATTGTATAAGATGAGTCAAGCTTGATTGTTAAAAAAACTGCAAACCTATAACTGACTTGACATGTTCACTTTAAGGTTAATGCTCCCCTATAACTTGCATACCTTGGCCAGGGAGGGAGGTATGCTGATGCCTGAAGGTCTGAAACTCCACTGGAAGCCTTCATCTCAAGAACTCCGTAGTATTGTTTTGGTAACATGTGGTAATGCTCAGAATGCCAAAGCTCATTAGAGAGCTACTCAGTGTTGACTACCGTTGAATGTGAAGAACTGAAATTTTCCTCCAGCACTGGCCCCTGCTGGCTGGTGAGGGAGATCCTTGATCTCTCCACCAGTCAATGTTGAGACAGACCTCCCACTCTAAGGGCCATCCAGGGTGCAATCTGTGTAGTCCTCCTTGCAGTGGCAGGTAAAGTGCCACTGCAAGGTATTGGTATTGGTATTGCAAGGCATTGGACATTCCCTTAAGGTAGGGAATGTCCAATAAGAGCAATTTTTAAGAAAAGAGAGTTTGTGCACTCTTCTTTTACATTTAGATAACAGTGTTTTAGACAAGCAGATTTTTTTGTAAAGTATATATCTATTAGGGTAGAAGGGGCAAATATTGGCTGGAGTGTGCCTTATAAGGACCACCTGCCTATGAGCCTAATGGTGTACGAATGTTGCGCTCCAAGAATCAATATAAGTTTGACATGAAAATTCAATGAGATCAGTGGCAATTATTTTATCTCAAAAACACCAGCTTAGTTTTGAAGGAATATATTAAAACAACTATTAGTTTATTTTTATTTATTCATAACTTTCTTGCCTAAACTATAACCACGTCTTGTGATAGCTTGTCAATGTTTTCTTGAAGAATATAAACCGTATCATTAGCTAGGGTTATCTTTTTCTATACAGCAAAGGGGATTGCTGTTTATGCCCTAAGGGGCTCAGATATCCCTCATGCTTTGCTCTTCATGATAACAGCTATTCCCCTAGGACTGCTGGAGCATGTGGTAGTTATAAAGTTCGTATGATTTTAAGTAATTGTAGGAATATGGTTTCCTTGTGAAAAAAGCAACACAGTGTAAAATGTTAAAAAAATGTATAAGTCTATTTTATTTAGAGATTTTTTTTTATATATACCGAAGAAATCTATTTTAGATATAATTCCTCTTTAATAGCAAAACATGTTCTGATTTATTGAGTGTCACGGTACACTAATTTCTGTCTTGTTTATGCAGTGATTCCACGAATGTAATATTTCTTACAAAAATGTCAATGATTGCCATTTAATTCACCTAGCATGCTGAAAATGGAAAACAGACAGGCTTGAAGAGAAATGAGAGAAGGTTGAAAGAATAATCTCGAACCTTTCTCCTTGTGTATCCTAGGTTGTTCACCTAAATCAGCAGGTTTTTCTTGTGATAAAACTTTTAAACGTTAATTGAAGAGTTTAAACGCTTCCTCATTTGAAATGTTGACAATAAGGAAGCGCTTGTGATTGTTCTAAACTGCTCTCTCCAGGCATCTGAGAGACAATTCTATTACTAGCGGTGTCAAGCTGCAGGAAATATGACATCTTACACAAGCAGGCTGTAATAATATTTGGCACTGCCTTGTACTTTCATTTCATTGGTTTATCTTTCAATCTTTCAGCCTGCATCCATAATCATTCTCAAAGTACTGTAAATGCCCAGCCCCGCAGAACACTACTATTGTTACATTTCTATAGATATTAAGATATAATTAGAGCTCTATATATCCCTGTGCATCGAATAGGGTAACAGAGATAAACACTTTCAGCACCCTTTTCTTGGGTGTACTGGAAACCCCAACATCTCTGATCAAAGCTAAGAAGGGTAAGGGGAAATAACGTTGCAATGTTTTAAAGAAAAATCTATCTATCTATCTATCTATCGATCGATCTATCTATCTATCTATCTATCTATCTATCTATCTATCTATCTATCTAACTATCTAACTATCTATCTAACTATCTATCTAACTATCTATCTAACTATCTATCTATCTATCTATCTATCTATCTATCTAACTATCTATCTAACTATCTATCTATCTAACTATCTATCTATCTGAGTAATTGAGTCTTGAGCTCACACACGTACAGTTTCAGAGCTTTCCTGTGGTAATCTGCGGCAATACTCTGATTGGCTGGAGCTCAGAAGACATGTAGTCATGGCCTGCAGGCAGCAGGTGCAGGTCAGAGGTGCCAGACTGCCTCCCCAGCATTAAAGAGGGGCAGGCTAAGTATTATGTGCCTCTGTCATTTTGCTTTGGAGCTCTGGATTTTCTTTGTAATAAAAACTCACAGTAACACTAAGCTCCACAGCAAACAAAAGTCATGATAGTACTATGTATTGGGCGCATCACAACAATACGACTCCCAGTAATGTGCTTATTAGTGTATCACAGAGCTCCTCTACAGCTTTAAAAAGGAGTAAAGTGCTTTTTGTATGACAGAGGTCCTCTCATACTAATAATTTGTGTGCTGTCTTTGTATAATAGGCATGATGGTCATGTGCGATATTTGTAATGGGTAAATTGACTTTGTATGACATATGTGTATTGGCTGTGTGAGATGTTTTAATATTTTATTCAGATAACAATATGCCCAAGTGTGAATGCAGGTGTGTATTTTTGCAGAGTCACATGCACACAGTCTCACAGTCAGATGCACACAGCTCTACACACACACTTTGAAATACAGCCACATGCACAAAGTCCCAGGTATATAGTCACACACCCAATTATAATTATATAGTCAAATACACAGTTACAGGCAGTCACTCACAGGTACAGGTAGCCACACACATGCACACACAGTTACAGGCAGCCAGCCACACACAAAGTTACTGACAGTCTCACACACACACACACACACAAACACAGTTACAGGCAGTCACACACACATACAGTTACAGGTAGACAGACACACACACACATAGTTACAGGCAGACAGTCACACACAGCACAGCCATGCTACACATATCTAGATCTGCTTTATAAGGGTACTCTTAGCACCCCTCACACCTTTTAACTATTGTATGGCACCATTCTTGGCTGCATTGCTTGCACACCCCTGATGCCTGCCCTGGAAACAAGGTAAATAAAAGTTTTAAATATTCTATAAACTCACCACATGTACCATTTTATGCAACACTTTACCCATCTTCTATTTGTTTTTTTCTAGAAGGATAGCACACCATGCATGTCACAAAGTCACCTCATACTAGTCGCACAAACATCACAATAAGTTCAGTGTAATTTGCTAAACCTCAAAAATACAAAAACATCTAAAATCATGAAAGCAAACTCAAAGAAAAGTGATACAAGCATTTATGATAAAGATGCCGTAATGTGCTGTTTTGCTTATAGCTTATAGGCTACATACATTATTTCCCTACTTAGTCACCAGATATTAACCTGGGGTTATAAGAGAGGTGGTAAGCTGGGGAATACCACTGAGGAAGCTGCATCTTATTGAAGCTAAGTATTGTTTCACTTTATAGTGATTTTTTTGTGTTAAGTTAAACATTTTGCAGCAACTGCATGATGCTATCATGTTAATATAGACCACACTGTCTAAGGAACTTTTTTTAAGTGAATCCATGCCAGAGGAATTTAGGCTGTTCTGGGGGCAAAGAGGGTTCTACTCAATGTGAGGGTGTGAGCAACAAGTAAAAAGTGGTTAATGGACAATGGGAATGCCATTATTAGCCACACACTATTTTTGCAAAGGCTGAATGGATTAATGAAAATATGAATAATTTGTGTAAATTTACATTTTATTCTCCCTGTTTAACAATGTATATACACAATTTCTAGTTATGTTTGTCGTGTTTTATATATTGCTAATTTAATTTACACTTTATAGTGAAGATATTATTTTTATTATTCATACAGCTATTTTTTTCATGAGCTTTTGAGGTACAATTAAAGCCGTAAGCCTCCATTTACTGTTAAAGATACAACAGTATGCAATTTCCTCTGCAAAGTCTGCTATATAAGTCTGAAAGGAACGTTGATTGTACCATTTTAGATGCTCCTCGCAGGTTCCGAAGCCAATATTTACAGTGCCTTTGCACCTCTTTTCTTTTTCTGATGCTAGTTTATGTGGAATTATTGATTCCTCAAGGGTACTTGAACATCTCTGCATCTTGTTTACAGCATATTTTAATGAAAACATTGTCGTATTAAATACTACAATATGTCTTGTTTATTTAAAAGAGAAAGTAAATTAGCAATCTATTACTGGACTATAATATAAGATATTAAAATCTAGTTAGCCATCACTGGGAGACCTACTGTTATTTATAGCACTTTGAGTGTCATTATATTTTTTTATATTTTAAAGTTCCATATTTTTAAATTTCGTGAAAACAGTGTTTATATTAGCTAAACAATGCTAATATTAATGTCAGTAGGATAACGAAAATATCTGGTACTTTAGCTCAAAGCAAAATGTGATGACATGGTTCACAGCCCTTCTAAACAATGCACCCTGTGACAATGGGCATAGAAACCCCAAAGTTTTGTGGTGGGGCTATCATCCCTTTTTTTTTTTTTTTTATATATCTTTAAGCAATTTGGTAGATAACTCAAATTAATAAAGTGCTCCAAATTAGACAAAGATTTGAAGCCAAGTGCCTATAAGACAGACCAGGGTTCTCAAAGGGAAAATAATCAAGAGAAGATAAAAGGAAATAAAGACTAATTCTGTAAAACCACCACGAACCTGGTAATGAATATATGCCTACTTGAAATACATAGAATAGTAAATGTTATAAACAATATAACAAAAGAGTGAAACAAATATTCTGTCCATGAGGGAAGTAACAATGTAAGTCATGTTGGGCTTCCTCAGCGCTGGTGACCTCTCCTCCCCCACTGACGTCAGCACCAGAGTGGAGCCGAATGCACATGCGCAGCCAGACTAAATGGAAAGAATGGCCAACCATTTGGCTTTTCTGACCGTACATTTGAAATTATCTTTGTTCTTGTGGAGATTGGCCAGATAAAACAACAAATTACCTGTGGCTATCGTGGTCACCTATTCTGGTCACTTGTAAAGGATTTAACTTGAAATGGGTTTGGATGTCTATTTTGATCTACTTTTGGTGAGGGACATTCTATGTGGTGAGTGCTCCCCATTGCTCACTTTAGGATAGCCCTTTGGGAACAGCGCATACATGTTCTTCTATATAACACACAATTAAATTTCGTTACAAAGCCCTCCAAAGTTAAATTACAGGGATATATATTTTAATAATCTATATAAAGGGATTTTAAGGGGTTGGTGGGGTTAACCATTAAACTATTATGATTACTCATTTTATTTAAAATAATTCTAAAATCTGGAAAACTAAATAGCACAGATGCTAAATAGAGGTTTTATTCTAAAGTTACAAGTAAAGACAGGAAAGAAGCAAAAAGGTTTGTGGATTCCCAAAAGAATATCTTGGAATAGTTCTTATCTGTCTGGGTTTCTCCAGCAGATTGAATTCTGATTTCTTTGCTTCAGTCTGTTACCAAATGAACACTGCTGACTGATGCATTTTTTTCCTATTATGTTTTATTAGATGCCTTTTTATTAAAATACTAAAAGTTGTGCTGGTTGCATCCCTGCTCATAAAACAATTTTCAGAGATCAAATCTGATGCCTAATGCACACAGACCTGCAGATCTGCCAACGGCTGGATTGATTTGCATATATCACATTGCTAAATAATTCAGCCTAAAAAGATTAGCTTGTTATGTTGCTGGCAGAAATCATTTTGAAATGCTCGGTGTTACTAAACTAACTTGAGTGATTACTAAACCGGCATTTCCTGCAATGTCTCTTCAGACAAAGATGTTTGGTTTTGCTGTTTAACTCCACAATTACCTGATTTAGTAAATGCCAGCAGCCAAATAATGTAGCTATATTCATGCTGTGTCTATACAGCTATAAATATTTCATGCAATAGTTAAAGGTTAGGATATCTATAGGTCTGTACTATTTTAAGGACAAAAAAATACTTTAAAGGATCACTATAGTGTCATGAAAACAAACTCATTTTCCTGACACTTTCTAATCCTTAGGTACCCCTCTCCCTCAGGGATCCCCACCTGCTGGGCTGAAGGGGTTTAAAACCCCTTCAGCCACTTACCTTTATCCAGTGCCAGGCTCCTTCTTCCTCTGGTGGAAGTGCCTCTCCTCTTCCTCTGACGTTGGCTCCCGAGTGGAGCCAAATGCGCATCTGCGGCCAGAGCCCATAGGAAAGCATTTTCACATTGAGCGTCGCGGAAGCACCTCTAGCAGCTGTCTGGAAGACAGCAACTAGAAGCTGGATTAACCCTGCAATGTAAACATAGCAGTTTCTCTGAAACTGCTATGTTTACATCTGAAGGGTTAAAAACTGGGGGACCTGGCACCCAGACCACTTCAATGAGCTGAAGTGGTCTGGGTGACTATAGTGGTCCTTTAATCTGGAATAATGCAATATTTATAAGAATATGATATTTCTAATGACTATTTACAAAATTTTGGATTGCAGAAAAAGAGCATTTCTGCGGCACAGTAAACCAAAATTCAAAAAAATGCAATAGAAACAAAAGTGAATGTTCCTGCTGAATAATCCACTTTTGGAACTTTAAACCAAAATTGCTCATAATATATCTGAGAATCATTGTTTCATCTTACTGGACACCAGGGCCGGCCCAAGACATTGTGCTGCCTGGGTCCAATGATGAAATGCTGCTCCCACCCCCAAACCATGCTCAACGAAATACACCCACATCCATTCATTTATGCAGTGTGTGTAGTGAATGCAGTGTCTGTGTTTGTGTATTGTATGCAGTGTGTGTAGTGGATGCATTGTCCATATTTGTGTAGTGGATGCAGTGTCTATGTTTGTGTAGTGGAAGCAGTGTGTGTGTTTGTATAGTGGAAGCAGTGTCCGTGTACTGGAAGCAGTATGTGTAGTGGATACAGTGTGTGTTTGTGGTGTGGGTTATGTGAAGGGGAGCAGTTTTTTTAATATACATAATAACATTCATTCACTCTTCCCTGCCTCTTACCTGTGGGCAGGGAGGGGGACACGATATTCCCTGGTGGTCCGGTGGTACAGCAAGTTGTACTATGAAGAGGGAGCCGAGAGCTCATTTTTCATGTCCCACAGGATCAGCTTCTCTCCTATCATGAGCTGCGAGAGCGTTGCCGCTAGTTGCCATGGTAATGCTCCATTACCATGCTATTGCTATGGCAACCCACGGCAATACTCTTGCAGTTTGCGAGAGGGGCTGATCCTGTTGGACATGGAAAATGAGCTCTGTGCACCCTCTTATAGGACTGCAAATAAAAAGCAGCCCTGGGAATTTTTTATATTAGCCCTATAATTAATTGCAGATATACAGGTGAAAAAAATGAAAAATTGGAAATGATTTAACCAACAAGAAGGCACACACTCACAGGACTTACAAATAAACAAAAGTGCTTCTTCATTCTCATCAGATGTGCAACATCTTACAGTCAACGTTTCATCCCTATAACTTGATAGGTCCAGTAATGGGAGTGAAACATTGACTTAATGCTGCTGCATGTCTGATTTAAATAAACTGTTATTTTGTTTAGTCCTCAGTCCCATGAGTGCACTCTGTGTTGGATGTTGTTTGACACCAGGGTGAAATATTGGGAGACAGGAAGAGTTATCCACTAAATTAAGTATTTTAATGAATGACAATTTAGATTGCAAAATGTAGGCTGAAATAGTCAAGTTGTCACAATAGCGGAGTTGGAGAATTTTTCAAAACTGCTAATTTGGTCTAAATTATGTAGTTCAGATTTTTACTTCCGAAAACTATAAATTTAGTTAATAACCATTTCAAATATGTGAAACCCTTGTTACATTTTACATATGTGTGTAATTTCTGAGTTTATTATACATATATATTATTATCTATTAACATATGTGTATCATAATGACGTTTGTAAATATATTATAAACATAATTTGTGAAATAGATATATAGACACACATATTTTTGATTAATGGATTCTCACTGGAACACACACACTGACACATACTCACTGATATAGGTATGGGTGGAAAAATCTACCCTGGATGAGTGGAAAAAATGGTTAATTCGATTGAGTTTCAAAATATAAGAATATGATAAGAAGAAGTCCTCAACTGGTAAATGAGCTCCCCATTAGAGCTCTGAAATAGTAAAACTTTGAATAAGGGGTATTAACCCTAAACGTACCAGGAGATCTTCTATCCAAAAAGGGGATACTCACTGATGCCCACACACTCAAATTCATTAACAGACACTGGCGCACAAACTCACTAATGCTGTATCCCATACAAACACAATCACTAATGCATACATAATCAATGACATACACACATATACACTGTGACAGGGGTCAAGTCTTGGGGAAAAAAGTGTGGGAACTCACCCAAGATCCACCCCCACTCCCCGCAAAAAAATACACTTGTATGCATATATAAACGCGTTCACACACACACACACACACTGACAGGTGCACACAGACACACACACACTCAGACACACACATACACTAACAGACACACACATACACATACTCAGACACTCACACAGTGGTGTTTTTAAATTTTGTGCTGCCCTAGGCATGACTAAACCTGAGCACACCCTTAATCTAAATGTACCACCCCCTTCCTGTAAAGGGCGCACCTCTTCCTGATTAAGAACCCAACCCTTCCTCTTTAGACTCCATATTTTCCTGCTCCTTTTAAAGAAATACAATAGTGCCAGGAAAACAAAGCTGTTTTCCTGGCACTTTAATTCCCCCATAGTGCCCCCCTCCCTCATATCCACCCTCCCCCACTCGACACTGAAGGGGTTAAAATCCTATTGGTATTTAGCCGATGCAGCATCAGTTAGGCGACTCTTGGTCACCTAACCACCCAAAAGTCCCTCTAGTGGATGTCTAGTAGACAGCCACTAGAGGTGGAGTTAACCCTCAAGGTGATTTTTGCAGTTTTTGAGAAACTTCCAGGTTTAAGGGGACTGGGACACTGCACCCAGACCACTTCAATGAGCTGGAGTTGTCTGGGTGCCTATAGTGTCCCTTTAAGCACACTCACTGACAGACACACACACATTCACTGACACACACTGGCAGATACACCTTAACAGTAACACACACACTCAATGACAAACACACAGACGTAAATGATTGGACACACACACATTCACTGACACACACTCATTCATTGACAGAGAGACACACACAAACACACTGACAGACACACACTAATAGTCACACACACACTAAATGACAAACAGACTCTCACTGATTTGACAGACACTCACAAACATACACATGCATACACTAACAGAAGCACATACACGCAAACATAACATGCATGCACTAACAGAAGCACATAGACTCATACACATGCATACACTAACAGATGTACATACACTCATACACTAACAGACACACATACGCTAACAGACATACACACATACACATGCATCCACTAACAGACATACACACACACACACACACACTAACATACATACACACACACACACACTAACAGACATACACATACACACACACATACACTAACAGATACACAGACCCACACACTTACAGACATACATACACACACGCATACACAAACAGACATATATACAAATTATTTATATTATTAGAATTAATATTTCCCACCCACCCAGCATCCCTACCTTTTGGGAAAGCTGGCATGGATGGGTCCCTGGGGTCCAGTGGGGCTGCAGTGAGGCAGGCAGCTGTTCTAATCAAACACAGCGAGGGAGCTATGTTCTCCCAGCTCTGCTCCCTCACGGGCTGTCTACTGATACCGGGAGCTGGATCAGCAAATGGCATGCGAGGGAGCAGAGCTGGGAGAACATAGCTCCTTTGCCGCGTCAGATAGGTAGACAGGCGCCCGCCATGGGGGGGGGGGGGTCCATCAGGTGGCCCCACCATGATAGGGGTAACACGGGGGGTGGTATAGTGACAAAAGTTCCCATGCGTTCCTGCTGGACTCGAGCCCTGACTGTGAACCATACAAACACACTGGCACACAAACACTTATGAGCATACACTGGCACACACTGATCCATGCAGACACACACAGTAACACATGCAAGCACTGGTACACACACACAAAAATACACTCATTAAAAAACACTGGCACACATTGTTCTGTATGGACACACACACAGTGATCCATGCTGACACACGCAATGACCAATACAAACACTGGTATACATGCACACTCATTAACAAACACTTGCACACATGGATCCATACTGACATACATACAGTGAACCATACTGACACGTACACAATGATCCATACTAATACACACAGTGATCAGTACTGACACACACACACACATACACACACAGTGACACCATACAAACACTGACAGTCACTTACTTACCTATACAAGCACACACGTATTAGTTATGGTCTTTCCTCCCTTACCAGGCGCTGTTTAGCTGAAGTAGTACTGCGCTGGTAATGCCTGTTCTCAACTGCCAGGATAGGATGTCATGATGAGGAGGAGCACCTGGCTTCCACCACTCCTTGTACCGCCCACCTCTCTTACAACAGGGCCACTGGCAGTAGCCAGTGTAAAGAAATTTGTTTTGTTTTTCTAACATGATTTCCATAGTGTTAGACTCAGGGGCAGATCCAGAACACAGTCTTGGGAGGGGCAATGTAAGATTATTTAATTGCAGTGTTAATAAAAAACAAACAAGTGATAGTTTGCTTTACTGCTGCTGGCCTCAATAATGTAATATGCATTGTATGGAGATTTTGTGTAGATTGTTAGTTTGTATGTATATGTGAGTACAGAGGTGTGTGCATGTAAAGTTGAGAATGTGATTGTAAAAGTATGTGTATTTGGCACCTATCACTCACTCAGACATAGAAACTCACACACAATTACACTCTCAAACAAATACACACATAATACCTTCAAAAATACACACCTAGCACACTGACAGTTGCACCCTCAAAAACACACACAAATACACTCTCACTGACAAATATACCCTCAAAAACACATACCCCCACAATTACACCCTCAGACGAAGAATCAATATAAAACATACCTGGACTCCCTGCCAGACAGCCTTTCACACACAGGAAGCAGAACTTTGAAAGCCCGGGCTGGCCAGCTGTGCCTGATTGCCAGGTCATCTTTCCTGTGTGCAGGCTGTCAGACAGGAAGCAGCACTACCTCCTTCCCTGCTTTTCTCCAGGCTCCTGCCTGCCTGCTCCCTAGCTTTCACTCGCAAGCAGAATTCACACTTTATTGGACTTGCTGCTCTTGAGTGGAAACTCAGTAAAGTGCTGAGAGGGGACTTTCCATATGTGTATATTGGCGCCCCGTGCTGATTTCTTAAAGGTACAGGAGCGGCAAAATGCTGCTTTTGTCATAGTGCTGCCTGGAGCCATTGCCCCACCGGGACCAATGGACGGACTGGCCCTGCTCAACACCTATGTATTTAAGTTGGTGTTTCACGAGTGAAGTAACAGACAGGATACACCTTCAGTGTTATTCACTAAGTAAGAATTGTCATGAATTCAAAGTAAATTAAAAGTAAATTAAAAATTTAAGGTCAAAATAACTGACCTCGAGAAATTCTTCAAGTCAGTAATTCTGAAATTTCTCCCGTTAGTAAATAACCCTAACAGTGTGAATGAGAATCAGTCTCCAATAATTAGTCAATAGTTTTAATATTATTGACATCCAAAGTTTAAACAAAGTAGTTGGGAGACCTCGGAGTTATGCCCTGGTAGCAGATGTCATATTTATACTATGTGCTGTTGGTGGAAAAAAAGCATCTGGTTCAATATACTCTTGTTGATACGTGTCACCCACCGTCTCTTTACATTCATGAATGTTATTGATAGAATTGATTATCAACCTAAAATATGTGTAGTGTTTATTTTTGGTTTTTTATTTGTTGTTTAAATTGTCCATAGAAAAAAACATGTGTATTGCTCACAGTATGGTTTAACTTTTGGTTGAACTATTTCTAAAATCATCCTGCTGGAAGCAAGATTTAATCACCCTGTTAGCGCTCAATTTAAAGCATATTATATTTTTAAGAATATCTTTAGTTTCTTAAAATACTTTGTGCTTCTGTAAGTAATATGTTGTATTTCGCAGCATATTCTAAACATAATGTTCTGTTTCCTGAAATAAACTGAGTGGTAATTGTCATAGCCACATTGTAGTATATCCATTACGGTTAAATTATTTTTTGACAATTTAACAGAAAATTCCAAGGCCATGTGCACCAAATAATTGTCTGGAGACGTTAGCATTACTAGATATGCAATTTCTTTACTGGAATATTTAATTTGTACATGCTATCAAAACATACATGAACTCTGCCAGTGTGTACAATTTATATGTTGCCACAGGGAAGTCAATTCATTAACTAGGGTGGAGATCTCATGGGGACCAACTTGATTAATTGATTGATTTCCATCCAGCAACCTATGAATTCTACATACTGCCTGGCAGCAATTTCTTTTTTTTCAATTTGACAATTTTTATTTTGTCTTAAGGAAAACAAGTGGGGGGTACAGAAAGGAATAAGGTGGGTTAAAGGGGAAATAGTTTCACATCGCATACAGTAAATTCACACCATTTCCGTATGTTACATTACACAGTTGAGTTTCACCTTACACAATTGAATTTAATATGAACACTTTTATTTACCTTTGTGAACTGTGGGTCAAAATGGTGTTTGTCTGTCTATGTCCTCCCTTAGGGTGCCCTCGCATACGTGCTGGAGTGTGGGGGGGTGTAGCTTCAGAGGAAGCGTCGTTAGTGGATAGAGAGTGTAGAGGAGGGGGGGAAGGTTGTGGCATCCAGCGTGCTAATTGAACTTAGGGTTTTGGGCTGCCTGGCAGCAATTTTATTACAGATATAGTTATATCTGTCAATTCAAAAATTATAGATGGAAGAAATACTACGTATATACTGCTATATAGCCTAACTTGCAAATGCATTAATGTAAGCTATAATACGAATAAAGTTACACAAAAACTCTGTGAACCCTGTGAAATTATCTGATTTTCTGCATTGACTACTTATAAATTGTGATCTACTCTCACCTAATGCACAATTATAGACAAATACAATCTGACTTTGCTAGTAACACACATCAAGTTGTTCTTTTCAGATTTTTATTGAAGACATTGGGCTATCAATCACAGTACAGGCTGGAAAACAGGAAGTGTATTTTTGTGTGAATGATTTCTACAAAAGTATTTTGGAGTCAGGTGTATCAGATAAGGATTACTTACAAATCTGTTCTTGTCCATAAAGATAGTGTGAATTATACCTCAATCCCAACAATGTTGTTGGCTAGAGCTCCCTGGTTCCTCTCCTGCCTGTGGGCCAGTGAGGGAGCTCTTTGATCAAGGAGTAGTGGGAGGATCCACTTTGGCACAGGGTGCGGACGGCGCCATTGGGGGTATATCGGAGGCTGGACTCTGGAGTCGCATGCTGGCTAATATTTTTTTTTTAAAACAAGGGCAGGGGTTTAGTAGATGGGGGTGCTGGGATTTTGTAGCGGGGATGCTGTTTTTTTTTTTTTATATACTGTACTTTTCAAAACAAACCTATGTTTCTAGTTTGTTTGTTTTTTGAGGCCCACGTAAACTTAAACCTTGTTTATTTGGCCCGTGCTAGCCTTTGAGTTTGACATGCTTGGTGTACAACTTGATACAATACAGGGCAGTTTTTACTCTACCTAGAAGTTGGCAGCCTACAAAGATTACTACAAAAGTACAATGGTCATTCCTATGAGTGGTGAGAAAGAACCCAAGAGTAATAGCAAACAACCTCCAGAAAACACTATAAACTGTGAAAGTCTTTCTTCACATATCCAATATCATAACAAACCAGACAGGTGTATGTAAAACTAATGTATATATTTATATTGGTTGTTAAATTAGGCTATATCATACAATAAAATAAGATTTTCCTTATTTCTGCTACATATATGACTCGATTCCCTCTGTCCTCCATGCTACCTCTATTCACATGGTCTAATAAAAAGAAAAAGAGCAGCAGATCAACCCTGGGCTGACCTCCTTGGATTTCACAGGAAATATCAAGACAACATTCCACACCTTTACGTTTAAGAGAGGTTGGGTGATGACCCAAAGTGCATGTTATAACACATAGGTTATCATTGAAACTAGGAACTGTGTGCCATTTGTCAGGATCGGGACAGGGATCCAACACGCAAAGTACAAACAGGTACAGGATACGTATACCGGTCCTTAGAATGGCCGGGCTAACGTACAGAGAGTATAGAGAATGGTCAGAGACAAGCCGAGGTCGAGGGAACGAGAAGACAGGTAAGCGAGGAACAAGCCGGGTCAAGGATAACGGAGGTAAACAGAGTAAGGAAACAAGCCGGGTCGAAACCAAAAGGATAACTGAGAAACACCAGAGCACTGTGTGACTAGACAGGCTAGAACCACGACAGGGCAATGAGCAACAGGGCGAAGTATGTTTAAATACCCTGGCTAGAGAGGATAGACACGCCTCCGACGAAACCTGATTAGTCTGTCTCGGACTGAGTGACAGGTCGTTCCGGATTGGCGTGATGACGTCGGCCTCCGGGCACCATGCTACAAAAGGAAGAGACTCCCTCGCGGCCGGCGTTTGTGTGACCGGGTCGACCGCGAGGAACAGAGGAAACATGGCGTCCGGACGGATGAACGTCTAAGTCTCTACCTCTCTCGGAGGTAGAGACTTCAGGTACCCTGACAGTACCCCCCCCCTCAGATACGCCCACCGGGCGGAAAGAACCGGGACGAGATGGAAAGCGAGAGTGATACGCCCTGCGGAGACGAGGAGCATGAACATCCTCCTGAGGTACCCAACTCCTCTCCTCAGGACCGTATCCCTTCCAATCGACCAGATATTGTACTCTCCCCCGGGAGATACGAGAATCAATAATAGAGTTAACCTCATACTCCTCCTGACCCTCCACCTGAACAGGACAAGGAGGGGCTGTTGTGGAGGAGAACCTGTTACAAATAAGAGGTTTCAGCAACGACACATGAAACGAGTTAGGGATGCGTAAGGTATCAGGAAGAGCTAGACGATACGCAACTGGATTGATACGAGACAACACCCTGTAAGGTCCAATATAACGGGGAGCGAACTTCATGGAGGGCACCTTTAAACGGATGTTCCTCGTGCTCAACCATACCCTATCACCCGGAACAAAGAGCGGAGCCGCCCTTCTACGTTTATCAGCATGTTTCTTAACCAGCATAGAATTGTGCGTAAGGATTTGCCGAGTTTGATCCCACAACTTCCTCAAATTAGCAACATGAACATCAACCGACGGCACCCCCTGGGAAGGAGAAGCCGAAGGAAGAATAGACGGGTGAAAGCCATAATTCATGAAGAAGGGGCTTGAATGAGTAGAATCGCAAACGAGATTGTTGTGTGCAAACTCTGCCCAAGGAATCAAACCGACCCAATCATCCTGGTGTTCGGAAACAAAACATCGCAAATATTGTTCAATTTTCTGGTTGGTACGTTCAGCAGCTCCATTAGACTGAGGGTGATAGGCAGAAGAAAAGTTCAATTTGATACCAAGTTGCGAACAGAAGGACCTCCAAAAACGGGAAATAAATTGGGAACCTCTGTCAGACACAATTTGAGAGGGTATCCCATGTAGGCGAAAAATCTCCCTAGCGAATATCTCGGCCAATTCGGGAGAAGATGGAAGTTTAGGCAGAGGAATGAAGTGTGCCATCTTAGTGAATCTGTCAACCACGGTGAGGATAACAGTCTGTTTTTTAGAGATAGGTAGATCGACAATAAAGTCCATGGCCAAGCAGGACCACGGCTTCTCTGGAACTTCTAAGGGGTGCAGGAATCCACAAGGAAGCGTATGAGGTTGTTTGGTCTTAGTACAAACCTCACATGCAGCGATGAAATCTTTAGTATCCCTACGTAAAGCAGGCCACCAGAAATCCTTAGAGATCAACGCAAAAGTCTTGCGAATACCAGGATGTCCCGCCATCTTGCTGTTATGGAAACACTGCAACAGTTCCAGTTGAAGAGCAGGAGGAACGAAATGTCGACCCACAGGAGTCTGTCTAGGTGCTAAATGTTGTAGCTTAACGATCTCGGCCAGTAACGGAGAATGAATCCTGAGATTCGTATTAGCAACAATATTGCATTTCGGAACTATAGAGGAAAGAACCGGCTCAGGTACAGTAGAAGGTTCATACTGGCGAGATAAGGCATCGGCTTTAGAATTTTTTGAACCAGGTCTATAAGTCAGCACATAGTTGAAGTGAGTCAGGAATAAGGACCAACGAGCCTGCCTAGAGGACAGGCGCTTAGCCTCCCCAATGTAGGACAAGTTCTTGTGGTCCGTCAGGATAGTAATAGGGTGTAAGGTTCCCTCTAATAAATGTCTCCATTCCTTTAAGGCTTTAATGACTGCTAAGAGTTCTCTGTCGCCGATGTCATATCTGCTCTCAGGGCCCGAAAGTTTCCTAGAAAAAAAACCACATGGGTGCAATGGTTTATCTACCCCCAATCTTTGTGACAGAACCGCCCCAACTCCTGTCTCAGAGGCATCGACCTCGAGCAGGAACGGTAAGGTCGTATCCGGATGGACTAGTATTGGAGCAGAAGCAAAAAGTTCTTTGAGATTCTTGAAAGCAGCTAGAGCATCAGTAGACCATGTCTTAGTATCCGCCCCTTGTTTGGTCATATTGGTGATGGGCGCAATAATAGACGAGTAGCCCTTAATGAAGCGTCTATAATAATTAGAGAAGCCAATAAATCTCTGAATAGCTTTGAGTCCCTGAGGCAATGGCCAATCTAAAATAGACTGGAGTTTGTCAGGATCCATCTTAAAGCCCTCCCCAGAAATCACGTATCCAAGAAAGTCTATCTGGGTCTGGTCAAAACTGCATTTCTCAAGTTTACAGTACAAACCATGTTGTAAAAGTTTGTGTAATACCTGTCTGACTTGTCGATGGTGGGTCTCCATCTCTTTAGAGTGTATGAGTATGTCATCCAGGTAGACAATAACACAATCATGTTGAAATTCCCTAAGAACTTCGTTAATCAAATCTTGGAAAACTGCAGGTGCGTTACAGAGACCAAAAGGCATGACCGTATACTCATAATGACCATAGCGGGTATTAAACGCTGTCTTCCACTCATGGCCTTGCTGAATTCTCACCAAGTTGTACGCCCCTCTGAGGTCCAACTTGGTGAAAATCTTAGAGCCCTTTAACCGATCAAAGAGTTCTGTAATCAAGGGGATAGGATAGGCATTCCTGATGGTTATTTTATTCAACCCTCGATAATCGATACAAGGTCTGAGTGACCCATCCTTCTTCTTAACAAAAAAGAACCCAGCCCCGGCAGGAGATGAGGATCTCCTGATAAATCCCTTGTCTAAATTCTCCTGAATATACTCCTCTAAAACAGCATTCTCTTTAGTGGATAGAGGGTATACATTGCCCCTAGGAGGCATGGTACCAGGTAATAGGTTAATTTTACAATCAAAGGACCTGTGTGGAGGTAGAGTATCAGCGTTCTTTTTATCAAATACTGCCTTTAAGTCCATGTACAAAGGAGGTATCTGTCTCTCTTTAGGCTGGGTAGTAGTGTCAGGTGTGTAAATTACAGCCAAAGGGGATACCTTCTGTAAACACCTCTCCTGACAACCCTGACCCCACGAGAGTATCTCCCCTAACTCCCAATCGATAGTAGGGTTATGTCTCTTTAACCATGGATACCCCAGGACTATGGGAACGGAAGGGGACGAAATAAGCATAAGAGATATACTCTCCTCGTGTAAGATACCAACAGACAGGCTCATGGATATAGTCTCACGAGTAATAACAGGCTCGAGTAGGGGTCTACCATCAATGGCCTCAACGGCCAAGGGGGTCTCTCTTAACTGGGAAGGAATAGTGTGCTTAGTGGCAAAGGCTTGATCGATAAAATTCTCAGCAGCGCCGGAATCTATCAATGCCACGGTCTTAAGTACTTCCTTCTTCCATGTTAAAGAAACTGGTAGTAAAAGCCTGTGATTTTTGTAATTATGCGTAGAGGACAAAATAGAAACACCCAAGGCCTGTCCTCTAGAGAAACTTAGGTGCGGGCGTTTCCCGAGCGAACAGGACAATTCAGGCGTAAATGACCTCTGACTCCACAATACATACACAATCCCTCCCTTCTCCTGTACAGTCTCTCCTCTTCTGAGAGATGAGTATTGCCTATCTGCATAGGTTCAGGAATCAGTGAGGTATTGGACTCAGGACTTAGAAATGCGGGTGCCAATTTAAAGGCAGGTCTTAGGTTCCTCTCTCGAGTGTTCTGTCTTTCTCTTATACGTTCATCAATACGAGAAATGAACGAAATTAAGTCCTCTAAATTCTCTGGTAGCTCCCTAGTAGCAATTTCGTCAAGGATAACATCTGATAACCCGTTCAAGAATACATCCATATAAGCCTGTTCATTCCACTTAACTTCTGACGCCAGAGACCTGAACTCTAGTGCATAATCCACTAATGTTCGGTTCTCCTGTCTCAGGCGCAACAGTAATCTGGCTGCATTGACCCTTCTACCAGGGGGGTCAAAAGTTCTTCTAAAAGCAGCTACAAAGGCAGTATAATTGTATACCAACGGGTTATCGTTCTCCCATAATGGGTTAGCCCATCTCAGAGCTTTCTCAATGAGTAAGGTGATAATAAACCCAACCTTTGCCCTATCGGTAGGATAGGAGCGAGGTTGCAATTCAAAGTGAATGCTGATCTGGTTTAAAAAACCACGACACTTCTCAGGTGACCCACCATAACGTACAGGTGGAGTAACACGGGAAGAGGCACCTACAGTAGCTACCTCTAGGCCTGAACCTACAGAGGAAATAGGAGTAGGACGCGTCTCCTCTGGAGGATTATTAGCACGAGACAACAATGCCTGTAGTGCTAAGGCCATTTGGTCCATTCTGTGTTCCATGGCGTCAAACCTGGAATCAGAGGAACCAACCTGACTGTTTGTACCTGCAGGATCCATTGGCCCTGTCGTAATGTCAGGATCGGGACAGGGATCCAACACGCAAAGTACAAACAGGTACAGGATACGTATACCGGTCCTTAGAATGGCCGGGCTAACGTACAGAGAGTATAGAGAATGGTCAGAGACAAGCCGAGGTCGAGGGAACGAGAAGACAGGTAAGCGAGGAACAAGCCGGGTCAAGGATAACGGAGGTAAACAGAGTAAGGAAACAAGCCGGGTCGAAACCAAAAGGATAACTGAGAAACACCAGAGCACTGTGTGACTAGACAGGCTAGAACCACGACAGGGCAATGAGCAACAGGGCGAAGTATGTTTAAATACCCTGGCTAGAGAGGATAGACACGCCTCCGACGAAACCTGATTAGTCTGTCTCGGACTGAGTGACAGGTCGTTCCGGATTGGCGTGATGACGTCGGCCTCCGGGCACCATGCTACAAAAGGAAGAGACTCCCTCGCGGCCGGCGTTTGTGTGACCGGGTCGACCGCGAGGAACAGAGGAAACATGGCGTCCGGACGGATGAACGTCTAAGTCTCTACCTCTCTCGGAGGTAGAGACTTCAGGTACCCTGACACCATTCCCGTATCACATTTGATGCACAGCATCATTTCTGTACCTTTGGCAATACTCAGCATCACTCATGTGTCCCTTTTGATTCAATACATCATTCCTGTACTATAGACAATACTTCTGCATTTTGATGCAGAATCTAGTTCCTGTATAATCAATAGTACTTGGCATTACTCCTACACCCATAATGTCTGCATGCCTTCCCTGTGTTTACATTGACACTAAAAACTTGCCAAGTGACACTCTTATAGGAGTCAGATTTCTACCAACAAAATTTAAATGAACTGCACTCATTTCATTTGAGCAATTATTGGGTGCAGCCAGGACAGGCTAGCACAAACCTCAGAGAGTTGAATCCAAAGTAGAAGAAAAAGGTCCAGTCACTCCAAAGCTCAGCAGGCATATTTATTAGAACAATGTTTCAAGCAACGTTTCAACCCTACAATGGGTATTTGTCAACCTCGTTTATAAGCGATTGCTAAACAGCACCCTAATTTATAAGACTACATAAGACTGCCAAATTAGGGAGCTATCCACTAAATGTAAAACAAAGGATCAGCGCTCACAGAAACTACAAAAAATTCTACTTGATAAAGCCTATGTAAAGGTGAAACGCATTAAAGAAGATATTCAAATGTATTTTACTAATAAAGGAGTATTGGCTATTTTTATACTACTCTGGTGCCATACTCTTTTTTTTTATTAATTGTATATATTTGTATCTATTGCCTGGCATCCTGAAGAATGATTCCAGTAAGAATCTTACCAAGAATCCAGGGTGGGGATTATACCACCTTGGGCTCCATCAATGACACCACGCTGAAAGAACCTAAAGAATTCCACCCATATATGCAAGTGGGGATAATACAACTCTATGCTGTCTATACCACAGCTGGCCTTAGTTCTGGTAAATGTGAGTAGGACCTATTTATTATTTGCACAGTTCTTTAAATATTTAATATACTGTACCATTTTGTTCTCTCTACATATGTACGCTTTGATTTCGATACATGACCCAGAACCCCATAAAAGTCATCTATCCCCATCAAAATCCGTCTGTTTCCATACCAGTGGTATGCAATTAAGTTTTTTATTTTTAGTTGGACTTTTTTAATATGGATTTTTTTATACATATATTAATATTTATTATTATTATTATTATTATTAGTATTATTATTATTATTATTACTAGTTTTACCCTTTAGTATATACTTTTATATTCATTTTATATATTGGCGTTACTTTTTTTTTTTTTTTTACTTTGTCATCTACCCACTAAATCACTGAAAGAGCTAAATTTAAAAAAAAATCCCTTTTTCTTAATTTTGCTGTTTGAATTGCTCAGTAGATAAGTCTTTAATTTGGTATCCATAATTATTGCAATCCCATATAAGGATACCAACTTCGGGAGCTGTCTAGAAAACAGCTGAAAGATCAAAATAAATAAAAATATATTTTTCCTTTTATTTTCATGCCGTTTCATTTACTTAGCAGAAAAATCCCTATTTTCCTATCCTTTTGATAACAAATTGATCCAAAAAAGTTTGTTTGTATTTGTTCTCAATTGTTTGCTTTCAGTTCATTTCTGTTTGCAAAGAATAAAAAAGTGTGGACACTTGCACAATTGCTAAGTACTAAATGTAAGGGTTTACCTTTGCTTGATTTTTCTAGCCTACATAGCTTAATGTCTGCAATAAGGTCATGTTTGTCTGTAATTGTGACTATTTGTTTCTAATTTGTTCATTTTTAGTTCATTTTGATTTCTAAAGAATTTAGAATTTAGAATTTCAGACACTTACCGAACTTGGACGAAATTCAATTTGGATCAAAACAAATTACAGATGTTTAGTGTAGGTTGTTTTTTTTTGCCAACGAACAATCTACAAATTACTAAATGTAAGGGTTCACCTTCATTTAATTTTTCTAGCCTTTTGTGACCTTCTCCTGGCCGCTGCTCGCACCCGTATGGACACTTCACGCTTGCAGGACTTCACGTGGGCGGCTCCCTTCCTATGGAATAGCCTGCCTACCGCCATCAGACTCTCCCTAACCTCTACCTCTCTCTTGCTCTCTCCTAAAGGGCAGCACTCTCCTTTCTCCTCCAGCTCTGCTTTACTCCCACCTTATTTGATTGATATTTTCTGTCCTAATGTGTTTTATACCCATCTGCTATAGACTATAAGCTTGTTTGAGCAGGGTCCTCTTCAACCTATCGTTCCTGTAAGTTTTCTTGTAATTGTCCTATTTATAATTAAATCCCCCCTCTCACAATATTGTAAAGCGCTTCGGAATATGTTGGCGTTATATAAATGGCGAGAATAATAATAATAATAATAATAATAATAGCCTGCTGTGAATGATTACTCAATGTTGCAATACAATTATGTTTGTCTGTAATTGTGACTCATTTTATGAGTAATCAATATAGAAATCCATGTAAATCTTCATGAAATTGTTTGTATAAATAAATATAAGCATACATCCATAAATTTAATGGTTTGAATTCTCAAAGTAGAATATAATACTATGAATATATCTCCAGTAAATCTCCAGTACTGATGAGGATTTGGTAGAGGTATCACATCAACTTCTGAACAATGAAATATACCATTTGGTTCAGTGTGAACAAGTCCTTCATTTTTTTTCATTCATGGTGAGTAATAACTGTACTGTGGTATAGACTTTATTGCGTATATTATGGTATAGAGTGATTATAGACGACACAGTAAATGCAATAAACTAACTTATTTAGAAATGCAAAACCTAGCTAGGAATCCCAGTCAGACCACTTTACCCGTAAGTGTCCCTGGGCAAGACACATAATGTAATATTCTTGACTACTATATGTCCCAGGATTTGGACCTATCCCAAGGTCAGAAGGAATTCATATTGACCTCAGTGACATTTATTCTGGAACATAATTTTTTCTTTTTTAACGATCAATATTACCTACAGATAACAGGGATCGCCATGGGCACCAGGTTCGCCCCCAGTTATGCCAACACCTACATGCGGAGATGGGAGGAACTGTTTGCGTGGTCGAGGCATGACTGGAGGGAGAGCCTGGTGCTCTGGCGGCGTTATATTGATGATGTGATCATCATCTGGAAGGGGTCCTCTACCAGTTTTTTTGATTATGTTCAATATCTTAATTCCAATTTATTTAATCTCTTTTTTACCCCGGAGTGGAATAAGAATGAGATCCACTTCTTGGATCTCGAAATTTTCTGTGATCAGGGCCAAATACAAACCAAATGCTTTTTCAAACCTACGGATGGTAATGGCTTCGTACATCAACGAAGCTGTCACCACAAACCCTGGCTTAGGGGTATAGCACGGAGCCAATTCACCAGATTGAGACGCAACTGCTCTCGCCCTCATGATTTCCAGATTCAATCTGCCCATATAAAAAATAAATTATGTGCAAGGGGCTACAATAAGAATACTCTGGCAAAAGAAATTCGATCAATAGGTCTCCTCGAGCGGAGTAAACTTTTGGAGGATAAAGCTCCTGGGGCGGTGGGGAATGGGACTTTCAGGTCTTCTTTTGTTACCCAATATAATACTGATCATTTCAAGATTAAAAGGAGTTTAAGTGAGTTTTGGCCCATTTTACAACAGGACCCTATTTTGGGTAATTTTCTATCTGAATGTCCGATGGTGATCTTTAAGCAGAATAAGAATTAAAAGAATATGCTAGCTCCCAGTTATGCTATCAAAACGAACAGATCCAATAGACCCCCTGATTTGGGCTGTTTCAGGGGATGTAGTACCTGTAAAGCTTGCACTACTGCCCTTATGGGGAGAACCAAGGAATGTATTAGTTCTACTACGGGGGAAACTTTTAAGATCAAATCACCGATAGGTTGCCACACGTACCATGTAGTATATTTACTGCAATGTCTGTGTGGCAAACAGTACGTGGGACGCACGAAACGTATCCTGAAGGTCAGAATTTTGGAACATCTAAACAATATACGTAAGGGACTTGTTACCCATTATGTTTCCACCCATTGCTATAGTTGTCCTTTTTTCTCATTTAGAGAATTTAAGTGTATGGGTATCGAACATGTCCTGCCCTACTGGCGGGGAGGTGATAGGGTCAAGAAGTTATCCCAAATGGAAACTTTTGGGATACACAAATTGAAGACCCTTGAACCGAAGGGTTTGAATATTGGGATCGATTTGGTGTGTTTCTTGGATTGATCTTTGTGTCTCCTCTTCTTTCACCATTTGTACCTCTAGAAATATGAGTAGTACCACCAGTGTAAATATATGGGAAAATTAGGTATGTCTTTGGGATAAAATAAAAGTATAAAAAAATAAAAATATAAAAAAATAAAAAAGTGTGCTCTATATAATACAGTTATGTGTACTAATCAGGTTATATATTATAAACTATTATCACTGGTATTGAGGGAACATTTTTAGGAATAAATTGGTCATGCGTTTTCCCCTACCTAATAAGGAGGTGTCTGTCACTTTAAACAGATTTGAATAAATTATATAATGGTGTATGATATTGCTACACATATTTTTGAAATATAAGTTTAACTTTTACAGGAACTAGTATAATAAGGTGGTTGTATATTGTATATACTAATTTATTTTTCTTTCTTTATTCAGAGATTAATTGTATTTGGTTTATTAATCATGTTCTGACTCTTTAGTCATTCTTTGATTATTTATATTGATGGTTCCTTGTTGAGGTGGCTAAGATAGAATCACTGAACGTATGTGGAACGCATTTGGAACGCACGTGTAACGCACATGGAACGCAAATGGAACGCGAAAGTGAAGGACGACGTCCACTTCCGGTTCCGGCTTCTCTAACAAACGCGCCCAATTTGATTCATCTAAATGCCGAAAATATCATCAGCTGGAGGATACCATCCCTGGACCTATGAAGAGCTGGCTATTGGATACTCCCACACTATGGGCCAATGGGACACTGGGATTAGCCATATTTATAGAGATTTTTGTTAAGGGGAGAGTAGGATGTATTTTATACAATCTATGATATTGCTTGTGATTTCTTTTACTGTGCGGTCCCTGATGAAGTTCTTGTCTGAATGAAACGCGTTGGACCTATTGCTGCACTTTTAAATTTTATTCTAATGGTGTCTTTTCACCTTTTTAAGAAAATAAAATTATCGATTTTTTTCACTACTACTCACCTGGAGTCCTGCGTTCCATTGGCTGCTCGACATTAATAAGGGAAACCAGCATCCCCCATATTATCTGGGGAGGCACCTATGAATGCTCTTCTATTTCTACCATCTTGTGAGTGTATCCATTTAAAGCGCACAATTCATTGTATATACTGTATCACACTATTGTTTTTTTCTTTATATGTTCTCTCTATAGACTGTACAGCCGTATCCCATTTCTGTTTGTGGTTCTACACATAATGTAATATATCTACCTACCTCAAGTCATGATAGATTAAAAACTAATTTGAGCAAGGCCTTCTTTACTTCGAATATCCAATTTCTATTATTGTAAAGTATTGCAGAATGTAATAAATAATGCTAATAATAATACAAATAATAATTATAAAAAATACCAAGCAGTTAGCAACTATAACACTAATTTCACAAGTCTATAGTATCTATTTTCATAATTTAAACTTAATTGAAACTTAAATATGTTAAGGGAAGAAACAAGAGATAACCACTATAAGCAAAATATTAACACCACTGTTGTTGAAAAAAACTACCATTTAATACCATACATAACTATTGTTTAATTTCCCGTTTGACCAATGAATAAAAGGAATGGAAATACATATCAAATAATGTTAATATTTGTCTCACTTGCCAATAGTTATTTTCTAAATACAAATGTGTATGACACTCATTGCTATTTGCTATACAGAGTATTTAACAAATGTAAATCAGTTTAAGAGAATCTCCAGATCATGTTTGTCACCACATTCCTGTCACCACAAAGAATTCTCACTTTGTTTAGTGTGACCACAATATATAGTAATAAAATAAAAAGATTATCAACCCCTTTTGGTTTCCCTCCCTTCCTCATCCCCACCCCACAACACATACACACACAAACACACACACACACAAACACACATTTTTTTCCTCTCTTAGTCTTACTACTCTATGCTTGCGTACTTATATCCTTTCCTTCCTTGTCGCTACTACCTCTCCACCAAAAGAGGTATGGACCCCTTTGACACCTGGGGTTTGAATCCAGCCACAGTGCCATGCCGCTATGTCCTTAGGTCAAATTAAGGGAAACACCATACACATCCTGTACCCTCTTATGTACTGACAGGTGCATGGTCACTAGCTGTGGCCTTGTTCTTTCTCTTAGTTCTACAGGATTTATGTGAAGGTCCTTGACTTTTGATGGGGATGTTTATCTACCGCTGTATCAGTACGTATGCTACTGTTATACTCATGTGTGTCCAAGGTTTGTATAGGGCAATGAAAGAAGTGCTCTATTACACAAAGTGGATGCTCAACCTTTTTGTTCAATGGTTGAGGCACTGCCTTTCTTTTCAATTATATCTGATCTTCCAAACTGTTGTATGATAAACAATAGAAATGAAAAATAAATATTGTAAAAGTAACTCTTAACATATTAATAATTATTATATTAAAAATAGGAAAGATACGCTTAATAATGGCATTTTACCCATCGTGGCAATTATTTTCCACTGAAAAAAAGTAATTTATTTGGATATAGTGTATAAATTAAAGTGTTAAATAAATAAACATAAACATCACCTGTAGGTTATGTACAAGTCTCCACTTCTTTTCCTGCCAGTGGGAAGAAATCAGTACTCTTTCATCCTCTCTGTGATCCTGTATCATTGCACAGAGGCTGAATGAGACATAAAAAATACAAATACAAATGCAAACTTTCTCAGTCCACCAAAAATAGAAATCTCACCACCCGTTAACCATGGTAAAATCTCTTTAGCATTTTTTTCAATTAAATTAATTACATTGTGACCGGTTCCTTAGATAAAACAACACCAATCATAAACTAATATATCCTATGAAGGATTCAATAGAAGAAAAGCTTTCTCCTATTCATTATTTAAATTGCAAGCCTTCCAAAATGTAAGCAGCCCGTTAGTGCAATGAATGTGAATATGAGTGCTTCCACTGTTGCTAGCTGTTATTGAGGTCCCGGAATATGTCTGTTGGTAATTTTGTTGAAAATAACTGACTTGTTGCAGAATAAAATAATCTTTTCCTTTGAACTTAATTGAATAGTAGTCGTCAGCAAAATACAGAGTGAAATTGCCACATTACCATAGATTTACTCTAAAAACTGTACTGCGTTTATAGAAAATGGCAATTAAATATTTAGTGACAGTTAAGGAACTATTCTTCCTGAAGTTTTACCTACTGAACAATTGACTTTTCATATAGATACAGTATCTCACAAAAGTGCACCTCTACAACCCTCACATTTTTGTAAATATTTAATTATATCTTTTCATGTCACAACACTGAAGAAATGACACTCTGCTACTTTGTAAAGTAGTAAGTGTACAGGCTGTATAACAGTGTAAACTTGCTGTCCACTCAAAATAACTCAACACTCAGCCATTAATGTCTAGACTGTTGGCAACAAAAGTGAATACACCCCTAAGTGGAAATGTCCAAATTGGGCCCAAAGTGTCAATATTTTGAGTGGCCACCATTATTTTCCAGCACTGCCTTAACCCTCATGGGCATGGAGTTCACCAGAGCGTCACAGGTTGTCACTCTTCCTCTCCTCTATGACGCCATCATGGAGCTGGTGGACCCTGCGCTCCCCCACCGTCTGTTTGAGGATGCCCCACAGATGCTCAGTAGGGTTTAGGTCTGGAGACATGCTTGGCCAGTCCATCACCTTTATCTTCAGCGTCTTTAGCAAGGCAGTTGTGGTCGTCTTGGAGTTGTGCTTTTGGTCATTTTCATGTTGGAGACTGCGGCCCAGTCTCCTAAGGGAGGGGATCATGCTCTGCTTCAGTATGTCACAGTACATGTTGGCATTCATGGTTCCCTCAATGAACTGTAGCTCCCCATTGCCGGCATTATTCATGACACTCCCACCACTATACTTGACTATAGGCAAGACACACTTGTCTTTGTACTCCTCACCTGGTTGCTGCCACAAACGCTTGACACCATCTGAACCAAATAAGTTTATATTGGTCTCATCGGCCCACAGGACATGGTTCCAGTAATCCATGTCCTTAGTCTGCTTGTCTTCAGCAAACTGTTTGCGGGCTTTCTTGTGCATCATCTTTAGAAGAGGCTTCCTTTTGGGACGACAGCCATGCAGATCAATTTGATGCAGTGTGCAGCATATGGTCTGAGCACTGACAGGCTGACCACTACACATTCAACCTCTGCAGCAATGCTGGCAACACTCATATGTCTATTTCCCAAAGACAACCTCTGCATATGACGCTAAGCATGTGCACTCAACTTCTTTGGTTGACCATGGCGAGGCCTGTACTGAGCGGAACATATCCTGTGAAACCACTGTATGTCTTGCCCACCATGTTGCATTGTCAGGGTCTTGGCAATCTTCTTATAGCCTGGGCCATCTTTATGTAGAACAACAATTTTTTTTTTCAGATCCTCAGAGAGTTCTTTGCCATTAAGTGCCATGTTAAATTTCCAGTGACCAGTATGAGAGAGTATGAGAGCGATAACAACAAATTTAACACACCTGCTCCCCATTTACACCTGAGACCTTGTAACACTAACAAATCACATGACACTGAGGAGGGAAAATGGCTAATTGGGCCCAATTTGAACATTTAGGGGTGTACTCACTTTTGTTGCCAACAGTTTAGACATTAATGGCTATGTGTTGAGTTATTTTGAGGGGACAGCAAATTTACATTGTTATACAGGCTACACACTTACTACTTTACATTGTAGCAGAGTGTAATTTCTTCAGTGTTGTCACATGAAAAGCTATAATAAAATATTTACAAAAATGTGAGGGGTGCACTCACTTTTGTGAGATATTGTATATATATATATATATATATATATATATATATATATATATACCTGGTGCTCTGGTAGCTTGAACATATAAACAGAAAAAATACCGGCACTCCTAGGCTTTTCAAATGAGGATTCTTTATTCCAGAGAATTAAATCGACGTTTCAGCTCCATTACAGAGCTTTCATCAGGACATACCACAATAAGTGCGACTCATGTATAGAAAGTAATATTATATGCAGGATAAATAACAAGAGCGTATTAAACTAACAATCTTATAGATTTGATCAGCTGTAGGTTGCACATTTTGAAAGTTAAACATGTTAGACATATAGCTAAAAAATAGAAATGCTTTGGTATCACTGGATATAAGACAGTCCTAAAGTAAAAACACATAGGAGAATAGCCGAAACTTCTGCAACGCTTGCAATGCAGAAATTATAGGCAAACTGTGGGATTATCAGCCAGGAAGAAATGAATAACATACTAAAATTGAGAAGCAAAAATACAATGACATTTCTCTAGTGTCGCTTGTGTGCCGCTGGGTTTTCTTACACCTTGATGAGAGTCCATGTGATGAAACTTAACTCAGTTGGCAGCCAGCTCTTAAAATCATAAAGTCAGCCAATACCCTGACTGGGCAGCCATCTTTCATGTGTGTTCAGCCTGCTGTAGTAAGCAACGCAACGGTTTGGAGGTAAGGTACTCCCCTGTTTCAGAGCCTGCACCACGTTGCCATGAACTTGGGATCTTCCTGAGACAAAATTCTTCCCATCCAAGAAATTGCGGCTATACAGTGCTTGTGTAGAAGTCGGCGTCTCACTCTCCTCCACATGTGTGGCCGGTGTGTTGGGGGTGTTCAAAGCACAGGAAGGCATAGAATAGTAGTAATTTTGCCTGTGAGGAGTCTTTCAGGCCTCTTCCTACCATGCTTCTGCTCTCTTATCAGTAGTGTATTAGCAGGTGTTGCCAGTTTCATCCATTCAACTAAGGTAGCCCAAAAGTGGTTGAAAATTACCTCTAGTCGAGCCACAGGGAGGTAGAGTGGGTCAGCGACGTTGGCTTGATGCATCAGCAGGCCCTGCATCACGAGGATGGTTGCATTCACAACCTTGTTTGACTCTGTTCGGCATGCTCTGTATGTCGCAGAGGCAGCTCACCACAAACTGGGGGGCTCTGATGTGCATCCCTCCGCGGACCAGGATAACCCCAAGTCTAGAGGTGGGGAGAATTCAGAATTGGAATCTTTGCTGGATTATGCCATACATAAAAATATAATATCAAAAGAAAATGCTCAATATCTTTATAATAAACACCCAGTAATCCCATTTTTTTATTTTTTGCCAAAACTCCACAAAAATCCCATAGAACCTCCAGGAAGACCAATCATCAGTGGAATAGATTCAATAACTGCACACCTATCTGAATTCATCGATTATCATTTACAAAAATATGCTCAGGAAGCTCCTTCATATTTAAGAGACTCGTCCCATATCTTGAATATCTTGGATAGTCAAGAATGGGATGAAAATAATATATGGGTTATGATAGATGTAACATCTTTGTATACCATCATCAAACATGAGGTGGGTTTATTAGCGGTTGAAAAAATCATGGGGGAAGACTTAAATATACAAGATTCTCTAAAAGACTTTCTGCTAAAAGGTATACACTTCATTCTCCACCATAACTATTTCTACTTCAATGAGACTTTTTAACTCCAGCAAACAGGTACAGCCATGGGGACCAGGTTTGCCCCCAGCTATGCCACTATCTACATGAGGGATTGGGAAGCCAATTTAGTGTGGAGAGGGCATAGCTGGGCTGCAAACCTGGTCCTCTGGAAACGTTTTATAGATGACGTTTTGTTAATTTGGAAAGGCACACAACAAGATCTAGAACTTTTTTTACAATATATAAATATTAATGATTATGGTTTAAAGTTTACACATATGTACGATAAAAACAGTATCAATTTTTTGGATATAACTTTTTTTGTGAAACAGGGCAAAATTCAATCAAAATGTCACTTTAAAGAAACGGAAGGGAACAGTTTCATACACAAAAAGAGTTGCCACCATGAGAATTGGCTCAACTCAATACCGAAAAGCCAGCTAACTCGAATTAGGAGAAACTGTTCAAAAGATGAGGATTATTATCAACAAGCAGGCCATTTATCAAATAAATTGATTGCCAAAAAATATGATAAAATCATTTTAAAACAGGAAACTTCCAGAATTGGAAAATTAGACAGAAAGGAATTGTTAACACTAAAAAAGAAGGATAAGACACAAAAGGAGGTTTATAAATATTCATTTATCACTCAATTCAATGCACAACATCATGAGATCAAAAGAATTCTGAACAAACATTGGGGTATCTTGCTAAAAGATCCAATTCTAGGGAAGGTTCTCCCGAGAAAAGCACCGGTAATCTTTAGGAAGGCAAAAAATCTAAAAAATATATTAGCACCCAGCTATGCTCTAAGAAACACACATAGAGAGAACAAAATAGAAACCAGAAAAGGTTTTCATTCATGCAATAAATGTAAAGCCTGTAAAACCCAACGATTATTGAATGTAAAGAAATTTAAAAGCACCACAACAGGGAAAGAGTTTAATATAAAATCCAATATAAATTGCGAAACCAGAAATATAATTTACGTATTACAATGTCCCTGCGGGAAACAATACGTAGGGCGAACCAGCAGGAAATTAAAGGAACGCATCCTGGAACATCAAAATAATATCCGAAAACAATCAAAAAAACATATAGTTCCAATCCATTGTAACATTTGTAAAAAATGTAATTGGCAAAATTTCTATTTCTTAGGGATAGAAAAAAATAGACCACCATTGGAGGGGCGGTAATCTTATTAAAAAACTGGCCCAGCGGGAAACATATTGGATAAATACACTTAAAACCCTACAACCAAGGGGATTAAATGTAGACATTGATTTATGGTGTTTTTTAGATTAGAACTGGTTTAGGGTGATTAGACATTGCCTCCCTAATTTTGGGGTTCACTTTAATCCCAATCATCATAAAGTTTTGAAAAATCTCTGTTTTGAATTTATATATCTACTTTCTTTACTGTCTTTCCTTTTAATTTGAAAATGTAAAGAGTCCCCATATGCAACCACATATAGAAAGGTCTGTATATCTATACGGATACTAAAAAGCAGGTACCCCTTTAATGCTTTTTGAACAAATTTAAACCTTGCAGGTACAATAGGTATAATAAAAAGAGAATATGAAGAATTTAATAAATAATAATTACAATCAACAATAGAAGAATAATAATAAAATAGCCAAAAAAGTAAGAAACAACCTATTAACCTATATTTAAGGTTACAGGTAGAACAAGTTTCATCCTTTATATAAATAATAATTTCAATATCTGAGTATATTATAATGGACATATGCAATGATGGAATTATTGCATTATATATAGTTCTATGTAAGGTTGTTTATGGGAACTCTATGTGATATAATTCTGTATATTTTGAAATGTATAGTGTCATATAATTGATAGAAAGGAGAATGTGCAAATCCATACAGTTTATTTGAAACATATCTTTATTCCCCTCCACATGCTCCCATGACACACCACACAATGATTCTTGAATGGTCACACTCTGATGGACCGTTTGTAAAAGAAAAAGAATAAGATCCTTGAAAAAAACGGGTGGAACGCATACGAAATACAAGTGGAACGCACGGCGGACGTCCGGAACGGAACGTGATGACGTCACCCACCCGGAACCAGGAAGTGATCGCGTTTTGATCGCGATCAGCTGAACTTCACTGGTGGAATCAAGAATGACTGATTGTGGGGTGTATATAAGAGGGAGGGAGAGGGAATGTTTTTTATGCATGATTTATCTGCCACACTGCTACAAGGTCCCTGAGGAAGTCCCTGAAGTGGGAAGAAACGCGTTGGACACACTGGGGGCAGTTTTTACTTGATTTTATGCTGACTGATCCTTACCTATGTGTAAGTAATAAATGTTTTTGTACTTTGCACAAGCCTTTCTAATTTTCATTTTTGGATGCTTCTGTTTTTCTCTCTATATACATATGAGATTGAATTAATTGGGAACTAAAGAAACACCAGAGAGCCACAAGGAATATTGATACGCCCTGTTTTAACAGTCAAAGTGTGAGTGATCCATTTGGCACATAACACTATTACATATTCCAAACAGAGTTGCACTATGTTATTTTTTATTTCCCTATAGTTGGATTGACCCATATTTTGGTTTCATAGAGGTGGGGAGAGCAGGTTCCAAGCGATCAGGTTGTATAATAGACAGGAGCTTGGCTGCGGATTCCAGTCAGAAACAAGTTGCAGGCCGCAGGAGACCCTCGTCTCAGAGGGCACATTCGAGCATCAGGTGCTCCAGTCAAGAAGTTACTGGGACATTCTCAGGTTGAGGTAAGCCCATGGTAGCAGAATGTAAGAGGCAATTCTTCCTTTTTTAGGCTTAAAAAGTCAGCAAGGCTGAGGAGCTCTCCCAACCTGCGCCCTGCTTAGTAAGCGGCCAGGCCACGTCCCCTTTATACCATATATTTAATAAAAATATTATATAGAAATATATATATATATATATATATATTGATTTCTCTTACTGCTCCTCCTCTTCTTCCTCCCACTGGCTATTTTATCTCACTTGATCTGTGAACCAAATGGCAAAATGCTCATATCAGTGTAATATAAAATATATACATAATATTTATATTATTATATATGTGGCAATACTCTAATTGACCCATTTTCCTACCCTTTTTAGTTTATTGGAATGTCTCCCCGAAAACTATCACATGAACATTGTTTGGCTAAACCGAACCATCACACAAATGAGTATCAGGCATCTCAAAACAAATTTTGGGGAAAATAATTTGGACAAACTAAAAAATCCCAGCATGCAAGTTCTTTGAATAAGTACTGTATCTAGTTAAGAAACATGTGAGACAGGACAAGCAGGATATGGTATTAATAAAATATGTTTGTGTATTTGCTCTACTGCGTATGTATTTTGAAAAACATTTTTTTATCACTTGTTTACTTTCGGCTTGGAGTAAAGGACTGTTTTAAATTCATTTGCCTTGAGCAGCCTCTTATTTCCTATTCTTGATCTTATCTAACGTTCTTACACTGAGTATTTATGTTTTCCCTGACATGGAAAGAAACAGGTTTTACTCTATATTTTATATTACCTTTGTTTTATTTTTTGTCAATTCTTATTTAAGACATTTTTATATCAATTCACAAAGTATTTTATTGAATTTTTTTTGTAATTAATTTTTTTTATATGTGTTTAAATCACTCCGAAGCAAGAATCACAGGCACTATGAATACTTAAATATACCATACTGATGACAAGCATTACTTTTTAATGAATCAAATGAAACATTGTACTTTCTGCAGCCATGTGCATTTGCCAGCAGACAGGTGAACAAAGCTGGGGATTAGCTTAGCTCCCAGGTCCCATTGATTTTAATTTTGTAATAAAAAAAAGTTTCAATGAACATATTGAATTCCATGTCTTCTGCTTGTAATAAATAGGTAAATTTTTATTAAAAGTTCCGAAGCACCATATACAGTAAGGCAGTGCATTTTGTGTACAATGTAAGAGGATAGAATAAGAAGCTGTGGCTCCCCTTAGTACAAGACCTGAGAATACCAATCTCAAGCAAGTCTGAAAATTTTACATGAAACAGGCAGCTTTTATGTATACTTTATAATGTTTTCAGCAAGGAAGCAGGAAAACAAATGCAATGGAATATTAATGCAAAAAGCTTCAAAGCAAGAGTGTTTGCCATGAGCTTAAGGGACGCAACTCTGTGTTCAAGGGCTGAAGCCTTAAAATTAATTTTATAAAGAAAATATCTCTTGCATCTTACTCATGAGTCTGATTGATTCGTATGCACGGATGATATATACAATTTATTTAGATCTAGACAGATTTTTTATATATATTTTTTTCATGTTCTACAAAACAGTTATTAAAACAAAATTACATATTTATATAATTCCATTTGGAGAGTGTTAAAATATATTTTGGAAAATACTCTGAAAGAAAACAATTGAGACTAATTAAAACATATGGGGTAGGTACTTTATTTTGTTTTAGTGGGCATTTAGTGTCAACAAAGGGCATACCATTGGTACTGAGGATTTAGAAGCATTTGAACGTTCTTTGTGGTGTAAATAAAAAAATAAAAAAAATAGAAGACTACTCTGATATTCTTCCCCTGGTTAATAGAAGGTTTAATGGGGTACTTTTTATTTTATGCTATCCTTCATCTGAAACACATTAGGTAGAAGAAAAGTACCATGAAAATTTAACTTTGCGTAAGCGAAGGGAAGATGGGGGAATTAATACTTGCTCTTTATTAGTTATTTGGGATCCTTCACATGTGGTCTTTTTTCTTCTCTCTCCCATGTCATTGCCAGGGGTGTAAGTTTTCATTCAATTCAAATTAATCTCATTATTTGGAAATTTTTAGGAATATTATTTATTTATTTATTTAGTTTTTAGCAAACCCCTTAATTGAACTGTAAATGTACATTTTTAAAATAAAAGATCAATTAATTGCAAGACAGATGGGCCTTCTTTTTTCCCAGAAAAGATAATGTAGATTGGATTAGCCCGTATTGGTCCGGTAGACAAGAAGCCAAATAACAGAGTATTGCAGTATGCAATTATACCATTTTTATTGGACTAACATAATACTTAAAAAATAAGCTTTCAAAAGCTTTCCTATCTTTCTCAGACCTTATACTCTATATATACTTACCTATGACAATTTATCAATATATATATATATATATATATATATATATATATATATATATATGTATGTATGTATATATATATGTCAAAAGGGAGGGTGCTCTTCGTGATTGCTTTGTGCCCCAGCAAAAAAAAAAAATGTAAAAACGCTTTGTATAGATGGCAACAACTAATGCCATCTTACAGAGTTCTGGTACTTCACAGATCAGATGGATTAAATAATATATATATGGTTTATTATAGCCCAAGAGTGCATCCTGATAACTTGGTGTTTCTCGTTACTGAACCGGCTTCCTACTGACTGTCTTTCTGTATCATTGACCCCAGCGTGTTTAATTAACGTTAAGCCCGGCCACTCTAAGGTCCGGTATACATTCATTCTATACCCTGCATTCTAAATATACATTTATTCTACTCCCAATGCAAACAGCAATACATACATAAAAAAATAACAGATGGTACAGCTTAATTGATGTTACAGAAAGATAGATCTTAGATAGAGAGAAAGCATCAGGGAAACGAACGAAAAAGTAGTAGTAGAATATGTTCTTTTATCTACTGTTCTTTTATAGACAGGACTATTATAACGTGATAACTTTTAACTAAAGCACTCGCTATATAGGGACATATATGAAGACCCTCAATCCTCTCATTATACATCAATATTCCAGACTTTTAATGGTACAGCATTGCATATTACCATTTGTTCTTTTTAACCCATTATACATTCATACCAAATATGGATATAAATATAGAATATGTAATATTCTACAGTACCTTTAATTTAATTGAAGCTATTTTTTTACTTATCCTACCTCACCAAGAAAGTAAGTAAATCAAAAACGTTCTAAAATTTTAATAATTTTATAAACTGTTTTATTGAGGCATATGAAATAATCTGATACATCATAATAGTTCGCACAAAAATGGAAGTTGTCATCAATCAACAATCACACTTCCCCATCATTCCCCCCCCTCCCCAAGTCACTCATGTGGGATAGATAGTAAATGTTTCTCATACAGGTGGTACCCTGTAATACTCTATGAAGATACTATTACCAATACGTACACTTTTAAACATTTTGATACTAGTGAATAATAATAAAAATAATAATATCACCAAGCCCAGATTGGGATAGCTTTCAAGGTACAACAGAACATCATCAGATTTCTGTACAAACTTTGCTGCTACATCCTATCTTTTTTGGAGAGTTATAAGAATACATTGATAATGGTTGACATTTGCCATTTAAGAAATATTTTCCTAAATATGTGATGTTAGCATGCACAACATGTTCTGTGCTTCAGGAAGGTATACAAAACACATGAAACTGTCAGAGCAGGAGCAACAGTTATCATAATAAATGCCTGGTAGACTGGAAAAACGTGCAATTTGTTTCATTACGAATGTGAATTCGGATGAATTTTGGGCAATTCGGACATTCTGATGCTTCTGAATGTCCGAAGTGCCGAATTTCCAAAGTGCCGAACTGAAGTGCCAAAGTGCTGAATTGCTGTGAAAATTACGTGAATGGTGACAAAATTAATTTCGAATGATGGGAAAGAGAGGGAAGTAGGGTGGTTAGAGGTTTGAAGAAGCAGTGAGGTGAGAGGAGAAATCCTACACAACCTTTACATTCAGAGTGTCTTGGGTTGTGGGTAAGTTGAAGACCACCAAAGGATTCTAATAAATAATTTCTCACTTGATCTGTAAAAAAAAAAAAAATCGCATTTACTTTCTGTCAATCTTTTTTCTCATCAATAATTTATTTTTATCAGCTGGTTAGTGCAGATGTAAGGTGACCTTATATTGGGACCTTACAATGGGAAAACCCAGATTTGAATTCCTGTCAGATCACCTCACCAGTAATCAAAAACAATCAACATGTTTTTTATATTTTAACATCAATATATGCAATACTTTTATAATGAATACATGTAAAACAAATTGTATATAAAGATACATGCATCAAATATACAAAAGGCTAAAAAAGCCAGTTTATAATCGTAGAACGCACACAGTGAAGGGGTATGAATATAATAGAAATTACTCTATTCTTTAAACACTGTAGATAAATTAGGACTCTTCCAGGTCTTCAAATGTATACAGAAAAACAAAAGATCTACAGTAAAATAATGATAAAAACTCATAGAGTAGTATTGTAAAAATACCATAAAATCAAATGTCTGTCTAATGCAACCACAAACATAAGTTTGATTGAAGGCACATCATAAAATCATGGTATCTTCAGCAAAATGAAAGGGCATGTAGAATAAAACAATAATAGTGCAGTGTTTCTAGATAAAATATCAAATCGAATACAGGTTCAACTTACAGGACCAATTGAAATAGTAGGCACATCAAAAGGTAAAGTAGGAGTCCCAGGGGAGTGAAGTCTCAGCTGTCCTCTGATGTTCAAAGATAAGAACTTTCTCATCTCAATAATGATGTAGACAATTAAACAATATAAACAGAAATTAAAATAAACAATAAATACAACTAACAATAAAAAGATACTCCTTTACAGTCCACAGCCTATGCGTTTCATTCGAATCAAACCAAACTTACTCAGGGAAAAAAAAGTCAAGTCTTCTGTGAAGGGAGCAGTTTATCCTCTGGTGCACAGTGTTGCTCGTTTTAAATCTGAGAATACATTCTCATGGTTGCTCCTGTGGAGTAATCGCACCTGCAATTCATTCCCTTCCATTCCGTTCCCAGCCTCGTTCTCAGGAACGCAACATACATCATATGTGCATGCAACCGACAACTCATGTTATCTTAAAGCCTTGATTAGTCCAAAGTTATTACAATAGCCATAAATGCAAAAACAAAAATACTAAACAAAAACTAAATACTACTAAACTGCAAAAACGATTCAAACTCCATAAATTCAAAAACTTATCAAAATCTATCAATATCCAATATTGAAATAAAAATTCCCTACAAATTGACTACAGCTCACCAGTAAGTGTCCTTAGGCAAGACATCTAATATATATCTGCCTACCTCAAACTCTCATAGATTTGAGGGGATCTGCTTTCTACAATTTGAAAGTGTTGTGGAATATATTGGCACTGTATAACTTATAATAATAATCTTTTTTTTACCCACCACCATCTCTTCTTTTGTGCCATTGATGAAATCCAGAATCACAAATCAACATGAATATGCTGAGACATTACGCGTTTTCGGTTTGTTCATGTTTTGGTGACCGATCACCAGATCGCCTCAAATTCATCTTAATTGCAGTTAGATCACAACAAATATCCAGTCTAAAAATCTAGGGTTTGTTTAATACATTCATAAACAGTGTATTTTACATGCAAAGAATAATAGCTCTGGTAACCTATTAATTAACAGAAAAAGGGCTTAGCAGAAGTCACACAAAGACTTAAAGAAATACTTTTACACATTTGGGACAATAAAATGTGAAATGCTCTATCTAAGAATTTGGCGTTTTGATATTCTGCAGAGATTTTTTTTATTTCTAGATGCTTTTCAAAAAAATAAATGTATATTTAAGTATATTATACCTAATATACTTGGAAATTTAGATAAGTCAGTATGGAAATGATGCAGTATTTTGACTGATTTGTATCATTTTGAATTACAGAATTGAACTTTAAAATTCTTCACAGCCAAACATTTTGAAAATTAAAATTGTAACAATATTGAATATACTGCCAAAAAATATTTGCCATGGAGAAGACTAATGGCCTCTGCAATTCACAGTACAAACTCAGACTAGTGATGTCCCGAACGGTTCGCTGGCGAATAGTTCCCTGCGAACATAGCTTGTTCGCGTTCGCCATGGACGGCGAACATATGCGATGTTCGGTCCGCCCCCTATTTGTCATCATTGAGTAAACTTTGACCCTGTACCTCACAGTCAGCAGAAACATTACAGCCAATCAGCAGCAGACCCTCCCTCCCAGACTGCATTCTTTTTTTTTTTTTTTTTTATGGACAGAAGTGTGTTATATTTGAGCATGCTAGGCTGAACGTGCGTATATCATGGCTAGTTGCACTGAGGGTATGAGTATATAGCAGTACATTGTTGTGAAAGATGGCTGTCATGTTTAGGGTGTAGTCTGCATGTTATCAACTGTGTATTTATATCAGCAGCTCCACCACTAGTTATAAATCAAGTGTGAGTCGCCCCATGAGATGAGACTAGGGAATAACATAATACATGAACGGTTAAGGTAAAGGCATGTAAGGAACTACGACAATAAACTCTTTAGGAGGTGAAATAATGATATGTTTAAATGCTTGCTACTTTACGATTAGTTAATGTGCAGAGAGTAGTTCATGTGATCAAAGGCATGGTGTGGAGGATCGGCTATAGTGGGACATGCTTGGCAGGCTGCTGTTTACTGCTTGTGCTCATCTGATCCCTTCTGGGTGCCAGGTGCAGACCCTGGGAGTCCCTGATACCTGGAACAACAAAGGCAAGTCTCTGGCTGAGTGCCGGGTTCGCGGCTTGAGGTGGTGGAAGCTTGTTTTGTCGGGTGGTCGGATCTGTCCCGCTGGTGCTTCACGTCCAATGCGGGATTGTGGTGGCTTAAGGTGTGGGTGAGTGCTTGACGTGGGGCAGGCTCTGCATTTCTGTTTGTGCCTCTGGTCCCGTCTTCGACGCCTTTTGCGTTGGTGGATTTTAATGGGGACTGCTTCGCTTAGCTCTGGTGGAGCTTGTTGGGGCTGTGGTGGAGCTTGTTGGGGCTTCCTGCTTGTTATTTGCTTCCAAAATTGATTAAAGAGTCTGTCCAGCTTAGACTCAATAGCCTGCCATGCATTGCTGGTACCAGGAGGACATGCGGCTGCCGCCATATTGGGAGAGTCGCAGATGAGTATGTCAGCTTGGGCGGCTGTGCTCTGTGCCTCCATTAGCTCCAGACAGCCTCTCATGGGTGGACCGGGATATCCCCCACTGGTCCGAGGGGGGGGGGGGTAACGGAGCTCTTGCCAGGAAGTAGCTGCTCCTGGGAATCCCAGGATCGGGAGATCGGCCGCCTCTCCCGCCCGGTGAGCACCAGGCCACACTTGCCACGCGGAGGTAAGTAAGTGAGTTGCTGTCCACTATTAAGCATGTTGGGTCGGTCAGGTAGGAGCAACATTGCTGGGTCATCCCCTTCTGGGGTGAAAGTTGCTTGTTGATAGTTGCTTAAAGTGAGATATTGAGGGAGCTCACATGAAGTGCGTCTTTCCTCAATGACAGCTAGGCCCCGCCCCCCGGAAGCTGCATTCTTAGTGAGAGGAGGGACAGTGTAGCTGCTGCTGATTTAATAGGGAAATCGATAGCTTGGCTAGTGTATTCAGTGTCCACTACAGTCCTGAAGGACTCATCTGATCTCTGCTGTAAGGACAGCACTCCAAAAAGCCCTTTTTAGGGCTAGAACATCCGTCTGCTTTTTTTTTCCCTGTGTAATCTAATTGCAGTTGCCTGCCTGCCAGTGTGTGTGTCAGGCTCACAGCGTATACTGTGCCCACTTGCCCAGTGCCACCACTCATATCTGGTGTCACAATAGCTTGCATTTAAAAAAAAACAAAAAACCTTTTTGACTGTAATATAATAGCAGTCAGTTTCCTTCACACGTGTGCGTTTCAGGGCCTGACAGGGCACAGTGTCACACCAGTGCCACTCATATCTGGTGTAACAGTAGTGTACATTAAAAAAAAACAACTAGAAATTTGACTGTGAAATAATAGCAGTCAGTTTCCTTCACACGTGTGCGTTTCAGGGCCTGCCAGGGCACAGAATCACACCAGTACAACTCATATCTGGTGTAACAGTAGTGTTTAAAAAAAAAAAAATGCAGGGGGCTTGTTGTCACCTTTCGGGGACCCTTGGTGTTGTACGTGGCTGGGTGGAGGAAGAGACCTTCAATGACATCAGTGAGGACAAGGAACGGGACATGGGGAGTTTGTGGTTGTGCAAATGGACTGTTTGCAGTTGTTTGCGGTGCGTTAAACGGGGAGTTTGGTCTGTCACTGTGAAGCGGGCGTAACCCTTACACTACCTGATCGATACAACATCATACCTGATGTTTTAAAGCACGTTATTCCAAACAATTTAGAAATGTTAGGTGATTTATGCCCTTTATGGATTAAGACCAGACTCTGCATCAACTATGTAATTTTCCATGGGAGTTTTGCCATGGATCCCACTCCGGCATGCCACAGTCCAGGTGTTAGTCCTCTTGAAACAACTTGTCCATCACTATTGTGGCCAGAAAGAGTCCCTGCGGGTTTTAAAATTCGCCTGCCTATTGAAGTCTATGGCAGTTCGCCCGTTCGCGAACATTTGCGGAAGTTCGCGTTCGCCGTTCGTGAACGGAAAATTTTATGTTCGCGACATCACTAACTCAGACTCTTAATTTCCCCTCTCCTTGCAACTGTCAGGCCTTGATTCACAACAACCCCAGTTCACAGCACAAACCCGGACTCTTAATTTCTCTTAAGTGGGATCAGTTTAATATGCTTCTGTAATGGCACACGTATGCAAAAAACATTTTGACACCTTAGCGGGGATTAACCATAGGACAAGCTACTGAGTTTCTCTAAGCTTTTGTCTGTTCTCAGAGTTTTCATATTCTTTGTTTATGTTTCCTTTAATTACCTGTAGTTTACCACTGTAATTTTTCATACATGTTGAAAATTTTTCAATGTTATTTTCCGTGACTGTATTCCACCAATATTTCATGTACAAAGAGTTATTAATAGTTGGGGTGATAGAATTTGGTTGGAAAACTTTTCACTTGTATACAAAAACTTTTTTTATTCTTCCCACCCCACTCTCTCCATCAATTGACCATCCTAACTGATAATACCGTTGTATAACTCTGTCTTATCTCCATCCTTGTTTCTTAGGCCTTGATACACAAACCCAGCTCACATAACAAAATTCAGACTCTTTGTTTTCTCTAAGCACTATGCACCCACCCGTCACTCCTCCTGCCCACCCAGGTTCCTTCTAAATTTATAGCATGCTGCTCCAGCTGCTTAACCCCTTAAGGGCGGCGGAAGTGCTATGCCGTCCTTGGGGACCCGGCTCTAAATGCCGGCGGGCGGCATAGCACGTCCACGGCATCCTGGCCACTTACCTACTCACTGGCGATCCCCCACCGGCGATCACGATGGGGGACTTACCTGGCATCCCTGGGAGTCCCCCTGCTGCTGATCCGACCCTCCTAGTCCATGTGATCGCGAGGTCCTTGCGAGGACCTCGCGATTGCATGGACGGAATAGCTGTCCATAGCAGTTCCAGCAGGAGGAGTGCCTGGAATGACATATTTATACATGTAATTTCGTTCTAACTGTATTTTGATATTAATATATATATTGATATCAAAATACACTTAGAACAAAATGATATGTATATATCTATATATGTATATATCACTATATATATACTTATATATATATATATATATATATATATATTTCCTGGCTAATCATGGTAGCATATACAACATGGGTTAGCTCCACCCCTTACAGCCGATAGGACAGGAAAAACAACTGAGGCTTTAAAAGGAGGCTCCATTCCTAAGGTCCTCAGTCTTTTTCCTGTCCTACAGCCCTTAGGATGTGAGCAATTTGCTCCCTTTACTTATGGACATGTATGTTTTTTCTCTTCATTACTTGATTTGTTTTTGTTATTTTAGGGTGCCTTTATACTGTGGCATTTTTATACTATGGTACTTTTACACTGTGATTCCTTTAAACTGTGGTGCATTATGCAGCGGTGCCTTATGCTGTAATATCTTTAAACTGTGGTACATTATGCAGTTGTGCTTTTATACTGTGATGAATTTAATCTATGAGGAATTTAAACTGTGATGCATTTAAACTGATGCATTTAATCTGTGATGCATTTAAGCTGTGATGTCTTTAAATTGGTGCATTATACATCTGTGCCTTAAGTTGTGCTTTTATACTGTGATGCTTTTATACTGTGAGGCATTTAAGTTGGTTACGTTGCCTTTAAGACCGTATGGTAGCCCAGGAATGAGAATTACCCCCATGATGGCATACCATTTGCAAAAGTAGACAACCCAAGGTATTCCAAATGGGGTATGTTCAGTCTTTTTTAGTAGCCACTTAGTCACAAACACTGGCCAAAATTGGCGTTCAAATTAGTTTTTTCACACACAAACAAATATTTGAGACATTGCCATAGAAATATGTCTTGTTCTCCAGAATATCTTGGGAGGCAATCAACAGCGAAACTAGATTGACATCCTTGCCTTCCTAGATATCCTTCTTAATATTTGCTGGTACCATGTGAGCTGGGTTGATGATATTAGGGTTCTGTAGTGAACCAATAAATTTACCAGTCAGGGTGCCTGAGAGACCAGTAGGTTCTGGAATAATCAATCCAGATGGTGCCACTGGCCTATCATCCAAACGGTCCAGCCTATCAGTAATATGAGGACAAGACTGATGACAGTAAGGCCTGGATGTCAGATGACTGGGCACCACTGGGGCCCTTGCCAGCCCAGGTATTATCCGTGTTGGTATTGAGCAGTCTATAAAGTTCTGCCTTCCTGGCAGTGGCAGGGTAGGGAATATTCCTGCACCTTAATTTGGCTTTGATCCAGGACCTGAGGGAAGACAGGCTAGCATTGTCCCATCCACGAGATAGAGAGATAGACCTTGCAGGAGTGCTAGGAATAGACAAATCCTTAATAGCTTCTGGTAGTTCAAACATGCTAGAATAGGACAAAATATTCATGAGTAACCAAAGTGCTAATAATGTACTGGCTAGCTTATCTAATGCCAAGTGGTGAAACGTTATCTAATAATGGAGAGGGCAGCCCTTACTAATTGCCAAGTGGCATGAGAGGCTCTAGCTATTTGTTGGCCCGAGGGGATTTTGTGGCCACTGAGATTATGGCAGGGTGGTGGCCTCTCGGTGACCAGTAAAGCAAAAAGATAGCATGGGAGTGACAGGGGGAGGCCATCTCAATACCACCATGCAAGGTGACTAACTATGAGTTGACCTTTTGGGCGTGAGTACCTCTGAGTATGAGGATGGGTGTTGGCCTCACTGAACCACTAAGACTTAGGCAAGATGGCCAGAAAAACTAACTAAGTGGACTCAGAACCCTATCAGCCAGTAGACAAAGTCTTACCCTAGTGGTAGTTTCTGGATGTGGAGGGGGGAAAGTGTAACAACCCCCGGGTACACCTACCTGTCGTATCAGATGTATAGAGTAGGAAAGAGTAGATGAAGCAAGAGTAATACCTATGAGAGTAAATAGCCATCATGTAGTACCCATAATGTGACTGTAAATAGTAGTGTAACCAACATAAAACATTATGGGATACCTACCAGCTAATAGACTAGGCCTAAAAATTAACCAGGCAGAGCGTAAGTGGTAGTATAACCAGTAGGGCCTAGAACCTAGTAACATAAAAGGAAACAGTTAGGTTATCCGAGCGGGGAGGGACAGAACGTGGATTCTCAAGACACCTACCTGTCGTATCAGATGTATAGAGTAGGAAAGAGTAGATGAAGCAAGAGTAATACCTATGAGAGTAAATAGCCATCATGTAGTACCCATAACGTGACTGTAAATAGTAGTATAACCAACATAAAACATTATGGGATACCTACCAGCTAATAGACTAGGCCTAAAAATTAACCAGGCAGAGCGTAAGTGGTAGTATAACCAGTAGGGCCTAAAACCTAGTAACATAAAAGGAAACAGTTAGGTTATCCGAGCGGGGAGGGACAGAACGTGGATTCTCAAGACAAATCTAAACCACTAACCGATGTAAAATTGAAGGAATCGAAAGAGAGGAGATGATAGTGAATATGGCAGAGTGACTTCAATCTGTAATATATGATATAGCCAATATTAGAACTTCAAGAGAGCATAACTGACTACTAACTGGCAAAAATAACAGAACCGACCTAAAGTGATTTGGACAATTGATACCTGAGTCAACCAGAACCTATTTGAACCTGGAGATTTGGCATTAGGTACTACAGTAGGTGAAAGTTTAGGATCCAGTGATCATCAGTCAGTGTGGTCTAATATAAGAACAGTGACTGAGTCACACCACAAAAAAACAAAAGTTTGGACTTTAAAAAAACAGACTTTTCTAAAATTAGAATATGTGTAAATGAGTCATTATCAGACTGGAGCAATTTAAATGGAGTCCAAGAGAAATAGGATTACTTAAAAGTTGCACTTCTGAAGGCAACATAAAATTGCATTAGGCTTGTAAGTAAAAGCAAAAAAAAAAAAAAAGAAACCACTGTGGTACTCCACAGATGTGGCCAAAATCGCAAAAAATATAAGAGTTAGCATTTAGTAATTATAAAAAAAACCAGAATGAGGAAGACAGAATGATCGTAAAAAATATAAGAGTTAGCATTTAGTAATTATAAAAAAAAAAACAGAATGAGGAAGACAGAATGATCTATACGATTAGGCAGAAAGAGGCTAAGCAAGTTATAAGAGCTTCCAAATCACTCACAGAAGAGAAAATAGAACAGTCAGTAAAATAAAAGGAGCAAAATATTTTTTTAGATACATAAATGACAAAATCAAAGTAAAACAAGGATTAGTTAGATTAAAAACAAAAGAAGGAAGGTATGTAGAAGTGGATAAAGGTCTAGCTGACTGCCTCAATGAATATTTTTGTTCAGTATTTACAGATGTAAATGAAGGAAAAGGGCCTCAGTTAGGAAAAAGGACAAATGAGTCATTTGTTACATATGAGTTTACAGATGAAGAGGTTCTATTTCAACTGTCAAAAGTAAAGATAAATAAGTCAATGAGACCTGATGGAATACACCACAAATTATTAAAATAGCTTAGTGGTGTACTAGCAAAACCATTAACAAATGTATTAAACCAATCATTGTTAACAGGAGTAGTTGAAGAAGATTGGAAGTTAGCGAATGTTGTGCCCATTCACAAGAAAGGTAGTAGGGTGGAGTGAGGCAACTATACGCCAGTAAGCCTTACTTCCGTAGTGGGGAAAGTAATGGAAACCATGTTAAAGGATAGGATTGTTGAACACATGGATTTCAAGATCAGAGACAACATGGGTTTACTTCAGGGAGATCATGCCAAACTAATCTTATTGATTTTTTCATTGGGTAACTAAAATAATAGATCAGGGTGGTGCAGTAGACATTACTTACCTAGATTTCAGTAAGGCTTTTGACACTGTTTCACATAGAAGGCTTATCAATAAACTGCAATCTTTAAAAGAGCAATCTAGGGTCAGGAACACAAACCTGTATTCCTGACCCTATAGGGTTAAAATCACCATCTAGCCCCCCTGGTCCCCTCAAGCCTCCCTAAGTATAGTAAAATCTTACTTGTATTCAAGTCTGCAGCTGCTTACTTTGTCCCTGTTTCCTTTTGACCTGCCCACTGCCTGCTGACATCAGCACAAGTGGTGGCCTGATCCAATCCCAATGCTTCTCCATAGGATTGGCTGAGAAGACAAAGAGGCAGATCAGGGGCAGAGCCAGCATGATTCAAACACAGCCCATGCCAATCAGCATCTCCTCATAGCGATGAATTGAATCAATGAATCTCTATGAGGAAAGTTTAGTGTCTGCATGCAGAGGGAGGAGACACTGAATGTTTGGATGCATTTTAGGCAGCCATGACCCAGGAAGGATCTCTAACAGCCATCTAAGGAGTGGCCAGTGAAGTTATCACTAGGCTGTAATGTAAACACTGCATTTTCTCTGAAAAGACAGTGTTTACAGCAAAAAGCCTGAAGCTTAATGATTCAACTCCCCAGAACAAATTTAATAAGCTGTAGTTGTTCTGGAGACTATAGTGTCCCTTTAAGTATGGATTCCAATATTGTTGAATGGGTAAGGCAGTGGCAGAGTGACAGGCAACAGAGGGTTGTAGTCAATGGAGTATATTCGAAGCATGGGCTTGTCACCAGTGGGGTACCTCAGGGATCTCTACTTGGACCCATTCTCTTTAAAAAAAATTATTAGTGATATTGCAGAAGGTCTTGATGGTAAGGTATGTCTTTTTGGTGATGATACTAAGATATGTAACAGGGTTGATGTTCCAAGAGGGATATGCCAAATGGCAAACGATTTAGGTAAACTAGAAAAATGGCCAGAGTTGTAGCAACAGACATTTAATATGGATAAGTGCAAGATAATACATCTTGGACATAAAACCCCAAGGGCAGAGTACAGAATATTTGATAGAGACCTAACCTCAACATCTGAGGAAAGGGATTTAGTGGTGATTATTTCTGATGACTTAAAGGTAGGCAGATAATGTAATAGAGCAGCAGGAAATGCTAGCAGAATGCTTGGTTGTATAGAGAGAGGTATTAGTAGAAAGAGGGAATTGCTCATGCCATTGTACAGAACACTGGTGATACCTCACTTGGAGTATTGTACGCAGTACTGGAGGCCATATCTCCAGAAGGATATTGATACTTTAGAGCGAGTTCAGAGAAGGGATACTAAACTGGTTCATGGACTGCAGGATAAAACTTACAAGGAAAGGTTAAAGGAACTTGACATGTATAGCTTGGAGGAAAGACGAGACAGGGGGTATATTACAGAAACATTTAAATACTTAATGGGAATCAACACAGTAAAGGAAGAGACTATAATTAAAAGAAGAAAAACTACCACAACAAGAGTACATTGTCTTAAATTAGAGGGGAAAGGGTTTAAAAATAATATTATTAATAATATTATTTTTCTGAAAGGGTTGTGGATACATGAAATAGCCTTGAAGCTGAAGTGTTTTATGTTAACAAAATTAGGGAGTTTAAGCATGCGTGGGATAAGCATAAGGCTATCTTAACTATAAGATAAGGCCAGGGACTAATGAAAATATTAAAAAAATTGGGCAGACTAGATGGGCCTACTGGTTCTTATCTGCCGTCACATTCTATGTTTCTATGTTTCTATGAGACTTGAAAACCTCAGAGGCACAGCAAAAAGAAGGTTCAAGCCCGGCAACCTATAACACATTGTTATAACATATCAAATGGCAGAACCAAAAAATAGCAACAAAGCGCTGCTCAATTTAAACTTTTTAAACACATTATTTGATAAAGATTTATAACATGTGCAGTACTCTTCTATGACCTCTAGGGGTCAGTAACCTACCAAGAATAATAATGTAACTATACGAACGTCCGCATGGGCTCTAGGAATTCCTATTATTCTAATAGGGCATTCGGCTGTAATTATACAAATGGCCCCAAAAGAGGAGGAAAGAGCTGCATAAAACCAAAAGCTCCAGTACAAGTAAACACTATAACATACATGTTTGTGCGAATTGTAAGTATCGTTCGTGCATACGAACTAACGGCCGAACGGGTGAGCGCAATACCACGAAAGCCAAAGTATACGAACCCACAAGCAGTAACATAGTGGACAAACTACCGAACCGTACGTTCGCATGGAAGTTAACGAAATAAAGGCATACGAAACAGAGGTAAGTATGAGAAATAGAGCTGGCCCATGATGACGCTGTGCGCCTGCGACAGGGTCGCGAAGGTCAACCAACTCACTGTTACTACAGCTTCGGGACAGTAAGCGGAAGCGACCGGAGGAGAGAGGAAATATCCCGGAGGCCTTGGACAGCTGAAAGTCGAACCAGGAGCATGCACACTCTAAGAGCAGATAAGGTATCCACGAGGGAAGGTAAGCAAAATGGCGATCTGCTGCAGCCATCCAGAAGTCCAGATATGCAAATCTCCAGACCAGAAACGGTAATGAGGTGGGGTCTGGTGGTCCTTAAGTAGGGAAATCATGCCCCTCCCACAACTACAGGCCCAGCCTTCTATACCCACAACTACAGGCCTAGCCTTTTATACCCACAACTACAGGCCTAGCCTTTTATACTTATGCCCTAGGTACACCAACTTGTGTATATACAGGTAAAATTCCTCTCTTTTTTCAGGATAAAATGAGCACACCACATCCCTATAGATACCAAAAGCCAGGACGAACTCAGGGATTGACAACTTCCTATTCAACCTGGGGTCCTTAGCCTTCAGTACGACCGAGGCATCGCCATTGGAATATGTACATACATACATACATTTAAATTCTACATATATATTTATGTAATAATGCTATATAATTAAGTCATTTTAATAATTACAATTTGCGAGACCTGCCTGATAACCCAGGCAGAAAGTCCAGAGAACTTAATTTGCTAGCACTATATTTAACCCTGTAACTTTCCAAGACACCATAAAATCTGTACATGGGGGCTACTGTTTTACTCTGGTGATGATATCATCAATGAAAGCGATGTTTTTTGCATTTTTCCACACACAAACATTACTTACACTGACGATATAATTGTTGTGATACATTTAATGCTTTTGAAACACTAATATTTGTGTTCAGCGAAGTCTCTAAGTAAAACAGTACCCCTCATGTACAGGTTTTATGATGTTTTCAAAAGTTACAGAGTTAAATTCAAGACTTGTTTTTCAGTTTTTTCCCATTGAAAATCGCCAGATTGGTTATGTTGCCTTAGAGACTGTATGGTAGCCCAGAAATGAGAATGAGAAATGAGAATTTGCAATAGTAGACAGCCCAAGGTATTGCAAATGGGGTATGTCCAGTCTTTTTAGTAGACAGTTACAAACACTGGCCAAAATTTGCATTCAAATTTGTTTTTTGCATTTTTCACACACAAGCAAATATTAACGCTAACTTTGGCCAGTGTTTGTGACTAAATGGCTACTAAAAAAGACTGGACATACCCCATTTGCAATACCTTGTGTTGTCTACTATGGTATACCATGATAGGGGTAATTCTCAATTCTGAGCTACCATACGGTCTCAAATACAATGTAACCGATCTGGCGAATTTCAAAGTGAAAAAAATATTGGAAAATGTAACATGCTATATTTGACCCTGTAACTTCCCAAAACACCATAAAACCTGTACATAGGGGGTACTGTTTTACACGTGAGACATCGCTGAATACAAATATGTGTATTTTATTGCAGTAAATTCAAACAGTATTATGACATTCACAGTTAAAATAGCATGCAGAACTGAAAAAAAATAACATTTCTTATTTTTTCTTATTTCTTCCATTTTATTTATATTAAATGATGTTTCATAGCTAAATATTTTATGTTAAATGATAGCCCAATTTCTCCTGAATAAAATTATATATAATAAGTGCGGGTGCACTTAATATGAAAGAGGTGAATTAGGGTTGAACAGGCATATAGTCAAATTCCAAGTTTTGTTTACGTTTTATTTTGATCAAAACATGTACATTTGGCTCAGTACTTAAGGGGTTAAGATCATTACCCCCTCATTCCCTTTACCCTTTAACAATGCAACTTCCTTTAATTTTCTCTGGCCATCACAAATTCCCCCTGCTACCTCTTGTCTCAAATCCCCATTATATATTTTAGGTTGTAAGCTCACAGGCCATCTAACTAAGCACTTTGTGTAAAAGAGGATCAATTGCTAGATCTCAGAATACTGGAAGGGCTTTATTTACCTTTTGTGTTGGTCTGTATATATTGTACAGTTTTTCCCCCCAATTGTACAGCGCTGTGGAATATGTTAGCCCTTTATTAATGTCAGTACTAATAAAAATAATAATGTGCTATATACAATATTCACATAATATTTCATTATACTAAGAGAAGAAGAAAAAAGAAATGTGCAACCACAGTGAAAATTCCTTGGAAATGAGAATTACTGACCTGGGTACATTCATTTCACGCATACAGCAGTCAAAACTCATTTTATGCAAACTGACAACTTCATAAATTAAAATAATGCTACATGAGACTGTATGCATTGGTAAATGTAATCATAACATTTTTGACGATAAAGTCTATTTAATTGCTGCAACTGTTAGTACTGACAGTGACACATTCTCCACTCAAGAAGATTGCATGCATTTCAACACAGTGCAGTCATTTAAGGTCTTATTCTAGTGCTGTTGTAATATGTCTTAAAATAGCTTACATTCTCTTCCTCTTTTATCTCTTCAAAATTTTCTTAAACAGGTCTGAACAATGCTGGACATTGCTGGACATAGCTGAATATAAATGAGCATTTGTGGAATTGTGTATTTTTAATAAGCACTTAAACAAGTGTCTAAAAATCCCCCCTTCTACTATTATGAAATGTCAGTCTTTATTAAAGAGCAAATGGAGCATTTTTTAAATTTTCTGTATTTTAATTAAAAATAAAATATGAAAGATTTAATCATTGCAAAATACATTATTAGAGGAATGACTACAATGTTATCATGGTACATGACGGTTTCTCTGTACCTGTCATGGTACATACGTGTAACATTCACATGAAGTACTAATACATTTAATTTATGTAGTGTGCTAGCAGAATTGGAAGCAAATATATGGATTTTTACTTCACATTACAAAAGACCCTCCAGGCTTTCTACAATTGATTGTTGGTATGGAGTCGATGCCAACTGCATAGAACTCTGCATTGAGAATCATATGACATAAAGAGCAGGATAACCTTTATATATGTGCTATTCTTCTTCTGCACTATATTAAAGCAACTACAGCACATGCACTGTAGTTGTTATGAGTATTCCTATAGCAAGCAATGAATGACAGTGAGAGCAACTTGTCAGCATCATGGAGAGGTAAACCCTGCTTGGGCAAGTCTTTCCATGAAGGGTGAATAAGGTAGGAGGTGGCAGGATCAGGCTATATTAGGAAAGTGGGTATTACGTCCATGTAACATCCATAAATTCTACGAGGGCAGCACTGTGGGATCTGTAATGCATTAACATCTAAAAAAAAACCAAAAAAAACATTTATCTTTATGATAAAAGATGCATCATTCATTTAGAAGATGTTGAAAGTTAAAGTGAACCTATTATGACAGATTCCGTTTACAGGGCAACAGTTACCAGAGGGAAAAAAAAGAGGAAACAATAAAAAGTAACTATGTGTCCTGAACACAAGTGGCCCCCTTAGGGTGCACCAGCCCAGGGGGCACAGGATTCGGGTGGATAGCACAGCACAGTGCTCCCCTACTGCCGTTCTCTGTATGTAACTTAGCTGAGTGCGGTAGAGGAGCTTTTTTGCCTCTCCACAATCTGACAGGAAGTGCTCACTAAGAGCAGGGTGAGGGAAACAAGCTTCTCTTGGTCCACGCTTCACAGAAGGAGGGAGGTGAGCTGGGGACATTGAGACACATGAAGCGGTTTGGGATAATGCAACACATGAGGGGGACAATGATACACATGAGGGGGACAATGATACACATGAGGAGGGCAATGAGACACATGAGCAAGGCAATGAGACACATGAGGGGGCTGAGGACAATGAGACACATGAGGAGGGCAATGAGACACATGAGCAAGGCAATGAGACACATGAGGGGGCTGAGGACAATGAGACACATGAGGGGGCTATGAGAGAAATGGGAAATCTGAGAGATTCAGACACACGGGGGGGCTGAGAAATTGATACACATGGAGGGGCTCAGGGAGAAATAGAGAAGGTGCTGGGGATAGAGACACGCAAATGGGTCTGTGGAGAGCAATACACACAAATGGGTTGCGGGGGCGGCAAAGAGCAGACTTGAAAGGGCAAAAGAGAAAAACAGGGGAAGGGGCAAAAGAAACATACAGGGGCCTGAGGGGGATATACCCAGAGGGGCTGGAAGGACACGGGGAGCCAGCCAGAGAGGCTGAGGACACACAAAGAGACACCTAGAGGGGCTGGGATACATGCAAAGAGACACAGAGTGGCTGGAGAAGGGGCAAAATAGGCAGAAGCTAGAGACAGACAGGGGCTGGGAAGACACAGAGACATAGAAGGTTGAGGGGAAAAAGAGACAAGGTACTGGGGGGAAAGGCACACAGAGTGGTTTGGAATGGGAGAAAGAGACACACAAAGGGGCAGGAGGGAATTGTCACGTCCTGCTCTGTTCTGTGGAGATGTCTGGACTTGGCTTCTGGTATCCAGTACTCTTTTTGCTATTCTTGCTTAGTTTTCCTTGGTTTTTTGGTTTTCTAGTCTATGTCTGGTTTTCTTTATGCTGGGATTTCTGGTTTCATTCCTATAGTTCGTCCCTGGATTTCCCAGTCTCCATGTTTCTTTTAAATGTTTGTTTTATGTTGCCACACCCGTTTGTTTTCCATCATTCACTCTGTTTCAGTGTTCCTGCAGGCAGCTCCTCAAGGCTTCTGCCCTTTCTTGCAGGTAAGTGCTATATATGTCTTTTGGTTGTTTTAGCATACATTAGGCAGTGTAGGACCTGCCAGATATGGGGTACATTGGCGTTGTTGGCAGGCTTATGCAATGTATGATCATATAGTGTGACTAAATCCCCATGATTTCCATATGTAGTACTTAGTTATTTCTCCTCTTGTTTTACCTATGTTATCTTGTCTTGTTTTAGTTTGTATACCCAGCCCATGTACAGTCCTGTCCAGTCATGCCCATGTTATGTTCATGTTTTCCTCATGTCTTGTGTATATGTTCTAGGTTTAGCTTACTATCCTTTTCTGGTTCTGGGTTCTCCTAGTTTTGTCTTGTTTTCATGTTTGGTGCCTATCTCTAGTCTTGCCTTGTTTCTAGTACTGGATACAATCTTGCTGCAGAGCCTCCCTATTAAGCTCCTGGGAGGTCTGCTTAATTTCCATGATCCTAGTTCCTGGTATCCGCTGAAGCTGATTCAGGGTCTTGGTATGTGGCTGCACAAACGCTGGTGCTCAACACCAGGGGGCGTGCGGTTACCCTGCACCAGACCCTGCTAATCCACCTCCATGCTGTGACTCCTACTCTGAACATCAGGCATAATGGGTCACGGTCCTGCATCGGACCGCCACCCTGACAGTATGGCCATAGGCCCTTGGAGTTCGTGGAGTGGACCCTGCAGCTTTCCTGATCTGTTCTATCTGTATCCTGTCCTGCCTGGATTACGCAGCATACAAGAGTACCTGTATCTAGACCAGTCTGCTGGCGATGACTTCCTCATTCCTGTTCAGTCTGTCTGATTTCTGTCTTGGAGGGGGTCGATCTGCTTAGCAGTTCGGTGGTCTCTGCAGGTGTCATCTTGTTCTGCTTCTTGTTCTTGTTCCTGTTTCGGCATGCAAGAGTTCCTGTATCTGGACCAGTCTGCTGGAGATGGCTTCCTTAATTTTGTCGTGGAGGAGGTCGATCTGCTAAGCTGTACGGTGGTCGCTTCAGGTGTTCTCTTGTGATGCTTGGTTCCTGTTTCGTAGTAGTGCTCCTTTTCTGGTGGTTCCTGTGCAGGAGGCCTTTCGTCCGGCGTGGGATCCTTGCCTTTGTGGAAGTCAAGAGGACTTCATTGTAGCATCCGCTCGCCATTCCTGGTCTCTGCCTGGGAGCTGTTTGGGGCATCTGGAGTTCGCTCCTTAAGAGGGGCGTTAGGTCACAACCTGCTCTGATTCTGTTTCCTGGTAATGCTTCTGTTTTTGAGTGGACCTTCTTTTGTTGCTGGTGGTTCCTATGCAGGAGGCCTTTCCGGTGGGGGATCCTTGCCTCCGTGGAAGTCAAGAGGACTTTGTTGCATGATCCGCTCACCATTCCTGGTCTCTGCCTGGGAGCTGTTTGGGGCATCTGGAGTTCGCTCCTTAAGAGGGGCGTTATGTCACGTCCTGCTCTGTTCTGTGGAGATGTCTGGACTTGGCTTCTGGTATCCAGTACTCTTTTTGCTATTCTTGCTTAGTTTTCCTTGTTTTTTTGGTTTTCTAGTCTATGTCTGGTTTTCTTTATGCTGGGATTTCTGGTTTCATTCCTATAGTTCGCCCCTGGATTTCCCAGTCTCCAGGTTTCTTTTAAATGTTTGTTTTATGTTGCCACACCCGTTTGTTTTCCATCATTCACTCTGTTTCAGTGTTCCTGCAGGCAGCTCCTCAAGGCTTCTGCCCTTTCTTGCAGGTAAGTGCTATATATGTCTTTTGGTTGTTTTAGCATACATTAGGCAGTGTAGGACCTGTCAGATATGGGGTACATTGGCGTTGTTGGTAGGCTTATGCAATGTATGATCATATAGTGTGACTAAATCCCCATGATTTCCATATGTAGTACTTAGTTATTTCTCCTCTTGTTTTACCTATGTTATCTTGTCTTGTTTTAGTTTGTATACCCAGCCCATGTACAGTCCTGTCCAGTCATGCTCACGTTATGTTCATGTTTTCCTCATGTCTTGTGTATATGTTCTAGGTTTAGCTTACTATCCTTCTCTGGTTCTGGGTTCTCCTAGTTTTGTCTTGTTTTCATGTTTGGGGCCTATCTCTAGTCTTGCCTTGTTTCTAGTACTGGATACATTCTTGCTGCAGAGCCTCCCTATTAAGCTCCTGGGAGATCTGCTTAATTTCCATGCTCCTAGTTCCTGGTATCCGCTGAAGCTGATTCAGGGTCTTGGTATGTGGCTGCACAAACACTGGTGCTCAACACCAGGGGGCGTGCGGTTACCCTGCACCAGACCCTGCTAATCCACCTCCACGCTGTGATGCCTACTCTGAACCATGGACGTATTAGCCGCGAGGCAAACAAGGCATTTGCCTTGGGCGGCATTTTCCAGGGGGCGGCAAAAAACGCCACCCCCAAATGCCCAGGCAAATACCTTGTTAGCCTTGCGGCTAACTGACAATCCGGGCGGGCTGCTGGTCGGGCGGTGCTGGCGAGTGAGCACTTCCCCTGAGCTCTCTGCTCAGCTCCCTCATGCGCCGCCTGCAGAGTGATACCGGGAGCCGAAATATGACGTCATCTTCCGGCTCCCGGTATCACTCTGCAGGCGGCACGCGAAGGAGCTGAGCAGAGAGCTCAGGGGAAGTGCTCACTCGCCAGCGCCGCCCGCCCGACCGACTGACCAGCAGCCACTGGACCCTCAGGGAAACGGAGACCCCCCAGCATTCCCAATGGTAAGGAGGCTGGGGGGTTGAATTTTTAAAAGAAAAAGTGTGTGTATGTTAGTGTGTGTCAGTGTGTGTGTATGTTAGTGAGTGTGTGTGTCTGTATGTCTGTTAGTGTGTGTCTGTATGTCTGTTAGTGTGTGTGTCTGTATGTCTGTTAGTGTGTGTGTGTGTCAGTGTGTGTCTGTTAATATGTGTGTCTGTTAGTGTGTGTGTCTGTTAATGTGTGTGTCTGTTAATGTGTGTGTCTGTTAGTGTGTGTCTGTTAGTGTGTGTATGTTAGTGTGAGTGTGTGTGTATGTTTGTGTGAGTGTGTGTCTGTGTCTGTTAGTGTGTCGTTTAGTGTGTCTGTTAGTGTGTGTGAGTGTGTGTGTGTCTGTTAGTGTGTGTCAGTGTGAGTGTGTGTGTGTCAGTGTGAGTGTGTGTATGTTAGTGTGAGTGTGTGTATGTTAGTGTGTGTGTCTGTTAGTGTGTCTGTGAGTGAGTGTGTGTTTGTTAGTGTGTGTCTGTTAGTGAGTGAGTGTGTGTCTGTTAGTGGTTTGTCTGTTAGTGTGAGTGTATGTTTCTGTTAATGTGTGTGTGTGTCTGTTAGTGTGTGTCTGTTAGTGAGTGAGTGTGTGTCTGTTAGCTAGTGTATGCATATCTGTCAGTGAATGTGTGTATTTGGAAGGCGGGGGAGGGGGTGGGGTGGCAGGGAGGGGGGTCAGTGGCAGGGGGGGGTCTGAGTTTTGTCCTGCCTAGGGCAGCACAAAACCAGGATACACCACTGCTCTGAACATCAGGCATACTGGGTCCCGGTCCTGCACTGCCGCCTGGACAGTGTCTGGGTCCCGGGCATCGGACCGCCAACCTGACAGGAAGTAAGTAAAACACAAAGGGAGGAGGTGATATTTGAGAGGGGGATTAAGGGACACAGGTAAAGATGCATTTTCTGGGCAGAAAGGGAAGGGTGGGGTGGCAACTTGCATATTTTCCTGTGTGGCCCAAAATACTTGCACCGACCCTGCCTGAACATTGATTGAGTAAGTGAAAATTATTTCAGAAAGATAAAGAATTTAGCCTGATAAATTAAAGTGGATAAAAATGTGAGAGCAAGAGGAGTGGGTGGATTACTAGTTGCAGGCCATAGGGAATTTCATTCAATGACTTCAAATCCAGTAAGCCCTGAATTTTGTGCCACAAGCTGTATTGCTTGTGGCATTGCACAATGAGTGCACTTCAGCACTCCAGTAATACATGTGCAGTGTCATAGACAAACAGAGACACTGGAAGTGTTTTACAAAAGATTTGCTGAAGGGCTATCGAGGTCTCAGACACATTCTCAACTGTGCTAGCAGAAGCAGTACACTATAGACATATCAATATTGCACAAAAATATTGTAATTTCAGATGGATACTTCCCCAAGTTTCCCCATCCCAATTTGTTATTATTGTTCATTTAAATGTTGTCATTTTTATTTTATTATAATATTAAATACCTAATAAAAACTATTTGAAAAGAAGCAGTACACTACAGATGATGATGTTGATTGACTCAGAAACACAATATCATGTGTTAGTACATTACATTTGATAAAACCAGAGGGCTAGAAGTGGTTCAGACATGCACAATTAACTGTGCCAGCAGAGCCAGTACATTGTCCACGACTCACTCAAGGACTATAAGTCACACAAAAACTGACCATATCAGTATATTACACAGGATTATTCAGAGGGCTTGAATTGGCTAAGACACACTATTAACTGTGCCAGCAGAATTAGGCCCTGGGGAGATAGCACAGCTATCAGACTGTAGAGGGGCAATTCGGCTTTTGGTAAGACCAATCAGGAGAGGGTTACAATAATCCATGCAGGAAATTACAAGAGCATGAACAAGCTCCTTGGTAGCATCTTGCATAAGAAAGGGGCGGATGTGGGCTATGTTTTTAAGCTGGAATCTACAGGATTTGGCAACATACTGGATATAAGGGTTAAACGTGAGGCCAGAGTCAAGTATGATGCTAAGACAGCACACTTGCAAGGATGGACTTATGTGGATACCACTAACTTGAATGGAGAGAGAAAGAGGAGAATCAGTATTAGGTATTAGGTGGAGACAAGGAGAGACACGTTGCAGGACGGCATGGGAGAGGTCTGGGGAGGAGAGATATATGGGTGTCATCAGCGTACAGGTGGTAGTGGAATCCAAAAGAGGTAGTACGTTTGCCAAGAGAGGCAGTATAAAGAGAAAATAGAAGGGGACCAAGGACAGAGCCTTGGGGGACTCCAACCGAGACAGGACGAGGGGAGGAGGTATCATTAGAAAAGGAGACACTGAATGAGCATTGGGAGAGATTAGAGGACAGAGTCACAGAGACCGAGTGATTGAAGAGTTTGAAGAAGGAGAGCATGATCAACGGTGTCAAAGGTAGCAGAGAGGTCAAGAAGAATTAGTATGGAGTAGTGGCCTTTGGATTTAGCTGCAATTAGGTTGTTACTAACTTAGATAATAGCAGTCTCAGTAGAGTGGAGAGGGCAGAAGACAGGTTGAAGAGGGTTAAGAAGAGAGTTGGAATTGAGGAAGTGAGACACACGGGCAAAGACAAGTCTTTCCAGAAGCTTTGAGGAAAAAGGGAGCAGGGATATGGGACGATAGTTAGAGTGGGAGGATGGGTCAAGAGGTGTTTTTTTCAGGATAGGTACTACAGTGGCATGTTGAAGGTCAGTGTGACAGACCCATCCGTCTGGACTAAACCTA